>NC_088375.1:121652045-121955075 GCF_037993035.2 Macaca fascicularis | reverse complement strand
AGCATTTTAAAACATGCTTGTTGGCCACATGTATGTTTTCTTTTGAACAGTGTCTATTCATGTCCTTTGCCCACTTTTTAATAGAATTGCTTGGTTTTTTTTCTTGTAAAGTTGTTTGAGTTCCTTCAGGGTTTCTTTGTTTGTTTTTGTTGTGAGACGGAGTCTCACTCTGTTGCCCAGGCTGGAGTGCAGTGGCGTGATCTTGGCTCACTGCAACCTCCACCGCCTGGGTTCAAGCGATTCTCCTGCCCCAGCCTCCCAAGTAGCTGGGACTACAGGCATGCGCCACCACACACAGCTAATTTTTTGTATTTTTAGTAGAGACGGGGTTTCACCGTGTTAGCCAGGATGGTCTCGATCTCCTGAACTCGTGATCCACCTGCCTCAGCCTCCCAAAGTACTGGGATTACAGGCGTGAGCCACCGCACCTGGCCAAGTTCCTTCCTTGTAGATGCTGGATATTAGACGTTTGTCAGATGCATAGTTTGCAAACATTTTCTCCCATTCTGTAGGTTGTCTGTTTACTCTGTTGATAGTTTCTTTGGCTGTGCAGAAGCACTTAAGTAATTAGATCCCATTTATCAATTTTTGCTTCCGTTGCAATTGGATTTGTTGTCTTTGTCGTGAAATCTTTGCCAGTTCCCATGTCCAGAATGGTATTGTCTAGGTTGTCTTCCAGGGTTTTTGTAGTTTTGGGTTTACATTTAAGTCTGTAATCCATCTTGAGTTAATTTTTGTATATGGTGTAAGGAAAGGGTCCAGTTTTAATTTTCTGCATATGGTTAGCCAGTTATCCCAGCAACACTTATTGAATAAGGAGTCCTTTCCCCTATTGTTTTTGTCAGCTTTGTTGAAGAGCAATTGGTTGTAGGTGTGTTGCCTTATTTCTGGGCTCTCTATTCTGTTGCATTGGTCTATGTGTTTGTTTTTGTACCAGTACCATGCTGTTTTGGTTACTGTAGCCCTGTAGTATAGTCCAAAGTTGGGTAGCATGATACCTCCAGCTTTGTTCTTTTGCTTAGGATTGCCTTGGCTGTTCAGGCTCTTTTTTGGTTCTGTATGAATTTTTAAATAGTTTATTCTAGTTCTGTGAAGAATGTCATTGGTGGTTTGATGGGAATACATTGCACCTGTAAATTGCTTTGGTCATTATGGCCATTTTAATGATATTGATTCTATAGTTCATGAGCATGGAGTGTTTTTCCATTTGTTTGTGTCGTCTCTGATTTTTTTGAGCATTGTTTTGTAATTCTCATCGTAGAGCTCTTTCACCTCCCTGATTAGTTGTATTCCTAGCTATTTTATTCTGAGTGTGGCAACTGTGAATGGGATTACGTTCCTGATTTGGCTCTCAGCCTGGCTGTTGTTGGTGTGTAGGAATGCTGGTGATTTTTGTATGTTGATTTTGTATCCTAGACTTTGCTAAAGTTGTTTATCAGCTGAAGGAGTTTTTGGACTGAGACTATGGGATTTTCTGTAGTCTATATTTCTGTGTCTATTCTAGATATAGAATCATGTCATCTGCAAACCGGAATAGTTTGACTTCCTCTCTTCTTATTTGGATGCCCTTTATTTATTTATCATGCCTGATTGCCCTGGCCAGGACTTCCAATAGGAGTGGTGAGAGAGGGCATCCTTGTCTTTTGCCAGCTTTCAAGGGGAATGCTTCCCACTTTTGCATATTCAGTATGATGTTGGTTGTGGGTTTGTTGTATACTTCTGTTATGAACAGAAGATAAAGGCAGTCTTAGGTTGGGATTACTTGAACTTAATAGTTGCAGTGGTCAACTTTAGCATGCACGATTTCACCTTATTGCAGTGATGACCATTGCCAGGTCATATTCAAAATTATCACTAAACACCCTGCAATGCAATGATAGCCCACCTTTTACTTTTTAGTTTTGACCTTTTTACTCTTTCCCCATTTTGTTCTCTAAAGAAGAATGATCCTTCCTTAATTTGAGTCCCAATCTATCTGTTTGACTGCTGGTTGAAACCAAATAGCTAGCTAGCTACTTCTCTCTACGTAAGGCTACAGTGACAGCCGAAATTGCTCCCTTTCCATCTGCTGACTTGTGACATAGGGCTTGTTCTTTCTCTTAATATGTTACTTGGATACTCTATTCCGTCTTCTGTCATTAGGATGTATGAATACACTGTCCTTGCTTCTGTTTGCCTGCCCTGGCATCCTGCTCTCACCATGCTGGGGATCTTAAAGTATTACTCTCCCCTTTTTCATTCTGCCCTGTCTCTTTTCACACCTCCACCTCCACTTCCCCCACAAATTTCTTATTCCTGTTACTTGATTACTTCTAAATATGAATAGTTTCTACTTCTTAACCACGATAAGGCCCTCTTCCCAGACCTTATTTTTGAGCAGCTTGTTTCTTGGCATGTTTCTGTGTGATATCAGTCTGTTCATAATTTAAGAAACTTGCTTCAAATAAATTTTTAGAGTTAAGACCCGTCTCACAGTTATGCAGCTTCAGATCTCTCTCCCATAGAGTACTTGTAACGAGAGGAAATGAAGATATCCTTTAACATCTTGTTTACTGAGCTCTTTTAAAATATATTAACCTTGAAGTTTTCTTCACTCTCTGTTAATAGTGAATGAAAGAGCCCAGCACATCTCCAACAAAGGTTTTTCAAGTTCATAGGGTTAATTTAAAGTGTCACACACAGCTATAGTCTGTAGGCTGGGCTTCATTGTGTAATACTTCAGAGAGAGTTTTGGGTTGTGTGGGCCCCCTACCCGAACCCCGCCAACCTCATGGTGTTTCCTGTAATTCATTAAATTGCCGATTGCTCCATTTATCTGCCAGAACCCACCCACTTCCAGGGTTGGCCTTTTCCTTCCTATTCCTTGTGAATGTAAAGTCGAAGTCTTAGAAAATTCCGATCTCAAATAAATTGTACTTGGTGTTCTTCTAAACATTAATGATACCGTTTAGAAAACATTTAAACAGAGAGGCTATTTGTTCATTGCTGATGTTAGGCCTTATACTTGTCTAGCAAATTTTAAGCTCCTTGAGGGCAGTGGACTACATCTTACATAGTCACCTCTCTATTCCCATGTCATTACTCATGTCACTTATAATACACAGTACTCAGCAAACATTAAGTATTCAATCAAACCATTCAAAGCCTAGGCTCTGCAAATCACACACAAGTCCAGAAAACTTTCCCAGATTTCTCCAATAATATTTTGGTTGTTTAACCCTGATAACACAGAAATGTGTTGTGTTGTTTGTTTTTTGTTACATTGTGTATATTTGATGTTAGACCAAACCTCTCCTGGTTTATAGACTTTATAACATTTGTTAGTTTAAAATAAAACAATAATACTGATTACTTATCATTTCTGTTAGAATTTCCACGTTTATCATAGCTTAAATTGTTTAAAATGATAGATTCAGGATTCAGATTTCTTGCATTCTTCATTCCATTTTAGTGTTTCTCAAAGTTTTTGGACAGTAACACATTAAAAAGTAGACTTTGCAGGGTACTTCTAGCATAAGAATACAGGGCACACATCTGTATTCTTATGCTAGAAGAAAAGTTCCTCAAAATGCATCTTGTAACATTCAGTGCTCTGCAGTGTTTTTTATTCTGTTTTGTTTCATTTTTAAGTTACTGATCAAGACCTACTAAGTTGAAATTCATTCCTTCAAAGTCCTGGGGATGTGTTTCTGTATTACTCAATCAGCTAACATAGTCAGCACTTAACTATATATACCACTTATTGTTCTTCACTACTTAATTAGTTTTGTGACCTTGGGAAAGTCACATGTTTAATGTTCAGTTTTTCTACAAAATGAAGATAATAGTGATGTTAACTTCATAAGGAATGTTGTTAGGAATAGATTAGATATGTAAAATACTCAGCACTCACAATAAACGCTCAAGTGTTAACGTCTCTGTTGTTTTTGCTCTCATTATTGTTAAAATTACTTTGATTTGACCTTCCTATCTGTTTTGGAAATACTGTATGTAAAACATATACTACATATAACTTGTTTCCTTTTAACTTTTATTACATATATTTACATTTTACATTGTTTAGGTGGAGGTATAATTTGGATATAGTGAAATGCACAGATCTTAAACATTTCAATTCAGTGTGTTTTTACAGATGCACACATCCACATAACCCACACTCCTATCAACACTCAGAACATTCTTATCACACCAGGAGCTTGTGCCCGTTCCCAGTCAGTCATCCCCCTGTCCCCAGAGGAAACCAGTGTTCTGATTTTTTGTTCACCATAGTTCAGTTTTGTTTATTCCACAACTTCATCTAAACGGAGTCACGTGGAACATACTCTTTTATGCCTGGCCTCTTTTTTTTTGTTCAGTATGATGTTCAGGTTCATCAGTGTCACTGTATGTATCAGCACTTTGTTCCCTTTTTTTTTTTTTTTTTTTTTTGAAATGGAGTCTCGCTCTGTCGCCCAGGCTGGAGTGCAGTGGTCGGATCTCAGCTCACTGCAAGCTCTGCCTCTCGGGTTTACGCCATTCTCCTGCCTCAGCCTCCCAAGTAGCTGGGACTACAGGCGCCTGCCACCACGCCTGGCTAGTTTTTTGTATTTTTTAGTAGAGACGGGGTTTTTACCGTGTTAGCCAGGATGGTCTAAATCTCCTGACCTCGTGATCCGCCCGTCTCAGCCTCCCAAAGTGCTGGGATTACAGGCTTGAGCCACTGCGCCTGGCACTTTGTTCCTTTTTATTGCTGTCTAGTATTCCATTTTATGAATGCACCACATTCTGTTTATTCTCCTGTTGATTGATATCTGATTGTTTCTAGTTTGGGGCTGTTATGAATAGAGCTGCTATAGGTAATTGTATAAAACTCTTTTGTAGATATGTCTTTTTATATCTTTTGGATTAATATTTAATACTTAGAAGTAGAATTACAGGTAGGATTTGTCTAACTTTATGAGACATTTCCAGATCAGTTTCCAAAGTAACTGTACTATTTTATACTCTCACTAGCAATGTGTGAGTGTTCTAGTTACTCTATATTCTTTCCAACATTTGATGTTGTCAGTCTGTAATATTAGCCATTCTAGTGGCTGCATAGTGGTATCTTCTTATTTTTTAACTTATACCTCCCTGATCCCTAATGACTTGAGCACTTTTTCATATGCTTTTGCCTATTGCAATTTTCTCTTTAGGTATGTGATGCATTTCTATTTTTGTATATGGTGTAAGGTATGCATCTTCTCATTGTATTTTCAGAAATGTACAGTCTCCTGAAAAAAGACATTAGGATCTAATGTATCATTTGAAATAATACTTTTTTCAGTTGGAACAAATGTACCACTTTGGTGATGATACTGATAATGGGGGCGGCTGTGCCTGTGTGGGGCAGAGGATATATGGGAGATCTCTGTATCTTCTACTGCATTGTGCGGTGAACCCAAAAGTGCTCTAAAAAATAAAGTTGTTTGGTTTTTGTTTTGTTTTGTTTTGTTTTGTTTTGAGATAGTGTCTCACTCTGTAGCCCAGGCTGGAGTATAGTGGTGTGATCTTAGCTCACTGCAGCCTCTGCCTCCCAGGTTCAAGCAGTTCTCCTGCCTCAGCCTCCTGAGTGGGGACTACAGGCATGTGCTGCCATACAAATTTTTATATTTTTAGTAGAGACAGAGTTTCACCATGTTGGCGAGACTGATCTCAAACTCTTAACTTCCGGTGATCTGCCCACCTCGGCGAAAAATACATTATTTTTAAATTATACTTCAAAATTCTTAATTTATATTCAGAGCATTCTCCCTTTATTAGTTCATTAATCTGTTCGGTACTTGTTGAATTCCTAAACTCATTTTCTTCCCCACCTCAAAAGGTTATTATTATGGACTCAGTTCAGAATGTACATATAATTTCTTTCAACCACCTACCTACACTGAACAAGTAAGACAAAAAAGAAAAAAAAAATCTCAACACGTTTGATTTCAGTTTCATTAGAACATTTCACAGGACTCTGGAAATTGAATGTTGAAGCAGCTACATTATGCTGTTTACTCATATTCCTTTTTTTTTTTCTTTCTTTTTTTTTTTAAGAGACAGAGTCTCGCTCTGTCACCCAGGTCAGAGTGCAGTGGAGCAGTCTCAGCTCACTGCAACCTCCGCCTCCCAGGTTCAAGCAATTCTCCTGCCTCAGCCTCCTAAGTAGCTGGGATTACAGGCACCCGCCATGACGCCCAGCTAATTTTTGTATTTTTAGTAGAGACGGGGTTTCGCCATGTTGGCCAGGCTGCTCTCGAACTTCTTACCTCAGGTGATCACCTGCCTCGGCCTCCCAAAGTGCTAGGATTACAGACAGGCGTGAGCCATCGTGCCCAGCCTGTTTACTCATATTCTCATGCTGTCAACAAGCAGCCTAGGGGCTAGAAGTGCCACACTTGTACCTATTTATACAAAACTATTTTTAGTCTTGAATTTAGTACACTTCAGTCAAATAATAATAAATGGTCATCAGTCCTTATGTAAATAATTGCTCTTATAAATATTTATGGTTGCAGGTTGACTCCAAAGGGAATATTTGAAGTTCATTCTATTTCACAGTTAGTTAAAATATTTTTGAGACAGAGTCTCACTCTGTCACTCAGGCTGGAGTGCAGTGGTGCGATCTTGGCTCACTGCAACCTTCCCCTCCCAGGTTCAAGCGATTCTCATGCCTCAGCCTCCTAAGTAGCTGGGATTACAGGCGTGCGCCACCATGCCCAGCTAATTTTTGTATTTTTAGTAGAAACGGGGTTTCACCATGTTGGCCAGACTGGTCTTGAACTCCTCACCTCAAGTGATCTGCCCACCTTGGCCTCCCAAAGTGCTGGGATTACAGGTGTGAATCACTACACCTGGCTATTTTTTGTATTTTCAGTAGCAACGGGGTTTCCCCACATTGGCCAGGCTGTTCTTGAACTCCTGACCTCAAGTGATCTGCCTGCCTTGGCCTCCCAAAGTGCTGGTATTATAGGTGTGAGCCACTGAACCTGACCTGAAATATTTTTAAATCATGAAAATTTTCTCCCTTTACTGTCATGTTAAATTTTTATACTATTTTCCAAAAATTAAAGTTTAATTTAAATGAGGCTAAATCAGCTCTCTTATAGGTATCAAACATTAAAATCTAGTTCTTGTTCAGCAATTGTAAAGGAATTTCCAGAACCAGATTTTCTTACAATATTGTTATCATCTTTATCCAGAATGTTTGCTTTATTTCCAGTTGCTCAGGTTGCTATAAACTATTTATAGCTTATCTATAGTGTGAATTACTTGACAATAAATAGGTTCAATGTGCATGTGAAAATGATTCCTTTTAACGTGCTTTTGGTAGCATTAACCAAATGCTTGGAATCATATTCTTGTTCTGGTCCCTGACATGAAGTATTCAGATTTCTTTGAAGACCTATGATGTTCATATTGCTGATTACTTTTTAAAATATCACTTCAGAATTGTCTCATTAGTGGCAAAAATGCATCCTAATCCAGTTATGGTACCAGCCTTAGTCTTGAAAATAAAACCTTATAGTCGAATATAAACTTCCAATTAAATGGGCCTTAATTCTTCACTATTGAATTTTGAACCATTTTTCATGTTGGTGCCAAAGAATAAAAAGAAATTGATTTCCTACTTTAAGATTGGAATATACACACACACTATCCTGGGAAGTGGGGTGGAGATGACTACTTCGTATTTCGTTTTGAAGTTAGGAATAACACAACTGAAACTTCTGGAGAGCAAGTATGGCCGACTCTAAGAATATTATGTGATTTGATTTTAAGCTTTCAGTAGTGGTGTGTTTCATTCAGCCTGTGACAGTAAAAATGAATGAGTAATAGATGACTAGTGTGCTCTGGCTGCTGTGATAATACCCTCTGTTATTGAATCTGTCTAACCAGCCATTTATTTTTCTGTTGTCTGCAATTAAAGACCATCATGTTTTCTGACAATGTAGGAATTTCTGTTCAGTTAAAGTGTATGTTGTTACTGGATTAAAAATAATAAAATTGAATTTACTTTATTACTAAACCCCCCCAAAACATAAATCTAAGATCATTTAAAATTTCTTATAAAATAACTGAAATATCATTAATATATTAAAACCCAGCTTTGATAGTTTTGAATATAGGTGTTTGGTCTTCAAATTTTGACATGAGATATAAATGACAGTAGTAGCACATCTAGTCATTGACCTTGTAGCCAGCCTCCAAGATGGCTCCCGATGATCTCTACCTCCTGATATTCACACCCTTGGGTAGTCTGCCCCTAAATTTACCAGAGTTGGTCTGTGTGACTGATAGAATACATCAGAAATGATGGTGTGTCACTTCCAAGATTAGATTATAAAAGACATTGGGACTTGCATCTTGGTCTCTGTCTCTTTTAGGGGTCTGGGGGTCACTTGCTCTGTGGGAAGCTGGCACTTGTAAGGAGCCAAGGCCTATGCCAACAGTCATGTGAGTAAGTAAGCATGGAAGTGGGTCCACCAGTCACAGTCATGGTTTCAGATGACTACAGCCCTGACCAACAGTTTGATTGCAACCTCATGAGATCGTGAACCAGAACCACCCAGCTAAGCCCCTCCCAGATTCCTGACCCTCCAAAACTGTGAGATTTTTTTTTTATGTTTATTATTTAGGCTGCCTACTTTGGGGGTGATTGGTATGCAGGAATAGATCATTACACACCCCCATTAAATTTCTTCATTCTTCAAATCTTAATGTCTGTTTTGAGGTTTTATTATTATTTATACTATTAAACCTGTAATCCATATAGTTCACCTGATTGAATCATTAAGTTGATTGAAAAATACCATGTTCTGTCTTCCATGTTTTGATATAATAAATATAGACTTTGAATTCACCTTTCCTATATTTGATCCCATATTAGAATGTACTTAAGAGAATCGCTCTCTGACAAGGAGTCTTTTTTAGGTTATTCCACAGATCCTTTTCCTTTACAGGCAAAGCTGTCTGTATTATACAACTTGTAATTACTATGTAAGTGATTATGGAATTACTATGAAGTACTGCAAGAGAAAGCAGACAGCCAAACAACTGTTCTCAGGCTGAGACCTCACCAAAGAAGCTCTTTGTCTATTACTCATAACTCTGTGGTGCTTATTAATTATACAGGGTAATCACAGTGTGGGTTTTAAAAGTCGTATTTTGGGGATTAGTTAACTATATACTACTCAGACCAGAGAGACAGCTTCTCAGCAGATCTGATGTCAAGGTCATGAATTGTAGTCTAGCTCCTACTCTTCCATCCCACTTTCTTCATGGTGCTCTGAAAAGGAAAAGGTTATTAAAAATATTTGGGTGTGCTTTTTCTATTTCCTTTTTGCCCTACTAAACCAACAATGCCAATAATTATTCCTTTACCATCACTAACCATACTGAAATGGCTATCATGAGTAAGAAATGTGACAGAAAAGTAGTATTTCAGCTGCATAAAGAGATTATTTTTTCTTTTGCTTCTTTTTCTAAACTTTTCTATTTTTCTAAACATGGCATAAAAAAGTGGGGGGAAAAAAAAAAACATAGCTGGGTGAGGTGGTATGTGCCTTTAGTCCCAGCTACTCAAGAGGCTGAGTTGGGAGGATCACTTGAGCCCAGGAGGTCAAGGCTGCAGTGAGCTTGCACCACTACACTGCAGCCTGGTTGACAGAGCCAGACCCTGTCTTTAAAAAAAAAAAAAAAAAAAATTTGCTTTCAGTGAGTTATAGGTAATCAATTTCAGGTTTTTTATCTGAATTTAAAGACATTAAAAGAAACATGGTAAAAGGGAAACATTGATGAGTCCCATGTTGTTTGGCACTGTTGCTTTTAAAATATAACTAGCTTTTTCGTTTTATTTTCACTATGTTTTATTGATTGACTGATTGAAACAGGTTCTCCTTCTGTTAACCAGGCTGGAATGCAGTGGTATAATCAGAGCTCATAGCAGCCTAGATCCTGGGCTCAACCAATCCTCCTGCCTCAGCCTCCCAAGTAGCTGGGGCTACAGGCACATACCATCATGCGCAGCTAATTTTTTGTTTTTTGTAGAGACAAGGTCTCCCTATTTTGCCAAGTTTGGTCTTAAACTCCTGGGCTCAAGTGATTCTCCTGCCTCTGCCTCCCAAAGTGCTGGGATTACAGATGTGAGCCACTGCACCTGGCCATTCGCCATGTTTTAAAATAAGAAAAAGAATGACTGGTTCAGGAGTTGATCTTTTCTTTCTGCATCCTAAATGGACTAGAGGTTATTTTGAAATTTTACTGTGAATTTCCTTTTTAACTTGGAGCTGAAAAAAGTCAGGTTTCGTCTTAGACTCTGTTTTTTATACCTCCCCCACTTTAATTCACACACACACACATATACACACAATAAGGCTAGAAAGATGGTTATTAGTAACTTAAAGAAATGGATTTCTCTATTCATGTTTCCAGTATACAAATACCATCCAAATACTCCAGTAATGTCATAAAGTAAGATGGCTGTAGTCGAGCCAGAAGTAAAACCCCGAACTTCTAACTGCTTTGAATATTTGCCAGCTAATAACAACATAAAATTTTACCATAAGGCTAAGTGATTCCTGGGGCCTAAATTGAACAGTCAATGAAGAAGTCTTCAGATTTTCAGCACTGAAATACTTCTGTGTTAAAGAAACCCCATGTTTGCTTTATTTTCTTAAAGATTCTTTTAAATTAAAGCATAGCCATTGAATTGCAACCTTCCGTTTCTTTTTAAACAGGCTCCTATTTGTGGATGGCGGTGCTAACATAACTACTGATTAAACAGTTTTTAAAAATGGATAAATAATAGTAGTTTTCATGAATAGATTTAATTTGAAAGCTTAAATTACATAGTACTTTGCTGTAATTTTTTAGTTTCTTCAACCCTGTTAACACTTCATTTTTCATTGCAAAATATCTCAAGAAACTTTTAAATATCTGTGTAATAAGTAAAAAGTAATGTGCGTGTAATATGTGATGCTCATATGAAGTTCTTCAAGGTCTTGCTACAGAGATAAGGAAAGAGGGAAGGAAGCCTAGGAATATCTTTCCACCCACCTCCTGATCCTTATACTTCCAACTGGGTACCCAGGGCTAAAGCCCTTAACCAGACTCCAAGCACCACCTTGCATCCCCTTCTTACATGCACATCCCCAAGGCTCATCAAGCCTTGAAAGAGACAGAAAAGAGAATGGAAAGTAACAACCAAACAGAGACAAGAAGAGGGGGTGGAATTTGGCAGCAGGTGGAAGAGATTTTGTGTGCATTTCTGGTTGTGAGGTGCCTCCATCCTCCTTGACCCATCAACAACTGAGTAATGGTTCATATGTACAGATCACAAGTCATCCTAGATTGTCATGTGATCCTACTTATATTTTGCACACTTTATATATCTGCTGGCATTTTGTTAGGTCTCTAAATATATAAACTCATAAAATTGTCGTGCTTAACATATTTTAGGAATGCTAGTGCCATAACATGGGAAAAAAATAACATGTATCTGCTGGTAATATAAGCATTCATAAGCAGATACAAGCAGAGGCAGTAAGCACAGAGGTTAAGGACACAGATTTTGGAGCCGGGCTGCCTGGGTTTAAATGCCAATTCAGACAACTTGCTAGATGAGTAACCAGGAATAGTTTTCTCATCAGCAAAATCGAGATGATAGCACTACCTTACAGGGTTGTACATTTTAAACGAGTTAATATGACTATAAATATTTAGAACAATGTCTAATACCCAGTGCTTTATAAGTATTTGTTCTTGTTAATATACCATGCCACCTTTCTAATGCTGTTTCTTTAGATGGCTCAATCTGACTTGTAATTAGCAGGTTACATTTATACTAATACCACAACCTTTAATGTATAACCACTGGATAGCAAATACCCCCTTCTCAGTAGTTTTAAAAAACAAGATGCTTATTTTTTTTTTCCTCTTTCCCAGGCCCAACACAGAGATACTTTCATTGAAGAACGCTATGGAAAATATAACATCAGTGATCCTTTAATGGCTCTACAGAGAGATTTTGAAACACTGAAGGAGAAAAATGATGGCGAAAAGCAGCCAGTCTGCACAAACCCACTCTCTATTCTTAAGGTGGTGATGAAGCAGTGCAAGAACATGCAGGAGCGCATGCTGTCCCAGCTGGCTGCCGCTGAGAGCAGGCACCGAAAGGTAGGTTCCCCTCAGTTGATGTGTAAATCTTTGTGAAGTCTTGATAAATTATGCCTGATACTTTCTTGTCAGCTGCCAGTTTTTCACAGTAATTCAATTGGGCATCTCGCGGGTATCAAAAAACCCCTTAGTTTATGTAAGAGTCAGGAGATAGAAAAGAAAACACAGCTTATTCCAAGTGTTAAGTTTAGAGAATGTGCCAGACACATTATTTAAGACGGCATTCCTTCTTGATATATCACTCCAAAACACTTTGTATGTTTTTTCAGTTCTTGATCATTCAAACTTTGGGGTTTGGCCAAGCTTGTAGCTGAAGGGAGTGTTCTCTATTTGCTTACTTAAGAGATAAATAAAAAGATTGACAGGTATTTGAGGCATGCTATATCCAAGGGAGAGAAAGAATTTACCTGAGGATAAACACAGAAGCCAATAGATTATTTTCATTTATTCCTGTTATTCCTAGTTTTGAGTTTCATTGCATTTTGTTGCTCATGAAACCATAAATAGTCCCTAGGTTTATTTACCTTAAAGGTGTTCTACTCTATTAGTGAAGTGTTGTGTGTGTGTTTCCATATTTAACGAGCCCTAAATTAGGAAGACAAACCTTACAGTTATTTACCTTATTTACCTTAAAGCTGTTCTACCCTATTAGAAAAGAGTGTGTGTGTTTCCATATTTAACAAGCCCTACATTAGGAAGACAAACCTTACAGTTATTTACATTACTTACCTTAAAGCTGTTCTACCCTATCAGTAAAGAGTGTGTGTGTGTGTTTCCATTTCTTACAAGCCCTAAGAAGGCAAACCAGTGCTTTCCTCTGCTTCATCTTACTGGAATTCTAGTGCTTGTGAATTTATTCACCAACTTGTCATCTTGTCATTTACTGCTCAAATTTGGCCTGTAAAAGATGCTTGGCTACAATCTTCATTTTTAAAACACTATCAGTTTAGATTTATGCCAACAAGGCAGTTATCAGTGCATTTGGTAGGAAACATTTTCATCTGAAAAACTGGGTTAGCAGCTGCAAAATTTGGTGGACCTTACTTTTCTGGTTACCAGTATTAGAGCCATCTGCTTAAATTGCATCTGATAAATTTTCTAGGCTCTGGGTCTCGCACGTGATCTTTTCTTTCCCTTCACAGACGCCAAATGAAAGGCCAGAGTGGAACTTCTTAACCATGTGGATAGGCCTCAGATGTTCCACAATCCCCCAGAAAATAGAATGTTCAGAGTTTATGTATTTTTGTAGGAAATGTATTTTTTCCATAGCTTTAATTAGATTCTCCAAGTTACCAGTTACCCAAGACCCAAAAAAGTTTTAACCTCTGATTAGAATGAAGTAATCTGAAAACATTTACACTCCAATTTAAAAGGTTATCAATGGGTGGGAGTTAGTTGCCTAAATTTGGGGCGGGGGGCAGCTTTTACATAATCCTCTAAAAAATCTTCACAACATTCTTGTTTAATAGGCAGGCTTTATTTCCACTTCATCCATGAGGTGACTGAGTTGTGTTGAAGCTAGTTGGGCTAGCTTTCATGCCCATGGAAGGTGTACTATGGACAGTTTGTGGCTCTAGGTGATTGGAGAGAGGAAGAAGTTAAAAATAATTCAAAATTTCTTAATACTATATTGCAGTGCTAAATGTTTTAAGTACTAAATTTTTGAAACGAAGTACCAACGTTTTTTTTTTCTTTTTTTGAGATGAAGTCTTACTCTGTCACCTAGGCTGGAATGCAGTGGTGCAGTCTCGGCTCCCTGCAACCTCTGCCTCCCAGTTCAAGTTTAAGTGGTTTATCAAAGTAGAATGCTGACTTTGTTAGAAATCAAAGAGTACCTAGAGGCTTATAATTAGAGTGCTCATAGTCTCAGCTTATGCCTGTCACCTTGGCTTAGTTATTAACCATATTCCCTTTGACTGTCAGAAATGTTCTGATTTGAATAATAAATTACATGGTCATTGTGCTTACAATGAAAAACAGTGTTTCCTATTCCACCTCTTATTCCCCATCCTCCCTAGTATTCACAGGCAACCACTTTTTTCTTTTAGCCATTCACTTTGGTAGCTAACCTCCATATTTCTAAATACTGCACTGTTCTCTCTTGCTTTATCAATTTTAGACTTTTATATTACTTTCTTTTGTATAGGTGCATATTTAGTTATCTTAACACCCTACCTCCCTTTCCTTAACCCTTGCCCAGAACAAATTTAATCCTCTTTTCCCACCACCATTCTCTGTCACACTATTTCTTGAGTGTGACAGGCTCAGGATTTGGGAATACTAAATGTGACAGATGCCAGATGCTGATGGTCTGTGTGCAGGAATCAGTGTGAAGGGACAAATAATTCTGAAAATACAGGCTTTAAAGGCCAGACATGGTGACTCATGCCTGTAATCCCAGCACTTTGGGAGGCCAAGACAGGCAGATCACTTGAGGTCAGGAGTTCAAGGCCAGGCCAGCCAACATGTGAAACCCTATCTCTGCTAAAAATACAAAAATTAGCCAGGCATGGTGGCGGGCCTGTAATCCCAGCTACTCGGGAGGCTGAGGCAGGAGATTAGCTTGAGCCCGGGAGGTGGAGGTTGTAATGAGCTGAGATCACACCACTGTAATCCAGCTTGGGTGACAGAGCGAGACTCTGTCTCAAAAACAAAAACAAAAAACAAAACAAAACAAAAACAGGCTTTGAGCCAGTTCTCCTGTTTTCTGTTCTACATTTCACTTCTCCTCTGTAGTACCTGCCACCTCCAGGTTCCATCTCGTTGGGGCTCTGCAAGGCAAAACAGCTTCCCTCCTTCAAATTAAAGTAGTTACCACTCCTCCAGCCTCTTTTCTTCTTCAAAATATTATTAAAATTCCTTCTCTGCTAGAGGCTCTCTCCTTTGTCTTTGTGGGGTTTTAGTGTTTTTATTCCATTTCTGTAATTTTAGAGGACTCTCAAACGGGAGAAGATATGACTTACCACTTTTGGCCAAAAGCATGTCTTTCTATTAAATTGAAAAATTAGATTAAAAAAGGAAATGTGCCAAATTTTTTTTCTTTCTTTTATTTTGAGAGACAGGGTCTTGCTATCTTGCTTGGGCTGGAGTACAGTGGCTATTAACAGGTGCGATCATAGCACCCTATATCCTGGAACTCTTGGGCTCAAGTGATCCACCTCAGGTCCCAAGTATCTGGGACTACAAGCACATACCACAGCACCAGTCACTCTTTTTTTTTTTTTTTTTTGAGATAGAGTTTCACTCTTGTTATCCAGGCTAGAGTGCAATGGCACAATCTTGGCTCACCGCAACCTCGGCCTACTGGGTTCAAGCGATTCTCCTGCCTCAGCCTCCTGAGTAGCTGGGATTACAGGCATGTGCCACCACGCCTGGCTAATTTTATATTTTTAGTAGAGATGGGGTTTATCCATGTTAGTCAGGCTGGTCCCAAACTCCCAACCTCAGGTGATCCACCCGCTTTGGCCTCCCAAAGTGCTGGGATTACAGGCATGAGCCACTGTGCCCAGCCTTTTTTTTTTTTTTTTTTTTTTTTTTTTTTTTTTTTTTGAGACAAAGTCTCACTCTGTTGCCCTGTTGCCTGGGCTGGAGTGCAACGGCATAATCATAACTTACTAACCTCGACCTCCCTGGGCTGAGGTGATCCTCCCACCTCAGCCTCCTGAGTAACTGGGACTACATGCACACCTCACCATGCCTAACTAATTTTTTATTTTTTTGTAGAAATAGGGTTTTGGGTTGGGCACAGTGGGTCACATCTGTAATCCCATCACTTTGGGAAGCTGAGGCAGAAGAAGCACTTGAGTCCAGGTGTTTGAGACCAGCCTGGGCAACATGGCGACACCCTATCTACAAAAAATCAGCAGGCCATAGTGGTGTATGCCTGTAGTCCCAGCTGCTCGGGAGGCTGAGGTGGGAGGATCACTTGAGCCTAGGAGGCAAAGGTTGCAGTGAGCCGACATGACGCCAATGCATTCCAGCTTCGGTGAGAGTAAGACCCTGTCTCCCCAAAAAGAAAAGAGAAGAGAAGAGAAGGAAGGAGAGAGAAAGGGGAAAGGGGAGAAAGAAATGGCTGGTCTTCAACTCCTGGGCTCAAGCGATCCTCCTACCTCTGCCTCCCAAAAGTACTGGGATTACAGGCATGAGCTCATTTGTATTTTTATAGGGCGGTTTCATGTCCCAGAAAATTTTCTGTCTTCACTCATAAAAATTTTTAGTGAGAAGACTAAGAAATGGCCTTTGGGACAAGAGTGCTCTACCCTGGAGGTCTGGGCCACGGCACTTCTGAAGCATGAGCAGAAGCTACTAAGCAATCAGAGTATTTGCAGTTGTAGATGGGATTATGTGAAAAATGTCGCCTTAAATTGATATTCTCGGCCATGTGTGATGGCTCACACCTGTAATCCCAGCATTTTGGGAGGCTGAGGCGGGTGGATCACTTGAGCCCGGGAGTTCAAGACCAGCCTGGGCAAGATGGGAAAACCCCATCTCTACAAAAAATACTAAAATTAGCTGGGCGTGGTGGTGCACACCTGTAGTCCCAGCTACTCGGGAGGCTGAGAGGTGAGAGAATTGCTTGAGCTTAGGAGGCTGAGGCAGCAGTGAGCCGTGATTGCACGACTGCAGTCCAGCCTGGGTGACAGAGCAAAAACCCTGTCTCGAAAAATAAATATATTTGTCTTCTCCTTAAAATTGGGCTTAATCCTTTGGCACCAGGATAAGTGGAATAGGGGTAGGCAGGTTAAATAAAAGGCCTTATGAAAAATCTCCATTTAAGATCTGTATAATTGAGCCTTTTTTCATGCAGTAGGAAGTCAAGAGAGTCTTTTCACCTCTTACCTAACTATATAAAAAGGTATATTATTAGTTAAACAAGGCACACTTAGAATGTCACCTATTTGAAATGTTGAATTTCAGGCTCCTTCTTTGGTGCCTCCGGTGATTTGAGCATTGAGAGGAAAATCTCAGCTTTCAGGTTTCTGTGATCCTGTCTTGCTCCATCACCTGCACCTGGCCCCCAGTAACACCAAACTGCCTGCAGTTTCTTGGAATTGCCGTTATTTCTCGAAACCTCCTCAACCCCTCTAGCTAATTAGTTGCTCTCTTCTCTCTGTTTGCATATCATTCTCTGCATACTTCAAGTAAAGTAAATATCTTACTGTTAAACGCAGAGCTTTCATGTCTTTCACTGTAAGTCAGTGTGCTCCTTGATAGCCCTTGCTGGGTTTCATTTATTCATTTGTTTGATCTCTGGAACTATCTTAGGTGCCTGATTTGGCACTTAGTATTGGTTGTATTAATAAATGTGACTCCTTGATATTTGGAAATGAAATTTTTAAAATTCTTTAAAGGTGATCCTAGACCTTGAGGAAGAAAGGCAGCGGCATGCACAGGATACAGCTGAAGGAGATGATGTCACCTACATGCTAGAGAAGGAAAGAGAGAGGCTGACTCAACAGGTAATTAAGGTAGAGGGATTCACAGTAGCATTTGCCTGGAATCGCATTTCCCAAAGATTATTTTGCAGGATGCCAATTGGTATTGTTCAAAAAAGGGGCTTTGTGGTCAAATAAGTTTAGGAACTACTGGATTAACCAAAGTTAAACAGGTTTCTAACTTAGTTAGGATCTTTAGTATGCAGAAGCACATTGTGAGTCTTGAAGAACAAGATAGGGTATTCTGTGTTTAGAAAATCCATGGTTTTAGAAAATCTTTTATTGGCATAGATCCCTCACTGTGGGACTATTGTTCCATAGAACACTCTTTGGGGAATGGTAACTTACGGCTTGTAGCTCTCAATCTTTTGACTTAAAACCCCCAGTAAGAAATGATATTTTATTCACAACCCAGTATATATAGACACACACAGTTATGCGTGAAACAAAAATCTCATGAAATGATATATAACCCCTACTGCTTCAGTACACATTGATGTTTTCTATTTATATATTTTTTTAAAATTCTAGTCATGGCTCAATTTGTTTCCCCATCTGTTAATGGATCTCAGAGTTTGAAAAACACTGAGTTTCTTCAACCCTTACCTTCTCACAGAGAATCTCTGCCTCAAATAGGGTTGGGAAGACAATTAAAACAGACTATATTTGTGTAAAAAATATGATTCAGGCTGGGCACAGTGGTTCACGCCTGTAATCCCAGCACTTTTGGAGGCCGAGGAGGGCGGATCACCTGAGGTCAGGAGTTTGAGACCAGCCTGACCAACATGGAAAAACCCCATCTCTACTAAAGATACCAAATTAGCCGGGTGTGGTGGCGCGTGACTGATCCCAGCTACTTGGGAGGCTGAGGCAGGAGAATCGCTTGAACCCACGGGCGGAGGTTGCGGTGAGTCAATATTGCGCCATTGCACTCCAGCCTGGGAGACAAGAGCAAAACTCAGTCTCAAAAAAAAAGTATGATTCAAATGCAACTGTTTGTGTTTGTTTGTTTCTAAGACCCAAGAAAATTATTGCTGAAACTTTAAAAGGTTTGTTTTCAGCAACATTCATCACAAAATGTGGTTGATACAGCTTTCTGTTATCTTGTTTTGATTGGTTCTGATGCTCTGCACATACATGAAACGCAAAGATACATCATATTCCCACTAATCACTCCAAGACAGTACAGGAACTAGAAGTGCCTCCCAAATCATCAAAGAAAGATTAAATCATAGTGTGTGCATTTTTTGTTAGGTGTTCTAAAACTTCAGAAATACTTGATCTAAGCACTGTGATATGCATGTTAATCCTGTATACCAGAGAACAGCTAACAAAGACACTCTCCTTGATCATAGTTTTTCAGTATATCTCTCTTTTCTTTTTTTCTAGTTGGAATTTGAAAAATCCCAAGTGAAAAAGTTTGAAAAAGAACAGAAGAAGCTCTCTAGTCAGCTGGAAGAGGAGCGCTCCCGCCACAAGCAGCTCTCATCCATGCTTGTGCTTGAGTGCAAGAAAGCCACCAACAAGGCAGCCGAGGAAGGACAGAAGGCAGGAGAGCTGAGCCTGAAATTGGAGAAGGAGAAGAGCCGGGTGAGTAAGCTGGAAGAAGAGTTGGCAGCTGAGAGAAAGAGAGGCTTGCAGACTGAGGCCCAGGTAGAGAAGCAGTTGTCAGAGTTTGACATCGAAAGGGAACAACTGAGAGCAAAACTGAACCGAGAAGAGAACCGGACCAAAACTCTGAAAGAAGAAATGGAAAGCTTAAAGAAGATAGTGAAGGACCTAGAGGCTTCCCACCAGCACAGTAGCCCTAATGAGCAATTGAAGAAACCAGTAACTGTGTCCAAAGGCACAGCAACTGAGCCTCTCATGCTAATGTCTGTGTTTTGCCAAACAGAGAGTTTTCCAGCAGAAAGAACCCATGGGAGCAACATAGCCAAGATGACAAACACTGGGCTGCCTGGTCCTGCCACTCCTGCTTACTCATATGCAAAAACCAATGGCCATTGTGACCCAGAGATACAAACTACCAGGGAGCTGACTACAGGCAACAATGTAGAAAACCAAGTGCCTCCACGGGAAAAATCTGTGGCACTGGCCCAAGAGAAACCAGTGGAGAATGGTGGGTGTCCTGTGGGGATTGAGACTCCAGTCCCAATACCCAGTCCACTCCCTTCCAGTGGGAGCTCACTGTCTCCCAGCAGCACTGCCTCCTCCTCTCTAACATCCTCTCCTTGCTCTTCACCGGTACTCACTAAGCGTTTATTGGGGTCATCAGCTAGCAGCCCTGGCTACCAATCATCCTACCAAGTAGGGATCAACCAACGGTTCCATGCAGCTCGGCACAAATTTCAGTCCCAAGCAGATCAGGAGCAACAAGCCAGTGGCCTACAAAGCCCTCCGTCCAGGGATTTATCCCCCACCCTCATAGACAACTCTGCCGCCAAGCAGCTGGCCCGAAACACAGTCACTCAGGTGCTCTCCAGATTCACTAGCCAACAAGGGCCAATCAAGCCAGTCTCTCCCAACAGCTCTCCCTTTGGCACAGACTATCGAAATCTGGCCAATACTGCCAATGCAAGAGGTGACACAAGCCATTCACCTACTCCAGGGAAAGTGTCCAGTCCCCTGAGCCCCCTGTCTCCAGGAATCAAGTCCCCAACCATCCCCAGAGCTGAGAGAGGAAACCCTCCACCCATCCCACCCAAAAAACCTGGCCTCACCCCTTCTCCATCTGCTACCACTCCACTGACCAAAACTCATTCCCAGGCAGCCTCTTTGACCACCACAGAAGACCTTGCCAGCAGCTGCTCTTCCAATACTGTTGTAGCAAATGGTAAGGATGTTGAGTTACTTTTGCCTACCAGCAGCTAGTCCCTAGGAGGGAGTCTCCACGTTTGACATTCCATCAGATTTCGTCCAAGAGCTCAGTCAGACTTTTGAGTCAGATTACGTTATTTATTTTGATAGTAACTGAAACCATCTGTATAATACATTTAGTGTATTTCACCATTTTGTATTTTTTAAGTAGAAACTGAGTAGTTTGGATTTTTATGGCTCACATCTTTTTACTGAAGCCAGAAAGGCACCTCAAAGATGTCTCAAGCTCAGCAGTCACCGTCATGTTGTGATGAAGAAAGCAAATCACCAGGTGGTGATTTGGTATCTATTTGGGAACTAAAATCACTCAACACTCATTTTGAATTATGCAGAAGTGGTTCATGCAGATTTTTATTCCAGATGAACATGTTTTAAAAGTGCCTGAAATATGACTGCCATATGAATGTGATTCTGCAGCAAAAAACACAAAATGGATCATTTAATTGCAGAAAATGACATCCTCTGCGAATTTTGAATGTTAAAAACCAACACTGCTTTTGATTCTCTTTTAATGTTTTAATACAAGCTTTGTGTTCTGAAACAAGGCTGCATACGTAGAATGGGAATCCTTCTAAAGGTGGGTGTGAACTCACCACAAGCTGAGCTTTATAGAGCCCTTGAGAAACCCTCCTGAGAAAATCAGTTGGGGTGCTGATTTTCTTGTACTTTTGAAAAATTGAGTCACCCCCAGTTTCTTGCATAAGTTCTTGAACAGAATGAAATCACATCTCCATTCAAAAAATGTCTCAGACATCTACTGTTGTGTAAGGAACTTCTGATTCTGATTGCTGTTACTTGAATAGGAAATGGTTACTCATTCTGTATAAAAGTTTTGCAACAGAATGAAATTTTTATTCTGTAATCAAAAAGCAATAACTTGAAATTCACTCTTTGTAATATTATAAGTCAGAATTATACAAGTTTTACCAAATTGTTACACTTATTCTCCAAGCTGCCACAACCTGGTATCTGTATCTCTAAAACCAAATTAACTTTTGCTTAAATGGGAAGTATACATAGATCTGTACAGAAACATTACCCCTTTACATGTTTAACATACACACACTTAAACACATAAATATTAGTGTGATTATATCTTTGGAGTTTGCAATATAGCATAAAGGACAAGTAGAACTGCACATTAAGATTACCTACCAAAGCAACTAGATGTGGCTGGGACGCAATCAAAGGAGGAGTTTTGTCCACAGGATGGTGGGGAAAATCCAAATGAAGCCCAGATCTTCAGTATCATAAAAAGGCAGAGCTGGCCAGGCACAGTGGCTCATGCCTGTAATCCTATCACTTTGGGAGGCTGAGATGGGAGGATCGCTTGAGACCAGGTGTTCAAGACCAGCCTCATCAACATAGCGAGACCCCATCTCTATTAAAAAAAATAAATAGGCAGAACTAAACTAGCCCCAGTGTCACAAAACTCAACTGGTCATATAAATGAGTGAAACAGGCCTCTCAAGTGGTGTAAAACAGCTGGGAGTAGTGGGAGCTGTGGCAAACTGAAGTGCCCAAGCCCCATTTAAAAAAGGCATCTGTTCAGCTCCATCTGCTTGCTGCCATGCAAGAATGCTAAACCAGGATAACCAGTTCTTCACATTTTTTGAAATCCAGATTTTCATGAGAAATATTCTCATTTTTAAATATCAAGAACTGATTTTAAAATGTTTAAATAGTGCTGGTTAAACAAACACTTCTGCAGCTGGATTTAGGTTGCAAGCTGCCAAGTTGCAACCTCTTTCATTCTAGAAACTTCTGTCATTTTCATCATAGCAAATCTATGTGGACAAAAGCCTCCAAATTTTCCAACTGTGTAGGCCAGTACAGCTGGCAAGGTTCATAGAATATAATGACTATCCCCCTCTGCCAAATAAGACTATCCACAACCCAGCTCAGACACAGTAGTTATATGGATTTTGTGTCCATACAGGGGAGGCCTTGGTGTCCTCACATACATTCTCCTAGCCAACATCTATCCAGCAGCCCTGACCTCCTGCTATAATTTAAGTCTATTTCCTTTTAGTCTAATAAGAGTTGATAGTAAAAAGGCAGGTGATGGAAATCAGTGTATAAATCACAATGGAGTATATTGGCGACTCCACAGCTTATAGTTTGATAAAGGCAAATACGTGAAAAATGAAAATGCTACTAATGCCCCAAGGTGTCTATCAAAATGATGTAGGGGGTATCTTAAACTGTCCAAAACAATCATGCATTGAACTTTATTCCTATGCAGAGCCAATAGTGTTGATAAAATAGTTAAACTTTCTAAACTGGAGAGGAGGCTACAGTGCCAGAGAGTTATTGTCTCTTTTGCTTTAAATGGTAATCTTAAAAGTTGCATTGTGCTCTTCCTTTGTTTGGGGATAGATATATATAGAGAGAGATACTATAAGGAAGTTTATTTCTTAGGAAGTGCACTGAATAATGCATTTCTTTTACAGTGTAATATGGGGGTGGGGATATGCAAAAGAAATGTGTATTTTTGCTAGTTGCCTATCTTCTGAGATAAATAAGCACAATCTTGCAATGGATCCAATAACCCAGTTAGGTATTATAGATTAGTATTTAAGTTTGCTGTAGATTGTGTGTGTGTGCTAAGTAAAAGTTCCATGATTCACAATTTTAGTATTAACCCATGTTGCAAAAGCTGTTACCGGCCAACAGATTGTAATGATGTGTACCATATAACACAAGCATTAACTAGGCATTAACGTTTGTAAAGCCAAATACACCATGCAGAAGTCTTCATTTTTATAACAGACTACATTAAAACAAGTTAAATCATGCTGTTTGGGGGGAAAATAGTCTTGTTTGTACAAAGTGAAAAATGGCACAATTTGGGCATATTTTGTTGGGAAGAGGGGGTGGTATAGAGGGAGCACTTGACTGTGGCTTTGACAAACCAAATGAAGTCAATGACCCATCCAGGTTAGACTCCCTAAGGAACTAAAACATTGATTTTCTTTAGAGTCTTAGAGCTGGAAAAAGCCTTTACAATAATCCAGTCTGTGATTTTTTAAACCATTTGGTGGTTCTGGACCTTTTTGAGAATCTTAGAAAAGATGTAAAGTTTATCCCTAGAAAAATGAATATGCCTATATGCAAAATTTGTTTGATGGCTTCATAGGATCCAGAGACCCTGAAGCCATCCATGGCTCATGTATTCCTGCTTAAGAAAGCATAGTCTTGTTCTGCCCTCTCATTTTACAAATGATTAATGCAACCCTTTTCAACTACTCCAGTGCTGTTGCTGCTGCAATGTTAGCAAATGCAAGCCAGACAGAAGCACTTGAAAATCCTTTGATGTACAAAAAATGTTCAAACAGTGTGGATGTTTACATATCTGATGTTGCCAGCATTTAAGCCAATTAATGATCATTTCAACAAATACTAGCTATAGCCAGTTTCCCTTAATAGCCTGTCAGCAGTGCTGCCTTGTCAGTTTGTGTGCGTGTGTGTGTGTCTGTGTGTGTGAATTCATAAGGAGTGCTTCTGATGCGTAGTCCTTGAAATGGAACTTCAAATGTCTTTCGAAACGCTGGCTTCAAAATAGGATGTGTTTTCCTAATGAATCAGAAGTAGGCAGTGAGCATTGTTCCACAGGAATAATTTTTAATTTAATTTCTATCAAACTAGTTGAGAAATGAGAGCCTGTCTACCCACTATTTGTATATCAATGGCCAATTCATTAGTAAAAATAAAGGAGGAGAAAGGAGACTGGAGTAGTGGTTCTCAAACTTTACTGTGTGTTACTATAACCTGGGAAGCCAGGTAAAATAAAGATTTCTGGAGATTGGATCCTCTGACTAGCTGATGCAGCTAGTCTGTTTTGAGCAACAGTCCTTCGTAGCCCTTACCTGTTCTTTCACAACAACTTGCTATTTGCCTCTGACCCAAGGAAATGTCTTAAGCTCCTGAAACTGGTTTGGCAGAATGTCAGTGATATTCAGAGTCAAGGGTGCCTACATATGAGTACCAAGCACCATGCTAATGATTTCACATACATATTACCTTATTAATCCTCACACGGGTGCTGTGTGGTGTTATTATCTCTAGTGTAGTGATGAGGTAGTTGAGGGTAGGGATCTGTACAAGCACCCTCAGCATATGACAGCCAGGATTTAAATCCTAGTGCTTTGTTCTTTCACTACCGGTATTTCCCAAATGAGAGTCTCCTGGAGCTCTTGTTAAACATACAGATTCCCAGGCTCCTCCCCTGGCGATTCTGATTTCAGCAGGCTAAGGTGGAGCTCTAGATAAATGCCTTGGTGATTCTTCAGATAGAGCAAGTTTAGAATATCCTGCAGGACACCATACTGCTCCACAGCCCCCCCAGAAATGGATCATCGGACCTACCCAATGCCAGAAGACCTGCATCAGGTCAGATAAATGGAACAAAAACAAAACATCATTAATTCCCCTCAAACAACATGTTTTTTAAGTATCTAAGATGAACCAGAAAGCAAGGTAGTTACTAAGAAAGATACAAGTTTAATCCTGTTCCCTGCCCTTAGGGTACTCACAATCTAGTTGGGGAAGCAAAACATTAACAAAATGATACATAATGAGTCCAGAGGCAACAGTTTGATAGAATAATGCAGGCGAGCTTTTAAAAACCATAGGGAGGGCCAGGCACGGTGGCTCACGCCTGTAATCCCAGCACTTTGGGAGGCCGAGGCAGGCGGATCACGAGGTCAGGAGAACGAGACCGTCTTTGCTAACACGGTGAAACCCCGTCTCTACTAAAAAATACAAAACATTAGCCGGGCATGGTGGTGGGCGCCTGTAGTCCCAGCTACTCAGGAGGCTGAGGCAGGAGAATGGCATGAACCCGGGAGGCGGAGCTTGCAGTGAGCCAAGATCACACCACTGCACTCCAGCCTGGGCGATGGTTGAGCAAGGCTCCATCTAAAAAAATAAAACCATACAGAGTTATTGAAGGTGGTTCTGGTGAAAGCACTCTGGTAGCTCAGAGGTAACACAGCTCTTTATGGGCAGGAAAACGTTAACTAGAAAGGGAATGAATGTCTTTTCTCCTCTCTCCAGGGCATTATTTACCTGGAGTTCTGTAACATGTCCCTGTGTTTGTTTTTTGTTTTCATTGGCTTGTCTTGATTCTAGGATAAGGTCAGAGGCACAGGACGTCCCCAAGAGCTGAGTTCTGTTTCAGGGAGACTGACAGACACCAGTGAGTGCTTTCTGCAAGGGTTGGGGCTGACCTAAGAAAGAGCTCCCAGGTCACAGCATTCTGCAATACATTGTCCAGTAACGTGTAGGGAAGATCTAGGAACACGCAAAAGGCAGTTTGAAAAAGGACCTGGTTGCCAAAATAGCATATTACCCATCAATGTCCTCTCCTACCCATTTCCCTTCTTCACACCCTCTAAATCTCTATAAGCAAATGAGGGGAATGCAAACTAAGCTTTGAACAGAATCAGATGAGTCCTTCTGGGACACTTGCAGAGGACTTATTTCTTCCGAAGGATGTGGCAGCAGCTTCTCCCAATAGTGGTAATGTTTGTTTCACTGTTAGACTGGAGCACAAGGAGCATGCAACATGTGGCTCTGTCCACACCACTGTGAGATTGTTGGTTCTGAGAAATTACTGGGGGAAGTGTTAAAACAAGATTGGCCTTATTTCTGGGGAGTCACCTGTTTAACCTGACAAGAATCCTACTCATTAACTCAATGTGTGAGACGCTAGGATGTGCCACATGGGTTCCCCTTCAGGAGTGAAATTTAATTCCCTAGGTGCAGGGAATGCTGACAGTAAGTGGCCCTCAGATAAAACCCCTTATAGGAATTGCCTTCACTGAAAGAAAATCAGCTTGGACAGCTCATATATTAATACAAAGACTGGGCATGGTGGCTCACACCTGTAATCCCAGCACTTTGGGAGACTCAGGCAGGCGGATTGCTTGAGGTCAAGAGTTCGAGACCAGCCTGGTCAACATGGTGAAACCCCATCTCTATTTCTATTAAAAATACGAAGAAAAAAAAAAAAGCCAGGTGTCATGGCACACACTTACAATCCCAGCTACTTGGGAGGCTGAAGCAGGGGAATCGCCTGAACCCAGGAGGTAGAGGTTGCAGTGAGCCAAGATTGTGCCACTGCACTCCAGCCTGGGCGACAGCAAAACTCTGTCTCAAAAAACGAACCAAAAAACAAATTCAAAGACTAATTGATGTAAAGTCTATACTGACCCTCTTGTCCCAAATTAGGAGAACTCCGAAGGTTCATCTTAGCTTCAAAACCACCTGAAGAGTTGCCTAAGACCTTTATTGAGACTATATTGCAGATTATCTTCTCCCTCTGCCCAATCCTGCTTCCATTCCCTAGGTGTGGATCCCGAGGGCATTCCCAAGTAAGCCGCCTCCATCATAATCTCCATCTCAGTCTACTCTGTTCCTTTGGTCATGATGAAGTCCTCTAAAGAAGGGAGGACACATTTTCTGAGTATTTATATAGTGCCAAGCTCTCAATCAGATATTTTACACGTTACTTCATTTAATCAACAACTACTAAAAGAGGCAGATAATCCCTATTTCACAGGTGTGATCATTAACCCCTACTGAGACACAGTAAATTGCCCAAGGTCCTACAGCAAAGCAGAGCTGAGATTCAGTGTTAGCTGGGATTCCAATCGTTGAAACCCTATTTGGCTTTCAAGTCCACTCTCTTTCTGCTGGCCACACTATAGTATCAAAACAGTAATGATACATTTGGGGAGTTTTGAATATTAGCTTTTTGTCAGTCAAATACCCAAGTATAAGCACACTGATCAGCTAGCTTTCTTTGAGACCTTCAGCTAGAAACAAGATACTGAAGGAACTGGGTTTTGGTGCAGAGAAAGGAAAAGGATGATTTCCCTACACACATGGAGTCATGAGATGTTAGAGCTAGAGGTAATCTTAGAGACCCTTAATTCTAGCTCCCTCATAATCTAGATGAGGAAAATGAGCCCTAGAAAGGCCAGGGGACAGGCCCAATTGTACATGTCTAGTTCACAGCAAGGCCCGGCCTGTAGAGAAAGTCTGGCTCCCTCATCCTGCCTCAGCCAACTGCTCCTCCCTGAGCTGACCTGAAACCAGCAGTTCCTAGCCCAGCCCTGGCTGCTCCCTGGAGCACTCCTTCCCTCTCACCTGCTCTACCATGTCTGGCTTTGATCTTGTTCACCTGGGCTGCCCCTTGTTCCAGGCCTAGCCCTCTGCCTAGGGCTGTCTGCCTGCCACACTTGTTGCCACAAAAATCCTGTCCCCGTGTCTCTGAACAGGTTTGACGGCTGGGGCAAGGGTAGGAGCAGGGAGGGTGGTGGGGCTTCTCCTCCCACGCTGTGCCTCCATCTGTCTAGAACCAGCTCTGGGAAGCACTCATCAGGCATGTCTTGCTCCTCAGGTCAGGCATGGACAAGATGCCACCAAAGTCCTGAGCATCTAGCCCCTCCCTGCTCGGGAGTCTGACTTGCCACACCTGCCTGCAGAGGAGGGAACAACTGAGTGCTTGAGGGGAAACTCCTCCTCCTCCTCCTCCTCCTCCTCTTCCTCTGAGGCCTTCCGCACCTGAACTCAAACATACAGCTCTGCTGGGAAGGAGCTTTTGTCTTTTGTGTCTTCAAAGGACTTATCCATTTCCCTTCTCTGTAGTGCCTACCCTCCTACTCCCCCTCTCCCTCAGCCCACCCAACCCAAATCAAAGCCTTCTAGGGCGGTTTGTGCCTCTGAGCAGACAGGGTGTCCTCAAGAAGACCCTGATCCAAAGGGATTCAGGGTGGTGGGGCAGTTTAGGGGTGGCGACCAAAGCACACAGGCCCCTTCTTCATCTCTAGCGTGTTTTCCTTCTCCTGAGTCTTGGTGAGTCAGAGCCACAGGGCCATGCACAAGGCTCCTATTCAGGGCTCGTTTTCCTTTCCCTCTACTCAGATCTTGGCATCTCTCACTCCTTCATTCTCTGTGTGGGCCTTATTCTCACCATGGGAAAGCTCTGCTCCCTGCCCTGTGCCGCCTCACTTTCCCCCAGCAACCCCCCCCAACCACACACACACACACACACACACACGCACACCCCTCATCCTTGCCTTTTGAGAGTTTGCAGGCCCAACTGGATACAAATATATAGGAGGTAGAACAAAATAGAAATGTTACGCTAATAAATCCTTATTCACATATTCACCCGGTTTTATTGCTTCTGGCTCCGTGCGGACCTCACCCAGGTTGAAAAGGGGATTCACACCACACACTCGCTGTGCTTGCCCTTCATCTATTCAGTATATCGTTATCAAGCACTGACTCTGTGTCAAGCAAGCATCATGCTAAGGGCTGGCATTTACACTCTGGTGGAGGAACATGTCTCAAAGAGGTGACTCTCAGGGTTGTGCAGGGCGGGATATTACAAGTGCTCCAAATGAGGGCTGGGGCCCCTAAGATTCAGGAGAACTGGAAATCCCTGGGTCTAGAGACTTAAGAAGCACCTGCTCTAAATAAAAGAGAGAAGGAGATCAGTTTGCATTGATAGGGTTCTGGGTACACTACAGCAAGGAGTCTGAGCAAGAAAAGCAGTTCAGAACAGGAGGTCTGTCGCTCTGTGCGCAACTTTGGACAAGTGATTGAACCTCTGCCAGCCTCCATCTCAGCATCAGTAAAATAAAGATGAGAACCTCCCTCTCAGGGTTTTGTGAGAATTCCGTGAGATAAAGCAGGCACGTGCCCAGCACACAGTAAGAATTGCGTGGGTTTGCTGCTCCCTTTGCGGAGCGGCACTACGGGTGAAGGCGCGGCGATAGAAGTTGCTTGTCTAGATTGGAAGCCATGTGGTTCTGACGCCAAGGCCCTGCTGCAACGTGCCCGACGGGCTACTCCGGGCTGGCAGCCCCGCCCTTCTTCGGAAAGCTGACTTACTCGCGCCCCCTGGTGTTCCGCATGCTGTGACTCTCGCGACCGAGGTCTGGGCGCGCGCTACCTCTCTGAGGAAAGGACGGGGTCAGCCGCCAGGAAGGGGCCCACTTCAGACGCCGGTGCAAACAAGGATGTGCCTCCTCTCGTCCGCGTGCTCAGCCGCCTCTCTGGTGTCTAAGTTCGGAGCACAGCAGCTTACCCTGCCTGAAAAGCGGAACGAAGCCTAGACTGCGTAAAAAAACAGAGGAGAACAGAAACCACCACCTCACAGGATTGTTGTGAGCCTTAAATGAGCAAATTTAAGACTTAAAACAGGTCATTGACATAAGAAAACCTTCAAAAAGTGATAGCTATTAGTATCATGTAGCTTCTAGAACAGTGGCTGACTTATAGTAGACGCGCATAACTGTTAAAAAGGGGCCAGGAGGACTCTATTTATGCATTCATCCATTTAATTATGCTTCGGAAATGTCTTGCTCTTTTCATACTGTCGATGCTGTAAACTACAAAACCCATAATAAGCCAAGTAAGTAAGCAAGAGCCAGCACTCTGGGAGGAAAACAAAGAGATTTCCTTTATTGAAATATCCATGCCACAGTTCCTACTAGGTGCCAGGCACTGGGAGAGGCACTAGGATAGAGAAATAAATAAGTTACAGGCCTTTAGGGATTTTAGGTGCTGGTGGGAGAGACAAACACGAAACGCAGTGTTATGTGGATCATAATAAATAGAGGAACAAGCTGTGGCTGCACGGTTAACCCCCAGTGGAGTCAGGAAAGGTCTCACAGAGGAAGGAACAATTGTCTTGGTCTTGAAGGAGAGGTAGATGCTCCCAGGTGAAGAAGAGAACGAAGGACATTCCAAGGAATGAGGATAGCATATACAATGCACCAAGTTGCCAGCAGGCACCATGTTTCTGGTGAGAAGCCTGGGATGGAAGTCTAGATCAGGAGAAGTAAGCAGGAACTCGACAGGAAAGGGCGTGGTCTGCCCCGGCAAAGAAGTTAGGCCGTTATTTGGTGGGCCGCTGGAAGCCTGAATTGAGGAGCACCATGAGCACAGGCACATTTACCAAGAAGCTAATGAGGTTTAAGCTTCGAGGCCCATCACTGGCATGGCCTCTTCCAAACCCTGAAGAGCCCAAGCAATGTGGTTGTAAAATTTGCAAAATAAGATAAATCTTAACTGCAATCAGTTAACACTGCTGTCTCTTTTCACTCTTTCTCCTGTATCACATTTTCCCCCATGTTGGATGGCCTTGGAGTGGTAGCCATAAGCATTTTTGGAATTCACCTAAAAGTAAGTTGAGTGAAACACTACTTTGTTTAATACTTGTACTTAATTTTCCCCTTTTCTTCTTGATACATAATATTTTACATATTTATGGGGTATATATCATATACATACTATGTGTAATGATCAAGTTTGTTATATATGTGGTATGTATAATGGTCAAGTCTGTTATATACGTGGTATGTATAATGATCAAGTTTGTTATATACGTAGTATGTATAATGGTCAAGTCAGGATATTTGGGATATCCATCACCTTGAGTATTTATCACTTCCATGTGTTGGTATCATTTCAAGTCCTCTCTTCCAGTTACTTTGAAACATACAAAGTATTGTTGCCAAGTATAGTCACCGTATTCTGTTATCAAACATTAGAACTTACTTCTTCTATCTAACTGTATGTTTGTACCCATTAATCAACTTATCTTGGTTCCCCTCCCACCAACCACCCTTCCCAGACTCTGGTTTCTATCTTTCTCTTCTCTACGGCCGTGAGGTCAACTTTTTTAGCTCCCACATATGAGTAAGAACATGCAGCATTTGTCTTTCTGTGCCTGGCTAATTTCATTTAACATAATGACTTCCAGCACCATCCTTATGGCTGCAAATGAGTTGATTTCATTCTTTTTATAACCGATAATATTCCATTGTGTATCTATACCAAGTTTTCCCTATTCATTTATCTGTTGATGGACACTTAGGTTTATATCTTTGCTATTGTGAATCATGCTGTAACACACATCTGAATGCAGGCATCCCTTTGATATACTATTTATTTTCCTTTAGCTAGATACCTAGTAGTAGGATTCCTGGATTATAGTAGTTCTATTTTTAGTTTTTAATAAATCTTCGTATTATTTTCCATAGTGGTACTAATTTACATTCCCATCAATGGTGTATAAGAGTTCCCTTTTCTCTGCGCCCTCATCAGCCTCTGTTATTTTTTTCTTCTTTATAATAGTCATTCTAACTGGGGTAAGATGATATATCATTTTGGTTTTGTTTTGCACGTCCCTAATGATTCATGACATTGAGCATTTTTTCATGTGTCCATCGGCCATTTGTCGGTCTTCTTTTGAGAAATATCTATTCATGCCCTTCTCCCATTTTTAATGGGGTTATTATTATTATTATTTACTGTTTAGTTGTTTGAGTTCCTTGTATATTCTGGAATTAGTCACCTGTTGCATGAGTAGTTAGCAAATATTTTCTCCCATTCAAGAGGCTGTCTCTTTACTCTGTTGATTGTTTCTTCTGCTGCATAGACGTTTTTCAGTTTAATACAGTCCTATTTGTCTATTTTTTGTTTTGTTTTGTTGCCTGTGCTTTTGAGGTCTTGGCCATAAAATCTTTGCCTAGACCAATGCCTTGAAGAATTTTCCCTGTGTTTTATTTTACTAGTTTTATAGTTTTGCGTCTTACATTGAAGTTCTTAATCCATCTTGAGTTGTCTGTATCTAGTGAAAGATAGGAATCCAGTTGCATTCTTCTGCATATGATTATTCAGTTTTCCCAGCACCATTTATTGAAGAGGGTGTTCTTTCCCCATTGTATGTCCTTGGTGATTTGTTGAAGATGAGTTGGCTGTAAATATGTGGATTTATTTCTGAGTTTTCAATTCTGTTCCATCAGTCTATGTGTCTGCTTTTATACCAATACCATCGTATTTTTGTTACTAAAGCCATGTAATCCATTTTGAAGTGAGTCAAGAAGTGACTCTGAAGTCACATCTGAAGATAGTGTGATATCTCCAGCTTTATTGTTTTTGCTCAGGATTACATTGGCTATTCTGGCTCTTTTTTGGTTCCATACAAATTTTAGTATTTTTTTTTCTATTCTGCGGAAAATGGCATTGGTATTTTGATGGGGATTGCATTGAATATGTAGATTGCGGCAAGCAGTATGGTCATTTTAATAATATTAATTATTCCAGTCCAAGAGCATGGAATGCCTTTCCATTTGTTTATGTCATCCTGAATTTTGTTCATCAGTTTTTTGTAGTATACCTTGTAGAGCCCTTTCACCTACTTGGTTAAATTTATTCCTAGGTTTTTGTTTGTTTGTTTGTTTTTGTAGCTATTGTAAATCAGATTTCTTTCCTTTTTTGTTTTGTTTTTGTTTTTTGTTTTTTGTTTTGAGAGGGAGCTCTGTCACCCAGGCTGGAGTGCAGTGGTGTCATCTCGGCTCACTGCAACCTCTGCCTCCCAGGTTCCAGCAATTCTCCTGCCTCAGCCTCCCGAGTAGCTGGGATGACAGGCACATGCCACCACGCCTGGCTAATTCTTGTATTTTTAGTAGAGGTGGGTTTTCACCATGTTAGCCAGGCTGGTCTCAAACTCCCAACCTCAGGTGATTACTATTTCGGTCTCCCAGAGTACTGGGATTACAGGTGTGAGTCACCGTGCCTGGCCTATTTCTATCTTCTTGTACTACATCTTCCAAAATTGTTGTGATTATTATTTCTGATTGGCTTATCTTTTAGTCATTCTACTCCAGATATGAGTAGTTTACACACCACAATTACAGTGCTGAGATATTCTGTGTTTTGCTGTGTACTTCCTATTACCAGTGAGTTTTGTACCTTCAGATAATTTTTGATTGCTCATTAATGACCTTTTCTTTCAGATTGAAGAACTCTTTTTAGCATTTCTTGTAGGACAGGTCTGGTGTTGATGAAATTCCTCAGCTTTTGTTTTCCTGGGAAAGTCTTTATTTCTCCTTCATGTTTGAAGGATGTTTTCACCAGATATAATTTTCTAGGGTATAAGTTTTTTCTTTCAGCACTTTAAATATATCATGCCACTCTCAGCAGGGCGCAGTGGCTCACACTTGTAATTCCAGCACTTTGGGAGGCTGAGGTGGGTGGGTCACCTCAGGACAGGAGTTTGAGACCAGCCTGTGGCTTCTTACAGGGTCTGGCCAATACGGTGAAAGCCCATTTTTGCTGAAAATACAAAAATTAGCCAGGTGTGGTGGTGCACACTTGTAGTCCCAGCTACTTGGCAGGCTGAGGTGTGAGGATCACTTGAGCCCAGGAGGCAGAGGTTGCAGTGAGTCAAGATCACTCCATTGCACTCCAGCATGGGTGACAGAGTGAGACTCTGTCTCTAAATAAATAAATAATAAATCGTGCTGCTGTGGTGTACACATGGGGGAAAGGCATCCGCTCTCTATGCACGAACCTAAGCACTGAGGCTGCTCCACCAGTGGGGTTAGGGTCACTGCCCCAGGCCCCAGACAGTCAGCTCTCAGGCTCGCCCACTTGGACTCCTGGTGGCAACAACCGCTGCATTTGTGTGGGTGGTGGGGAGGAAGGGGAGGCGGTGGGATGGGTGGAAGGAATTCCACTCTCCGATTATGAGCCCCAGAATAGAGTCTGTGCCTCTGCTGGGGGCAAGGTCGCTTCTCACAGGGTCTGGAAAGTGTGTGCTCTGGTTTACTGTGACTGTGTCCCGGGGGTTGCCTCCTTGGTGTGCGGCACCATCCTTTCCCTGAGGAGTAGCAGTTAATGTGGGCCAGGTACTGGGGACCCTGTAGCACCTTTGGGTCCAGCCAGTGCTGTGCCACTGTAACCCTCTGAGTGGACACTAAAGGATATCAGTGGGGGATCCGGAAATGCGGACATAGGAGGGTGCTTTCACAATGGTGCTGTGCTGCAGTCAAGTATGTCTTGCAGAAGCATGTGACCCTGGTTCGATGCCCTGACAGGGCCTCCAGACCACCACCCACACTAGTCTCAGAGTTTGTAGGGTAGAGGAGCTCTCTCACGGTTAGGACTGCAGCAGTCTGCAGCAGGGATGTGTATAGCAGAGGGATTCTCACGGCCAACCTCGACTGAGTTGGCCACTCACTTCCTGTTCCATCTGTGCCTCAGGTATTTCCCATAACTTCTCTGTTGAACTCCAGTGTTCTCTCCTAGATGTTCTATTGGAGGTATAATTATCTATTCACAATTATTGATTCCTTCTGTAAAGAGTGAGTGTCCAATGTCTCTAGTCAGCCATTTCGAACCCCATCTCAGTTTTTTGAGAGAAATGTATTTCTGTGGTTTGCCGTCACTTCCATGAGTTTATGCTATCCATGCCAATAGGAATAGCTTCTAGGAATACTACCATCAATTAATGTGCTGCCTGACCTGACATAATGACATGAAGCAGCAGTGCCAAAGGTTGTGTTCAAGGAATATACCCTTTAGTATCTGGCACTAAAAGTAAAGTGGGAAGCGAAGGAGAAACCAGTTTGGAATATGTGGAGCCAGGACACATCTATAGAAAATTCATCTAGTTCTCAGCTGTGTAAAATTGTAAGTGGGCAATTAATTTTTCATTAATGCCCAGCCAAAACAAAATTTATCTCTTGCCAAGGAAACTGCTCAGTGATGCAGTGTATGTAATTATAAATACATCATACATATGAAGATGTAATCAAGGAGTATGAAGTCAAAAGATATATATATGTATTTTTTTATTTTCAAGAATTCTGCTTCTGACTTCAAATAGAGTAACAGGAATTGGATTTATTCTCACACCTAAAAAAAAAAAAAACTAAACATTAAACCAAATATATATTAAAGACATTGACTATCAGACAACAAAGGACAAAGATGGGAAAAAAAGTGAGTCTTATAATTGCCCCCCAACAGGAAGGAGAAATCCAGGCATGGCCACGTGATCTCCTTAAGTTGAGGAGGTAAAGCTGGGAGTCTTGGGAGGGAAGAGTATTAGAGGTAAGACAGCTTCAATAAGAGAGATCGTCAAAGGATGTCAGACGCCTCCCCTGGAGTCTTTGACTAAGTGCTAATCAGCAAATGTATGAGGAAACTACCCAAGGCCAATGAGAGAACCACCCAAAAGGATTAGAAGAAACTACTCAGAGATCTCATGGGACTGGGAGTAGTTTCTGTTCTCATTAGCGAACAATGAAAAATCTCATAATTTGCAGCACATTCATAGAGTCATCAGAGTTTTGTCTCTATAGTGGGCCAAAATAAGCCCTAGAATAAATGATGCTCTGTTCCCACCATCCCCAACCCCTGACAAAAAAAAAAAGAAAAAAATTCAAAAGGATAAAACTGTTTATAAATACCTATGTCTCAGAACAAAGCTCAAGAATATGTATAGGAAAGCAAAAATATCCAGCAGTCAAAAGGTAAAAATCACAATGTCTGGCATCCAATAAAAAATTACAAAGCATACAGAAAAGTAGAAAAATATGGCAAATAGTTAGAAGAAAACTCAATCCTTGAAAATTACTCCAGCCTGGGCAACATAGAGAAACCTTATCTCTACAAAAAATACAAACTTTAGCTGGGTGTGGTAGTGTATGCCAGGAATCCTAGATACTCAGGAGGCTGAGGTGGGAGGATCACTTGAGCTTGGGAGATTGAGGCTGCAGTGAGCTGTGATCATGCCACTGCACTCTAGCCTGGGCAACAAAGCAATACTAAAAAAGAAAAGAAGGAGAGAAAGAGAGAGGGAGAGAGAGAGGAAAGAAAGAAAGAAAGAAAGAAAAAGAAAGAGAGAGAAAGAAAGAAAGAAAGAAAGAAAGAAAGAAAGAAAGAAAGAAAGAAAGAAAGAAAGAAAGAAAGAAAGAAAGAAAGAAAGAAAGAAAGAAAAGGAAGGAAGGAAGGAAGGAAGAAAGGAAGGAAGGAAGGAAGGAAGGAAGGAAGGAAGGAAGAAAGAGAAAGAAAGAAAGAGAAAGGAAGTAAGGAAGGAGAAAGAAGAGAGAGAGGGAGGGAGGAAGGGAAAAGAGAAAGAGAGAAGGAGCAAGAGAGGGCAGGAGGGACAGAAGGAGAGGAGGAAGGAGGGAGGGAGAGGGAAGGAAGGAAGGAAGGAAGGAAGGGAGGGAGGGAGGGAGGGAAGGGAAGGGAAGGGAAGGGAAGGAAGCAAAGGAAGGAAGGAAGGAAGGAAGGAAGGGAAGGAAAAGAGGGAGGGAGAGAGGGAAGGCAGGCTGCCCAAAATAACACAATGACAGAAATAGCAATTACATTAAAACAGCTATTATAACTGTACTGTATATTCAAGGAGATAGGGAAAGGATTGAGTTTGTTAACTAGAGACATGAAAGATGCAGAAAAACTAAAACCAAAATTCTAGAGATGAAAATCACAATATCTGAGATTAAAAAAAAAATTGGATGGGATTAACAACAGATTACACATTGTGGAAGAAATGAGTATTAAATATGAAGAAATATTAATAAAAGCAATCCATAATAAAACACAGAACATAAGAAAATATTTTTTTAATGACCAAAGTATTAGTGAGCTTTGGGTTACATTCAAGTGACCTAATATAAGTTTAATCGGCATCCCCAAAGAAAAATATTTGAACAAACAATAGCCAAGATTTCCAAATTTGATGAAAACAATAAATTCACAGACACAAAAAAGCCAATAAATATAAGCATAAGAAACATGAAGGAAACTGCAACAAGAAACATCATAATCAGCTGGGCGTGGTGGCTCACACTTGTAATCCCAGCACTTTGAGAGGCTGAGGCAGGCAGACCACGAGGTCAGGAGACTGAGACCATCCTGGCTAACATGGTGAAACCCCGTCTCTACTAAAAATACAAAAAAAAAAAAGAAAAAAAATTAGCGAGGCATGGTGGCGGGCGCCTGTAGTCCCAGCTACTCGGGAGGCTGAGGCAGGAGAATGGCATGAACCTGGAAGGCAGAGGTTACAGTGAGTGAGCTGAGATCAGGCTGCTGCACTCCAGCCTGGGCGACAGAGCGAGACTCTGTCTCAAAAAAAAAAAAAAAAAAAAAAAAGAACGCTTTTTTTTTTTGAGACAGAGTCTTGCTCTGTCGCCCAGCTTGGAGTGCGGTAGCACAATCTTGGATCACTGCAACTTCCGCCTCCCAGGTTCAAGCGATTCTCCTGCCTCAGCCTCCCGAGTAGCTGGGACTACAAGTGTATGCCACCACACCTGGCTAATTTTTTTTTTGTATTTTTAGTAGAGATGGGGTTTCACCGCGTTAGCGAGGATGGTCTCAATCTCCTGACCTAGTGATCTGCCTGCCTCCGCCTCCCAAAGTGCTGGGATTACAGGCATGAGCCACCATGCCTGGCCAAGAGAACACTTTTAAAACAACCAGAGGGAAAAAAGTTATTACATACAGATGAACAAACATAAAAGAACAGGAGATTTATCATTAATAATGACACAACCCTGAAGACAGTGGAGCAGTAGTGGTAGACTACTGAGGAAAGAAACTGTCAACCTAGAATTCTAAACCCAGTGAAAATACCTTTCAAAAACAATGGCAATAGTCACCTTTTAAAATATGAAACACTGTTCAGAAAAATGAGGATTGTGATATGGTTTCAATCTATATCCCCACCGAAATCTCATGTCGAATTGTGATCTCCAGTGTTGGAGATGGGGTCTGGTGGGAGGTGATCAGATCATGAGCATGGATCCTTCATGAATAGTTTAGCACCCTTGGTGCTGTTCTCATGATAATGAGTAAGTTCTTGAGAGATCTGGTTGTTTAAAAGTGTGTAGCAATCCCCCCAACACACACCCCCAGCTCTCTCTCTCTTGCTCCTGCTTTGGCCATGTGATGTGCCTGCTACCCCTTCACTTGCCACCATGGTTGTAAGTTTCCTGAGGCCTCCCCAGAAATGAAGCAGATGCCAGCATCATGCTTCCTGTACAGCCAACAGAACCATAAGACAATTAAACCTCTTTTCATTATAAATTACCCAGTCTCAGGTACTGCTGTATAGCAATACAAGAATGGACCAATACAGATTGCTTTCCTTGATGTGTGAGAGTCATCAATTCTCCTGTTGGTTCATTATTGAGTGTGCTGTAAATGAAATCATTTGCAATTAAAGTGAGATTTGCTTCCCCAGACAAAAAGCAAAATAAACATATTTCTCAAACATGCACATGATGAAAGAATTCCTCATCAGCAGAACTGCAGTACAAGAAATACTAAAGGAAGTAGTTCAGGCAAAATAAAAATAATAATAAATCCGCATCTTTGCAAAGGAATGATGAGCATCAAAAAATGGTAGGCATATGGGTAAATGTGAAAGACCCATTTTAAAGAGATTTAAAAAACAAGAACTTTTCTTTAAATCTTTAAATCTCTTTAAAGAGTTATTACAGTGTATTGTGGGGTTTTTCACATATGTAGAAATAAAATGTATGACAACAATAGCACAAAGGCTGAGGGAAGAGAAGTGGAAATATACTGTAGTAAGATTCTTATTCTGTAAATGCATCAATATAATATCACATGAAGCTAGACCACAATAAGTTAAAGATGTACACAATGAGCCATAAAGCAACCATTAAACAAAGCAAAACAAATTAATAAGGCAACAAAGAAGATAAAAGTAGAATCATAAAAATAATCTATGAGAAGGAAAGAAGAACAAAGAACAGATGACAGAAAAATAATAAGATTATTGATTTAAGCTAACTATATGAATAATCACTTACAATTTAAATAGTCTAAACAACTCCATTAAAGGCAGAGATTGTCCGATTGTATTTTAAAGAAAAACACACAAATATATGCTGCCCACAAGAAATCCACTCTAAATATAAAGACATATGTAGGGTAAATTATTATTGACTACCCTACCCAAATGCAAAAGAACACATACTATTTTTTAATGCACACACAGAACATTCACAATGATAGATAATATTTTTGGCTACTGAAAAGCCTCAATAAATTTTAAAAGTTCTAAATCTTACAAATTATGTTCTCTGGCCACAGTGGAATTGTGGAATAAATAAAATGTAGAGTAAATAAAATGCAGGTCTCTGGGATATCCCTAAATGTCTGGAAAATAACACACTTCCAAATAACCCATGGGTCAAAGGAAATTAAAGGCGAAATTAGAAAATAATTTCAACTGAATGAAAAGGAAAATGTAACATATCAAAATTTATGGGACACAGATTGAGTACTTAAAAAGAAATTTATAACACTAAATGCCTATATTAAAAAAGAAGAAAGATATAAAATCAGTTAAGAAAATAGAAGTCCAAATGACATCACCAAGATGGTGGATGAGAAGGTAATGCTCATCCCCCACTGAGAAAAATAATGAATAAACAACTACATACCAACCAAAATAGCTCTGGGAGAGCTTCAGAGTACAATGAAAAACTTACAGCAACCCAGAGGAGCACACAAACCAAGATAGCCATATTAAAAAATACAGAAAGTATCTTACCTACTCCACCCCATCCCACAGTCCATCACAACTTTGCACCAAGAGGCATCTCCTTGACACAACCCACAACCTCCACCTGTGGGAGAAAAGGAGCTGGAGCTGATGCTGTGGCTTCCCAGAGCTAGAACCACCACACCCAACTCAAATAGCATCTTCACACTCACTTATAAATGGTGTTTCCCTATTGAAGTGAGTCCATAAAATCTGGAAGAGGTGGCTATTACTTCCAACATGCAGGCATCACTACAAGGCTAAAGAAACATAAAAAATCAAGGAAATATTACACCACCAAGGGAACACAATAATTTTTCAGTAATTGACCCCAAAGAAATAGAGATCTATGAACTACTAAAGAATAATTCAAAATAATTGTTTAAGGAACCTTGGTGGCTACAAGAAAACACTGGCTATTCAGTGAAACCAGAAAAACAGTACAAGAACAGATTAAAAGTTCAAGAAAGAGATAGAAATCGTTTAAAAATAACCAAACAAATTCTGGAGCTGAAGAATATAATAAATGAAATTGAAAATGCAATAGGGAATTTCAACAGCAGACTTGATCAAGCAAAATAATAATAAAAAATCTGTGAACCTGAAGACACATCATTTGAAATTATCCAGTCAGCAGACAAAAGAGAAAAAAGAATGAAGAACAGTAAAGAAAGCCTATGGGATTTATGGAATACCATAACTGAAATCAATATATGTATTTGGGAATTCCAAAACCAGAAGAGTGGCTGAGCACTGTAGCTCATGCCTATAATCCTAGCACATTGGGAGGCCAAGGCAGGAGGATCACTTGAGCCCAGGAGTTCAAGACCAGTCTGGGCAACATAGTGAGACCTGTTCTCTATAAAAAATGTAAAAATTAGCTGGGTGTGATGGTGCATGCCTGTGGTCTCCACAACTCAGGAGGCTGAGTTAAGAGGATCACTTGCACCCAGGAGGCCAAGGCTGCAGTGAGCTGTGATTGCACCACTGCACTCCAGCCTGGGCAACAAAGCAAGACGCTGTCTCAAAAAGAGAGAGAGAAAAGAAAAAAGAAAAGTAGGAGAGAGGACAGAAAGCTTTTTAAAAAATAATAGTAATAAAGGCTGAAATTTCCCAAATCTTGACAGAGATATAGACATCCAGATTCATGATACCAAACAGTCCCCAAATAGAATCAACCCAAAGAAGGCTACATCAAGGCATATTATACTCAAATTACCAAAAGTTAAGGACAAAGAGAATTTTGAAAGCAGCAAGAGAAAAGTAACTGATCACATATAAGGGAGACTTCATGGGACTATTGGAAGATTTCTCAGAAGAAAACTTGCTGACCAGGAGGAAATAGGATGATATAACCCAAGTACTGAAGAAGAAAAAAAAAATGCCATTTAAGAATACTATTCTTAGAAAAATTTTCCTTTAAAAATGAAGGAGAGGTAGGGCATGGTGGCTCACACCTGTAACCCCAGCACTTTGGAAGGCTGAGATGAAGGATCACTTAAGCCTAGGAGTTTGAGACCAGCCTGGGCAACATGGCAAAACCTCATCTCCACAAAAAATAAAAATAAAAATTAACCAGGTGTGGTGACACACTCCTGTAGTCCCAGATACCAGGGAGGCTGAGACAGGAGGCTTGCTTGAGCACAGGTGTTTGAAGTTGCAGTGAGGCATGATCACACCACAGCACTCTAGCTTGGGCAATGGAACAAGACTCTGTCTATAACAATAAAATTAAAGAGCTGAGTGTAGTGGCTCATGCCTGTAATCCCAGTACTTTGGGAGGCTGAGGTGGGCAGATCCCCTCAGGTCAGAAGTTTGAGACCAGCCAGACCAACATGATGAAACCCCATCTCTACTAAAAACACAAAAATTACTTGGGTGTAGTGGTACATGCCTGTAATCCCAGCTACTCAGGAGGCTGAGGCAGGAGAATCACTTGAACAGAGGAGGTAGAGGTTGTAACGAGCTGAAATTGCACCATTGCACTCCAGCCTAGGTGACAAGAGTGAAACTCTGTCTCAAAAAAATAAAAAATAATATAATAAAAATTAAACTACAAATAAGATAAAATAAAACATAAGACAAAAATTTGTAGGGGCTGGGCGTGGTGGCTCACGCCTGTAATCTCAGCATTTTGGGAGACCAAGACGGGTGGATCACCTGAGGTCAGGAGTTCGAGACCAGCCTGGCCAACATGGTGAAACCCCATCTCTACTACAAATACAAAAATGAGCTAGGCATGGTGGCAGGCACCTGTAATCCCAGCTACTTGGGAGGCTGAGGCAGGAGAATCACTGGAACCCAGGAGGCAGAAGTTGCAGTGAGCCAAGATCACAGCACTGCACTCTGGCGTGGGAGACAGAGTGAGACTCTGTTTCACACACACACACACACACACACACACACACACACACACACACACAATTGCTAATGGATATACAATATAAAAACAAGCCAACAGCCAACAAGATCACAAAGTGTGCAGGGGTACAGTGATGGAGAGTAAAAGTCTAGTGTTTTTGTAAGCAATTGAAGTTGTTATGAACTAAAAATGAGTTATAACTCCAAGCTAACCATAAACAAAAGACATATGGCTGGGCACAGTGGCTCATGCCTGTAATCCCAGCACTTCAGGAGGCCAAGATGGGCAGATCACTTGAGGTCTGAGGTCAGGAGTTCAAGACCAGCCTTGCCAACATGGTGAAATCCTGTCTCTACTAAAATACAAAAATTAGCCAGGGGTGGTGGCAGGCACCTATAATCCTAGTTACTTGGGAAACTGAGGCAGGTGAACTTGAGAGGTGGAAGTTGCAGCATGCCGATATCACACCACTGAACTCAGCCTGGATGACAGAGTAAGACTCCATCTCGGAAAAAAAAAAAAAAAGAGAAGACAGTACAACTGATATCACAGAAACAAAAAGATTTATAAGGGACTATTATGAACAATTATATGCCAACAAACAGGATAACCTAGAAGAAATGGATAAATTTCTAGAAACATACAACTTACCAAAACTGAAGCAAAACATAGAAAGCCTGAACAGACCAATAACAAATAAGGCAATTGAATCAGTACTCAAAAAATCTCCCAAAAAAGAAAGCCCAGAACCAGATGGCTTCATAGGTGAATTCTACAAGCATTTTGAAAAGAATGAACACCTAATCCTTCTTAAACTCTTCTGAAAAATACAAGAAAAGATAACACTTCAGAAGTTATTCTGTGAGGCCAAAATTACCCTGATACCAAAACCAGACAAAGATACTCCAAGAAAAGAAAACCTCAGGCCAATATCCCTGATGAACTTAGATGTAAAAACCCTCAATGAAATACTAGCAAAACTAATTCAACAGCACATTATAAAAATTATACACCATGGGCCAGGCATGGTAGCTCACACCTGCAATCCCAGCACTTTGGGAGGCTGAGGTGGGTGGATCACCTGAGGTCAGGAGATCGAGATCAGCCTGACCAACATGGAGAAACCCTGTCTCTACTAAAAATACAAAATTTAGCTGGGCATGTTGGCAGGTGCCTGTAATCGAAGCTACTCGAGGCTGAGGCAGGAGAATTGCTTGAACCTGGGAGGCAGAGGTTGTGGTGAGCCGAGATCCCGCCACTGCACTCCAGCCTGGGCAACAAGAGCAAAACTTCGTCTCAAAAAAAAAAAAAAAAAAAAAAAAAATTATACACCCTGAGCAAGTGCAATTTGCTTATTTATTTGTTCATTTGTTTTATTATCACTGGAATGCAAGTATGGTTCAACATATGAAAATCAATCAATGTGATACAACATATTAGCTAAAGAAAAAATGTGATTATCTCAATAGATGCAGAAAAGAGTTTGGCAAAGTTCAATATCTATTCATGACTAAAACTCGCAGCAAAAGAGGTACAGAAGAAACTTACCCTAATATAATAAAGGCCATTATGAAAAGTTCACAGCTGATATCATAACCAATGGGGAAAAACTACAAGCTTTCCTTCTAAGATCTGGTACAAGGCAAGGATGCCCACTTTCACCACTTCTTTTCAACATAGTCCTAGCCAGAGCAATGAGACAAGAAAAAGCCATCCAAACAAAAAAGAAGTAAACTTATCCTTGTTTACTTGCAGATGGTGTGATCATATACATAGAAAACACAAAAGACTCAATGAAAAAACTGTTAGAACTCATAAATGAATTCAGTAAATTTGCAGGGTATGAAAATCAACATAAAAAAAATAATCAGGCCAGGCATGGTGGCTCATGCCCATAAGCCTAGCACTTTGGGAGACCAGGTCAAAAGAATTGCTTGAGTCCAGGAGTTCAAGACCAGCCTGGGCAACATAAGGAGACCCCCATATCTACAAAACATTTTTAAAATTGATTGGGCATGGTGGCTCATGCCTGTAATCCCAGTACTTTGGGAGGCAGAGGCAGGCAGATCACTTGAGGTCAGGAGTTAGAAACCAGCCTGACTAACATGGTGAAACCCCATCTCTACTAAATACAAAAGATTAACCAGGTATGGTGATGCATGTCCTGTAATCCCAGTTACTTGGGAGTCTGAGGCAGGAGAATCGCTTGAACCTGGGAGGCAGAAGTTGCAGTGAGCTGAGATGTGCCATTGCACTCCAGCCTGGGCAATGAGAGTGAAAACTCCATCTAAAAAAAAAAAAAAAAAAAAAAAAAAATTAAATTAGCCAGGCATGGTGGTGTATGCCTGTGGTTCCAGCTATTTGGGAGGCTGATGTGGGAGAATAGTTTGAACCCAAGAGGTCAAGGCTGCAGTGAGTCGTGATTGTGCTACTACACTCCAACCTGGATGACAGAACAAGACCCTGTGTCAAAAAAAATAATAATAATCACAAAAAAATATTTTGAGACAGAACTTTGCTCTGTCATCCAAGCTGGAGTGCAGTGGTGTTATCATAGCTCACTGTAGTCTTAAACTTCTGGACTCAAGCAATCGTCCCACCTCAGCCTACTGATAATCTGGGACTACAGGCACATGCCACCAGCCCCACTAATTTTTTATTTTTTATTTTGTAGAGACAGGGTCTTGCTATGTTGCCTAGGCTAGTCTCAAACTCCTGGCCTCAAGCAATCCTCCTGCCTCAGCCCCCCAAAGCACTGGAATTACAGGCATAAGCCGTCATGCCCACCCCTAGTCACATTTCTAGACACAAACAGCAAACTATTCAGAAAGAAAATTAAGAAAACAATCCCATTCCCATTAGCAACAAAAAGAATAAAATATTTAGGAATAAACTTAGCCAAAAAGACTTGTACACTAAAATTATAAAACATTGAAGGAAATTAAATACATTATATATAAATGAAAAGACATCCCATGTTCATAGATTGAAAGAATATTGGTAAAATGTTCATACTACCCAAAGTGATCTACAGATTTAACACCCTCCCTATCAAAATCCCAATGGTATTCTTTACAGAAATAGACAAAGAATCCTAAAATTCACATGGGATGACAAAAGACCTAGAATATCCAAAGCAATCTTAAGCGAGAACAAAGCTGGAGGAATCACACTTCCCAATTTTGAAATATATTATAGCCAGATATGGGGTAGTCCCAGCTACTTGGGAGTGGAGTCTGAGGCAGGAGGATGTCAGCCCAGGAGTTTGAGGCTGCAGTGTACTATGATTGCACTGTGAATAGCCACTGCACTCCAGCCTGGGCAACATAGATACATACACACACACACACACACACACACACACACACACACACACACATAAATTATAGTAATCAAAACAGTATGGTACTGGCATAAAAACAATATATAGAACAAAGGAACAGAATAGAGCTCCCAGAAACAAATCCATGCATCTATAGTCAACTGATCTTCAACAAGGGTGCCAAGAACACACAATTGGAAAAGGATCATCTCCTCAGTAAATAGTATTGGGAAAACTGGATATACAAATGCAGAAGGATGAAATTGGATCCATGTCTCACACCATATACAAAAATCAACTCAAAAAGGATTAAAGATCTAAGCTTAAAAGCTAAAACCATAAAACTCCTAGAAAAAAACATAGGGGAACATTTTCTTGATATTGGTCTGGGAAATGATTTTTTTGATATGACACCAAAAGCACAAGCAACAGAAGCAAAAATAGACAAATGGGACTGCATCAAACTAAAAAGCTTCTGCACAGCAAAGGAAACAGAGAAAAACGGCAGTCTGAAGAACAGGAGAAAATATTTTGAAACCATGTATCTGATAAGGGGTTAACATTTAAATTGTATAAGGAACTCATACAACTGAATAGCAAGAAAGAAAAGAAAAGAAAAGAAAGAAGGAAGGAAGGAAGGAAGGAAGGAAGGAAAAAATAAATAAATAAATAAATAAATAAATAAATAACCCTATTTTAAAATGAGCAAAGGACCTGAATAGACATTTCTCAAAAGAAGGCATACAGATGGTCAACAAGTATACGAAAAGGTGTTCAACTTCACTAATCATCAGAGAAATGCAAATCAAATGAAATGTTACCTCACACCAGTTAGAATTAGTATTACCAAAAAGACAAAAGCCAGGTATGGTGGCTTGCACTTATAATTTCAGCTATTCAGGAGACTGAGGTGGGAGGATCACTTGAGCCCTGGAGTTCAAGACCAACCTGGGCAACATAGTGAGACTTTGTCTCCAAAAATTATATATATATATATAGAGAGAGAGAGAGAGAGAGAGTGCAAGAGAGAGAGAGAGAGAGAAGAGGGTCTCACTCTGTTACCCAGGCTGGAGTTTGGTGGTACAATCTCAGCTCACTGCAACCTCTGCTTCCCAGGGTCAAATGATCCTCCTGCCTCAGCCTCCTGAGTCGCTAATTTTGTTTTTGTTTTTGTAGAGACAGGGTTTCACTACATTGCCTAGGCTGGTCTCAAACTCCTGGACTCAAGTGATTCACCTATCTCAGCCTCCCAAAGTGCTGGGATTACAGGTGTGAGCCCCTGTGCCTGGCTGCCAAAATTTTTAAAATTTAAATTTAAATTTTTTAAATCACCAAACTCTGTGCCTGGCATGTGCCTGTAGTCCCAGCTACTCAGAAGACTGAGGTGGCAGGATTGCTTCAGACCAAGAGTTCCAGGCTGCAGCAGTGAGCTTTGGTCGTGCCACTGCACTCCAGCCTGGGTGATAGAGTGAGATCCCATTCCCAGTCTTAAAAAAAAAAAAAAGACATGATAACAAATGTTGGTGAGGACATAGGAGAAGAAAGAACTCTTATACACTGTTGGTGGGAACATAAATTGGTACAATCATTATAGAAAACAGTATGGAGGTTCCTCAAAAAAATAAAAATAGAATACTTTATGATCCAGCAATTCCATTTCTGGGCATACATCCAGAGGAAAGAAATCAAGACCTTAAAGAGATACCTGCATTCCCATGTTCATTTCAAGCATTATTTGCAATAGTCAAGATATGGAAACAACCTGAATATTCATTAATGGATGAATGAATAAAGAAAATGTGATACACACACATATACAATGGAATATTACTCAGCTTTAAAAAAGAAGGGAATTATGCCGTTTGTACAACAAGGATGAACCTGGAGGACATTTTGCTAAGTGAAATAAGCCAGATGCAGAAAGACAAATACTGTATGAACTCCCTTATATGTGAAATTGAAAATCATCAAACTTTTAGAAACAGAAAGTAGAATGATTGTTACCAGGGGCCAAGGGGAGGAGGAAATGGGGAGATGTTGGTCAAGGGGTACAAAGTTTCAGTTATGCATGATGAATAAGTTCCAGAGACCTAATGTACAACACTGTGAGTATAGTTAACAATACTGTAATACTCAAACTTTGCTAAGAGGGTAGATCTTAAGTGTTTTTCACACACACACACACACACAGAAAATAGAAACGATATGAGGTGATGAATGTGTTAATTAGCTTGTAAATATTTCACAATGTATATGGATATCAAATCATCAAGTTATCCACCTTAAATATATACAATTTTTAATTATCAACTACACCTCAATAAAGCTGTGGAGTGGTGGAGAAAATAGAAAAAGAATAGCAAATTAAACCCAAAGTAAACAGAAGAAATAACACAATAAAGATCAGATCAGAAATATAGGAAATGGAAAACAGAAAAACAATAGGGAAAAATCAGTGAAACTAAAAGCTAGTTCTTTGAGATCAATAAGACTGATAAACCTCCAGCTAGACTGATTAGGAATAAAAGATAAAATGATCAATGTCAGGAAAGAGATGTGTCATCACTACAGATTGTGCAGATATTAAAGAAAAATAAGGAAATATGAAAAATTTTATGCCGGTAAATTCAACAACTTATATCAAATGAAAAAAAATCCTGTGAAAGACACAAAACACCAAAACTCAGCCAAGAAGAAACAGGTAATCTGACTAGTCCTGTACCTATTAAAGAAATTGACTTCTTAGTTTAAAATGTTCCCACAAAGGAACCTCTCACCCAGATGGTTTCATTGGTGAATCCTGCAAACTCTTTTTTTTTTTTTTTTTTTTTTATGGAACTTCTCTCTGTCACCCAAGCAGGAGTGCAGTGGCACAATCTTGGCTCACTGCAACCTCCACCTTCTGGGTTCAAGCAATTCTGCTGCCTCAGCCTCCCAAATAGCTGGGATTACAGGCACCCACTACCACACCTGGCTAATTTTTAGATGTTTAATAGTGAGCCACTGTGCCCAGCTGACCCGTATGTTTTTTTAAACATTCTACAAAAAGTCTTCCAGAATTTTGAAGAGTTGGAAAACTTCCAAACTCATTGTTGGGAACAAGTCACCCAAAATCTGGCCATAAACTGGCCCCAAAACTGGCCATAAGCAAAATCTCTGCAGCACTGTGACATGTTCATGATGGCCATAATGCCCACGCTGGAAGGTTGTGGGTTTACGGGAATAAGGGCAAGGAACACCTGGCCTGCCCAAGGTGGAAAACTGCTTAAAGGCATTCTTAAGCCACAAACAATAGCATGAGCGATCTGTGCCTTAAGGACATGCTCCTGCTGCAGTTAACTAGCCCAACCTATTCTTTTAATTCAGCCCATCCCTTCATTTCCCATAAGGTATACTTTTAGTTAATCAAATATCTATAGAAACAATTCTAATGACTGACTTGCTGTTAATAAATATGTGGGTAAATCTGTCTTCAGGGTTCTCAGCTCTGAAGGCTGTGAGACCCCTGATTTCCCACTTTACACCTCTGTATTTCTGTGTGTGTGTCTTTAATTCCTCTAGCACCGCTGGGTTAGGGTCTCCCCAACCGAGCTGGTCTCTGCAAGTGGCGCCCATTCATGGAGGCTCAAATCCAGGTCAAAGGGTCACCAGAGCAACGGTTGGAGAATGTGGAACTAGCTGGAGGACACCTGAGTACTCTTAAAGCAAGCCCCGTGGTGAGTAAGAAGGGGAGCTCAGAAGCGTCAGGGTAACAATGGGACAAGTGTGGGGTCTGGTTCGTTCCACCTTGGAACTTTTTCACACTGATGAGGAGGAGGAAGGAGAGTATAATGAAGTAACAGAAGAGGTTACAAAGCAGGTTTATTTGCCAGCTAAAGCTAAAGCAGCAAAGGAGGGAGAGGTTGATCCCTACCCTTCTGCACTACCTCATTATTATTTTGAAGAAAAAGACCCTCCAGATCTTTCCTTTCCGGAGGACACTGGGCGAAAAGTAGTTGCCCCAGTGACTGTTTGAGCAGCACCTCGAGCGACTGCTCTTAGTTCTATTCAGGCAGGAATTCAGCAAGCCAGACGAGGGTGATTTAGAGGCTTGGCAGTTCCCTGTTAGAATACACCTCCCAGATCAACAGGGAAATATTATAGCTACATTTGAGCCTTTTCCTTTTAAATTACTCAAAGAATTTAAACAAGCTATAAATCAGTATGGACTAGGTTCCCCTTTTATAATGGAACTGTTAAAGAATGTTGCTAGTTCCAGTCGGATGATTCCTACTGACTGGGGCACTCTTACTCGAGCTTGTCTAACTCCTGCTTAGTTCTTACAATTTAAAACTTGGTGGGCAGATGAAGCTTCCATTCAGGCTGCTTGCAATGCCCAGGCCCAACCTCAAATTAATATAACTGCAGACCAACTTTTGGGGGTTGGCAGCTGGGCTGGTTTAAATGCATAACTGGTCATGCAGGATGATGCTATAGAACAGCTTAGAGGAGTGTGCATTAGAGCTTGGGAAAAAATCACTTCAAGTGGAGAACAATACCCTTCCTTTAGTGCTATAAAACAGGGACCCAAAGAACCACACATTGATTTTATAGCTTGGTTATAGGAGTCTCTTGAAAAGATGATTGCAGATTTGGCTGCTCAGGATATAGTGTTGCAGTTATTAGCTTTTGATAATGCTAATCCCGATTGCCAGGCTGCTCTGTGACCTATCAGAGGGAAAGCACATTTAACTGATTATATCAAGGCCTGTGATGGTATCGGAGGTAATCTGCATAAAGCTACTTTGTTGGCACAGGCAATGGCAGGACTGAGAGTGAATAAAGGAAATACTCCATTTCCTGGAGCTTGTTTTAACTGTGGGAAGTATGGTCATACTAAAAAAGAATGTAGAAAAAAATCAGCAAGTCAGGCCGCCAGATAGGGGAAAAAAGAAAACTGCTGAGCCTGAAATATATCCAAAATGTAAAAAAGGAAAACATTGGGCTAATCAGTGTCACTCTAAGTTTGATAAAGAAGGGAACCCGATTTTGTGAAATGCCATGAGGGGCCGTCCCAGGCCCTGTTCTAAACCAGGCATTTCCAGTTCAGGCCATTCCCTCACCCCTATACAATGTCTGTCCCCCGCCACAGCCGGTAGTGCCACAGTAGATTTATGCTGCACAAAAGCTGTGAGCCTTCTGCCTGGGGAACCCCTGCCAAAGGTCCCAACAGGAGTCTGTGGACCCTTGTCAGCAGGGACAATAGGATTACTTTTAGGAAGGTCTAGTTTAAGTTCAAAAGAGGTACAAATACATACAGGAGTCATTGATTCAGATTACAATGGGGAAGTTCAAATTGTTATATGTACTTCTGTTCTCTGGAAAGCAGAGCCAGGAGAGCGTGTAGCGTAGCTCCTGATTGTGCCGTATGTGGAAATGGGAAAAAGTGAAATTAAACGAACAGGAGGAATTGGAAGCACAAATAAACAAGGCAAAGCAGCTTATTGGGTAAATCAAATTACTGATAAACGTCCTACCTGTGAAATAACTATTCAGGGAAAGAAATTTAAAGGTTTGGTAGATACAGGAGCAGACATTTCAATCATTTCTCTACAGCACTGGCTGCCCGCACAGTCAACTCAACCTGCTCAATTTAACACAGTTGGAGTTGGTAAAGCCCCTGAAGTATATCGAAGTAGTTATATTTTGCATTGTGAAGGGCCCAATGGACAACCTGGGACTATTCAACCAATTATAACTTCTGTACCTATATATTTATGGGGAAGAGATTTATTATAACAATGGGGAGCACAAATTCTAAATCCAGAACAATTATAAAGCCCTCAAAGTCAACATATGATGCATGAAATAGGGTTTGTCCTTGGTATGGGACTAGAAAAAAATTTGCAAGGTTTGAAAGAACCGCTTCAAACGGAAAGACAGAATTCCCGCCAAAGATTAGGATATCATTTTTGATGGCAGCCATTGTTAAGCCTCCAGAACCTATACCTTTAAAATGGTTAACAGATAAGCCATTTGGATAGAACAATGGCCGTTAAGTAAAGAGAAACTGGGGGCTTTAGAGAAATTAGTTACTGAGCAATTAGAAAATGGGCACATAGCTCCAACATTTTTCCCTTGGAATTCTCCAGTTTTCCTAATTAAGAAAAAAATCAGGTAAATGGAGAATGTCAACTGACTTATGAGCCATCAATTCAGTTATACAACCTATGGGAGCATTACAGCCAGGATTGCCTTCTCCTGCTATAATTCCAAAACATTGGCCTTTAATAGTCAAAGATTTATAAGACTGTTTCTTTACTATCCCTTTAGCTGAGCAAGACTGTGAATGGTTTGCATTTACAATTCCTGCAGTAAACAACCTGCAGCCTGCTAAGCATTTTCATTTTTTTATAGATGGGTCTAGTAATGGTAAAGCTTCTTACTCTGGATCAAAAAGTGACGTTTTCCAGACGTCCTATACTTCAGCTCAAAAAGTGGAGCTTGCCGGGCGCGGTGGCTCACGCCTGTAATCCCAGCACTTTGGGAGGCCGAGGCGGGCGGATCACAAGGTCAGGAGATCGAGACCACGGTGAAACCCCGTCTCTACTAAAAATACAAAAAATTAGCCGGGCGCGGTTGTGGGCGCCTGTAGTCCCAGCTACTCGGGAGGCTGAGGCAGGAGAATGGCGTGAACCTGGGAGGCGGAGCTTGCAGTGAGCCGAGATCGCGCCACTGCACTCCAGCCTGGGCGACAGAGCGAGACTCCGTCTCAAAAAAAAAAAAAAAAAAAGTGGAGCTTGTAGCTGTAATTGAGGGATTGACTGCTTTTGATATGCCTATTACTGTGATTTCTGATTCTTCATACGTGGTTCATTCCACACAGTTAATTGAAAATGCTCAGTTATGAATTCACACAGATGAACAACTGATGACTTTATTTACTCAATTGCCAACAGCATTTAGAAGTACAATGCACCGTTTTTACATTACTCACATTAGGGCTCATACAACTCTTCCAGGACCTTTGACTGAAGGGAATCAAATGGCCGATCGCCCAGTTGCTAATGCAATACCTAATGCTAGGCACTTTCACAATTTAACCCATGTTAATGCCTCTGGTCTCAAATGCAGATACAACATTACCTGGAAAGAAGCTAAAAATATTATCCAATGATTCCTAACTTGCCAAATGGTACATTCCTCATCTTTTACAGGAGGAGTTAATGCTCGAGGATTGGAACCTAACTCTCTTTGGCAAATGGATGTCACACATATTCCCTCGTTTGGGAGACTATGTACATGTATGTGTGGACACCTTTTCTCACTTTGTCTGGGCTACATGCCAATCAAGAGAGTCTTCTGCCTGTGTTAAACATCACCTTTTGCAGTGTTTTGCGGTGATGGGCATTCCTGCTTCTATTAAAACAGATAATGCCCCAAGCTATACTAGCCAAGCTCTAGCTATATTTTTCTCTAAGTGGAGTATTAAAACACATTACTGGTATCCCATACAATTCTCAAAGACAAGCCATAGTGGAAAGAATGAATCGCTCCCTAAAACAGCAGTTGCAGAAGCAGAAAGGGGGAGACAGAGAATATGGAACACCATAGATACAAATGAATCTAGCATCATTAACTTTAAATTTTTTGAGCCTGCCCAAAGGCCAGATGTTATCAGCACCTGAATAGCATCTACAGAAACCAGCTGCAAAGACAGAAGCAGAACAATTGGTTTTGTGGAGAGATCCAATAACAAAAAGTTGGGAAATAGGTAAAATAATAACTTGGGGTAGAGGTTATGCTTGTGTTTATCCAGGCCAAAATCAACAGCCGATCTGGATACCATCAAGACATGTGAAACCTTATCATGAGCCAGATGCTGAGGAAGAGATTCTGGGAGGATCCCAAGGACCCCCCAGTTGCAACCATGTCGAGGCTGACACTGAGGAGGACCCCAACTGTCACAAGCAACACCTGTCAAACACAGCCACCCAGCTGGGGACAGATCAAGAAGCTGTCACAGATGGTGGAAGAAAACCTGAGGAAAGTGGGACAACCAGTCACAACGAGTAATTTAATTGTAGCTATGATAGCGGTGATCACGACTGTCATGAGTGTTCCTTCAATAAGGGCTGACACAGAGAACAATTTATACTTATTGGGCATATTTATCAATCCTGGCTGGTAATAATGCCTGGATATAATCACTCTATGGCACAGTTACACATACTTTCTGATCTTGGTATTTACCATAATAAATCTGCTCCTATAATTGAGGCATACTGCCCTCAAAAACCTATTTGTGAACAAAATTGAACCTGGCCAGAAAAAATGAACATACTTGTTTGGGAAGATTGCATTGCAGAACAGGCAGAGGTGCTGCACAATGATTCCTATGGAATCACTATTGATTGGTCCCCTAAGGGATGTTTAGCTTAAATTGCACCTCTCAGTCTGCATGCCATGGTCACACTATGTTCAGCTGGTCTGAACAAAACAGTCAGATGGTAGAAATGGCAAGAAGCATGGCAAGAGTTCCTATTATCTGGAACCATGGTGGTATAGTGGCACCTCCACCTCAAATGATATGGCCCACTCTAGGAGCTTAATATAAGGATTTGTGGAAACTATTAAATGCTCTTAATAAGATCAAAATTGGGGAAAGAATAAAAAAGTATCTAGAAGGACACTCTACAAACTTCTTTTTGTATATAGCAAAATTAAAAGAACAAATATTTAAAGCATCCCAGGCACAACTGACCTTAATGCCAGGAACTGGAGTGCTTAAAGGAGGTGCAGACAAATTAGCAGATAGTAACCCATTAAAATGGATAAAAACACTTGGAAGCTCTGTAATTTCAATGATGATTATGCTTTTAATCTGTGTTGTTTGTCTTTGTACAGTCTGCAGATGTGGATCCTGACTCCTGCGAGAAGTAGCTCACTGTGACAAAGCTGCCTTTGCTTTTATCGATTTGCAAATCAAAGAAGGGGGACATGTTGGGAACAAGCCCCCCCCCAAAATCTGGCCCTAAACTGGCCCCAAAACTGGCCATAAACAACATCTCTGCAGCACTGTGACATGTTCATGATGGCCATAACGCCCACACTGAAAGGTTGTGGGTTTACGGGAATGAGGGCAAGGAACACTTGGCCTGCCCAGGGCGGAAAACCACTTAAAGGCATTCTTAAGCCACAAATAATAGAATGAGTGATCTGTGCCTTAAGGACATGCTCCTGCTGCAGTTAACTAGCCCAACCTATTCCTTTAAATTGGCCCATCCCTTCGTTTTCCATAAGGGATACTTTTAGTTAACTGAATATCTATAGAAACAATGGTAATGACTGGCTTACTGTTAATAAAAACGTGGGTAAATCTCTGGGGCTGTCAGCTCTGAAGACTGTGAGACCCCCTGATTTCCCACTCTACACCTCTGTATTTCTATGTGTGTGTCTTTAATTCCTCTAGCGCTGCTGGGTTAGGGTCTTCCCGACCTAGCTGGTCTCAGCACTCATTAAATGAGTCCAAGCAATAATAATATGGCAAGAAAACTACAAATCAAAATCCATCATGCAAAAAATCTTAACAAAATTTTATCAAATCAAACCCAACAATATAAAAAGATAATACATAAATGACTAACTTGGGCTTATGTCAGGAATGCAAGGTCGGTTTAAAATTTGAAAATCAATTGATGTATTTTGCCATATTAACAATTCAAAAAAGAAAAACTATATGATCATGTCAATAAATTCATCAAAAGCATTTGGCAAAATCCTACATTCATTTCAGATAAAAACTCAGCAAGCCAGAAATAGAAAGGAACTTCCTCAATCTGATAATGGACATCAGGGAAAAACCTACAGCTTACATCAAATCTAATAATGAAAGATTAAGTGCTTTCTCCAAGATTAGAAATAAAATAAGAATATTCACTTTCAGGCCAGGCGTGGTGGCTCACGTCTGTAATCCCAGCACTTTGGGAGGCCGAGGCAGGTGGATCACCTGAGGTCAGGAGTTCAAGACCAGCCTGGCCAACATGGTGAAACTCCGTCTCTACTAAAAATACAAAAGTTAGCAGATGTGGTGGCAGGCGCCTGTAATCCCAGTTACTGGGAGACTGAGGCAGGAGAACTGCTTGAACCTGGGAGGTGGAGGTTGCAGTGAGCCGAGATCATGCCACTGCACTCCAGCCTGGGCGACAGGGCAAGACTCCCTCTCAAAAAAAAAAAAAAGAATATTCACTTTCACTACTTTTATTACTGTGGAAGTACTAGCCAATGCAATGCAGTAAAACAAGGAAAAGAAATAAGAGGCATCCATATTGGAAAGGGAGAAGTAAAACTGTCTTTATTTGCAGACAACATATTTAAGTAGAAAATCTGGTGGGTTCTATTTTTTAAAAAGCTACTAAACTAAAAAGTGAGTTTAGCAAGGTTATAGAACAGAATATAAATGTATAAAAATTGGTTGCAGTGAGCCGAGATCGCACCACTGCACTCCAGCCTGGGTGACAGAGCAAGATTCCCTCTCAAAACCTCTCAAAAAAATAATGTTTTATTTCTTTATATTAGCAATGGAAGTACAAATTAATAAACAATACTGTTTATAATAGCATAAAAAGTACTAAATGTAAAGATATCTGACAAGAGATGTGCAAGACATACACAAAAACTACAAGTCATTACTAAGACAAATTGAAGATCTAAACAAATGGAGAGATATACTGTGTTTATAAATCAGAAGACAATATGGTTATGATGTCAGTTCTCCCCAAATAATTCATATATAGATTTAATGCAATCCCAGTGAAAATTCCAACAGGTTTTTTGTAGAAATTGACAAGTTAACTCTAAAATTTTTATGGAAATGCAAAGGACCTAACATAACCAGAACAACTTTGAATAATAGAAACAAATTAGAAAATGTCACTATCTAACTTCAAAGCTTTTTATAAAGTTATAGTCATCAAGCTGGGGAGCATGGTGGCTCATGCCTGTAATCCCAGCACTTTGGGAGGCCAAGGCTGGCAGATCACCTGAAGTCAGGAATTTGAGACCAGCCTGCCCAACATGGCAAAACCCCATGTCTACTAAAAATACAAAAATTAGCTGGGCATGGTGCAGGTGCCTGTAATCCCAGGTACTCAGGAGGCTGAGGCACGAGAATTGCTTGAACCCAGGAAGCAGAGGTTGCAATGAGCTGAGATTGTGCCACTGCACTCCAGCCTGGGTGACAAAGTGAGACTCTGTCTCAAAAAAAAAAAAAAAAGTTATAGTCATCAAGACTGTGTTTTATTGGCATAGAAATAAAGAACTATATCACCATATCAATCAAACAGAATAGAGAGTCCAGAAACAGTCTCTCAAATATGTGCTTAGTTTATTTTTTGACAAAGGTGCAAAAGCAATTGAATGAAGAAAGCATAATCTTTTCAATAAATGGTGCTGAAACAACTGGATATCTATATGCAAAAACTAAGCTTTGATCCATACATCACACCATACACAAAAATTAACTAAAGATATATTTTCGAACAAAATGTAAAACCTAAAAAACTGTAAAACTTCTAGAAGAAAATGTAACAGAAAATCTTTGTAACCTTGGGTTAGGTAAAGATTTCTCTTAATATACCTAAAGCAGCCAGGCCCAGTGGCATATGCCTGTGATCCCAGCTACTTTTTCTGAATTCATTGATACGATCATATGAGATTTTTTGACTTGTTAATATGGTGAAATGTATTGATTGATTTTCAAATATTAAACCAATTATGCATTCCTGCCATAAACCCAGTTGATCATTTATATATTATCTTTTTATATATTGTTGGGTGTTATGATAAAACCCCAGCCTACTGGGAGGCTGGGAGGATGGCTTCAGCCCAGGAGTTCAAGACCAGCCTAGGCAACATAATGAGTTTTTTTTTTGTTTTTTTTTGTTTTTTTTTTTTTTGAGACGGAGTCTCACGCTGTTGCCCAGGCTGGAGTGCAGTGGCGCAATCTCGGCTCACTGCAGGCTCCGCCTCCTGGGTTCACGCCATTCTCCTGCCTCAGCCTCCTGAGTAGCTAGGACTACAGGCGCCCGCCACCGCGCCCGGCTAATTATTTGTATTTTTAGTAGAGATGGGGTTTCACTGTGGTCTCGATCTCCTGACCTTGTGATCCGCCCGCCTCGGCCTCCCAAAGTGCTGGGATTACAGGCTTGAGCCACCGCGCCCGGCCCATAATGAGTTTTTAACACACATACACACACACACACACACACACACACACACACACACACACCAGGCTGGGCGCTGTGGCTCATGCCTATAATCCTAGCACTTTGGGAGGCCAAGGCACGTGGATCCCTTGAGCTCAGGAGTTCAAGACCAGCGTGGGCAATATAGCAAGACCCCATCCTACAAAAAAAATTTTAATTAGTTAGACATGGCGGTAAGTGCCTGTAGTCCCAGTTATTCAGGAGGCTGATGTGGGAGGTTGGCTTGAGCTTCAGAGGCAGTGGTTGCAATGAGCCAAGGTCACACCACTGCACTCCATCCTGGGCAACAGAGCCAGACCCTGTCTCAAAAACAAAACAAAACAAAACAAAAAGAACACACCCAAAAGCACTACCATAAAGAACCAATTGATAAATTGGACTTTACCAAAATTTAAAACTTATGCTGTTCAAAAAAAATTATTAAAAGAATGAAAAGACAAGCCATTAACTAGGAGAATATACTTTCAAATCACACATTTAATAAAAGACTTATGTCCCAAACATATAAAGAGCTTTCTAAAGTTAATAAGAAAAAAAAACAATAAAAATAGAGGAAATATTTTACTAGAAACTTCAAAAAAGACATACAGTAGGCAAATGAAAAGATCATTAGTCATTAGGGAAATGCAAATTAAAACTACAATGAGATAGCAATAGATACATACTAGAATGCCTAAAATTAAAAGAACTTTTTACATTATGTGTTGACTAGACTGTAGAGCAACTAGAACTGCAAATGGGAGTATAAATGATACAACGAGTTTGGAACATATTTCAATAGTTTCTTTAGAAAACATACATTAACCTGCCACATGATTCAGTTATCTCATGCCTAGGTATTTACTCAAAAGAAATGAAGGTATATTCCATGCAAAGTTTGTAAAATAATGTTCATAACAGTTTTACATGTCACAGCCAAAAACTTGCAATTACCCAAATAGCCATCAACAAGTGAATAGATCAATAAACTGTGATATATCCATAAATGGAATGCTATTCAACAATAAAAAGAATGTAGCTACATGAATGAATCTCAATTATGCTAGTGAAAGAAGACATTTAAAATCAGTACACACTATATGATTCTATTTGTTTAAAATTCTATAAATGCAAGATAAGATACAGTAAATAAAAGATTTGTGGTTGCCTGGGGATTGGGGGAGGGAGCAAAGAGAATAGAAACGGGATTACAAAGATGTGATATAATAAGAAATATATACAGATGTTTCTCAATTTATGATAGGGTTACCTCCTAATCAACCTATCATAAATTTAAAATAACCAGATCAAAAATGTATTTAAGACACCTAATCTACTGAACATCTCATTGCTTAGTGTAGCCTACCTTAAATGTGCTCAGAACACATTAGCCTACAGTTGGACAAAATCATCTAACACAATCCCTGTTTTTTGTTGTTGTTGTTGTTGTTTTTTTTTTTGAGATGGAGTCTCGCTCTGTCGCCCAGGCTAGAATGCAGTGGCCGGATCTCAGCTCACTGCAAGCTCTGCCTCCCGGGTTCACGCCATTCTCCTGCCTCAGCCTACCGAGTAGCTGGGACTACAGGCGCCCGCCACCATGCCCGGCTAATTTTTTGTATTTTTAGTAGAGACGGGGTTTCACTGTGTTAGCCAGGATGGTCTCGATCTCCTGACCTCGTGATCCGCCCGTCTCGGCCTCCCAAAGTGCTGGGATTACAGGCTTGAGCCACCGCGCCCAGCCTACACAATCCCTATTTTATAAAAAAGTGTTGAATATTCCATGTAATTTATTGAATACTGAAGTGAAAAACAATGTAAGTATTGAAGCAGTTTGTGGAAATAAGTAATTCAAAATCTAAACTGGGCTGGGCGTGGTGGCTCACGCCTATAATCGCAGCACTTTGAGAGGCTGAGGCGGGTGGATTGCTTGAGGCCAGGAGTTCAAGACCAGCCTGGCCAACATGGTGAAACCCTGTCTCTACTAAAATTACAAAAATTAGCCGGGTATGGTGGCACATGCCTGTAATCCCAGCTGTGTCAGGAGGCTGAGGCACAAGAATTTCTTGAACCCAGGAGACAGAGGTTGCAATGAGCCGAGATTGTGCCACTGCACTCCAGCCTGGGTGACACAGAGAGACTCTGTCTCAACAACAACAACAAAAAAAATCTAAGCTGTTGGTAGACGACTCATACACAAACTTTTTTAAAGAAACAAAATCTGGCCAGGCGCGGTAGTTCACGCCCATAATCCCACCCATTTGGGAGGCCGAGGCGGGCAAATCTCTTGAGCTCAGAAGTTCGAGGCCAGCCTGGCCAACATGGTGGAACTCCATCTCTATCAAAAATTTAAAAATTAGCTGGGCAGGGTGGTGCACGCCTGTAATCCCAGCTACTTGGGAGGCCCAGGCTGGAGAATCATTTGAACTAGGGAGGTAGAGGTTGTAGTGAGCCGAGATCACACCACTGCATTCCAGCCTTGTCGACAGAGCGACTGTCTCAAAAAAACAAACAAAACAAACAAACAACAACAACAAAAAAAAACCACACACAAAAAAACCTCTAAAATACTTTGAGCCTTAAGGGAACACAATTATGGCACCTGAGTCACATGACAGGCAGCTATAACCTTTGTTTCTCTGATTAGACGGGCCTTCTTCCTTATCTGCCTTGTTTCGTAAATGTTGTAAATAACTAAAGAGTGTTTAGTGACATTGCACTATGGAAAGGAAGACTCCTTCCTTCTTTATTTACTTACTGTATTTTTTATTATTTATTTATTTATTTATTTATTTATTTATTTAAGACAGAGTCTCGCTCTGTCGCCCAGGCTGGAGTGCAGTGGTGCAATCTTGGCTCACTGCCAGCTCTGCCTCTCAGGTTCACACCATTCTCCTGGCTCAGCCTCCCGAATAGCTGGGACTACAGGCGCCCGCCACCACGCCCAGCTAATTTTTTTTGTATTTTTAGTAAAGACGGGGTTTCACCATGTTAGCCAGGATGGTCTGATGGTCTCAATCTCCTGACCTCGTGATCCGCCTGCCTCGGCCTCCCAAAGTGCTGGGATTACAAGCGTGAGCCACCGTGCCCACCCTTTATTTACCTTTTTTTTTTTTTTAGAGACAGGGTTTTCCTGTGTCACCCAGGCTGGTCTCCAACTTCTGGGCTCAAGCAATCCTCCCACCTCGGCCTCCCAAATGGGAATTCTCATTCACTGTTGTGAAAGTGTAAATTGCGGTGAAATTAAGCATCTGTGCCTCCTAAAACCAAGCAGTCCCAGATAAATTTGCACTCTTAAAGGTCAGGTATGAAGATGTGTGCGGAGGCATTTTTTGATAGCATGGGTTCAAGGTACTTAGTGTTCATCACTGGAAGAACAGGTCAGTAAATTGTGGAGGCCATCACTACAGAATACAGTGCAACACTTTGAAGGAATGAACTATGCATATCTATATAGTAACAAGGACAGATTTTTTTTTTTTTTAACATGAGAGTGTAAAAAAAAAAAAAGAAAAGAAAAGAAAAAGAAAAAAAAGGCCAGGCGCGTTGGCTCACTCCTATAATCCCAGTACTTTGGGAGGCTGAGGCGGGCAGATTACAAGAGGTCAGGAGTTCAAGACCAGCATGGCCAACATGGTGAAAGCCCATCTCTACTAAAAATACAAAAAAAAATTAGCCGGGCGTGGTGGCAGGCACCTGTAATCCCAGCTACTGAGGAGACTGAGGCAGGAGAATCACTTGAACCCAGGAGGTGGAGGCTGCAGTGAGCCAAGATCACACCATTGCACTCCAGGCTTGGCAACAGAGGAAGACTGTCTCAAAAACAAACAAACAAACAAAAAACCCAAAGAGGTCTAAAGTCCATTGTATTATTCTCAGCAATTTACTCCCTTCTATCTGTTGCCATAAAACTTGCAATGCCAATACTGCCAATGGATATATTTCCTCATCCCATTGTTGGGTTTAGATAGCATTTGTGGGAGCAGATGTGACACATGCCAATTCAAGTTGAAGTTTTAAGAAGCATCACGAATACTGCCAATTTTTTTTTTTTACTCTTCTTTTTGCAAGAAAATATAGCATGTCCCTCATGAGTATGCTCCTTCAGCCCAGATCCTAAAGTGAGAAGATGGCGGAAGAGAACTTCAATCTCCAACCACAATTACTGGTTTTTAGGATTTTATATTTTAGGATTTTTTTCTTACAGATGGAAATCTAACACAAGCTTTATATCAGAATATCATTTATAAAACTTAAAAATGAGAAATTCACATGCAAAGAACATAAAAGAATACATATATATCCAGGGGCATATTTTAGTTACATTAGAGTGGATGCCTATTACCAGGGGCAGGAATAAGAGTGGGAAATGGGATACAGGAAATAAAGAAACAAACAAGAGAGACACCTCACACAGGTTGATGATGATCCTGTGTTAAGAACTAAGCAGTAGCATTAACTCAACTCTCTGCATGTGATGTCCAAAGACAACAAAAACCTCTGGAGTGACAAGTAACTGTTGGAGGAAGGTCCTGGGGGACTTGGAAGAGGAGGGAATTCACTATCCACGTAGAGAAAATCAGCCTTGGGATCACCTCCTTATTCTGAGAGAGAAGCTGAGAGGAAGGATTCTTAGAGATTCTATTTTCAATGTAACCTGTACCAAAGGTGTTCTTCCAAGTGTGAGTGAGAAAGGGGCTCAAAGAGAGAGAGGTAACAGAATAATAAATTACTTTTTTCTCAAATAACTCATATTCTTAATGAAAAAACTAAAATGCCCATTTTTGTATTTCAAATCCTACTCATCTATCAAGGTCTAGGCCAAAATCTACCTCATCCAGAAAGATCTCCCCCGGATTCCCAATAGCTCTCCCCTAAATAAATCTACAAATCACTCCTCTTTCTGCTGAAAATCCATAGCATTTATTATGTTAAGTTGTACCTGTGTTTTCTTTTCTGACCAGACTGAAGGATCCTTGAGGATGGCAGTACCTGGCATACCTACACACAGTCGGCCTTCGACAAGTGTTTGCAAAGGTACATGATAATTAAAATGTCAGACAACCAATTATAAAAAATAAATTGGCCAACACGATGGCTCACACCTATAATCCCAGCACTTTGGGAGGCCGAGGCAGGCAGATCATGAGGTCAGGAGTTCGAGACCAGCCTGGCCAACATGGTGAAACTCTGTCTCTGCTAAAAATACAAATATTAGCTGTGTGTGGTGGCGGGCACCTGTAATCCCAGCTACTTGGGAGGCTGAGGCAGAAGAATCACTTGAACCTGAGAGGCAGTGGTTGCAGTGAGCCAGCCAAGATTGCACCACTGCACTCCAGCCTGGGCAACAGAGCAAGACTCCATCTCAATAAATAAATAAATAAATAAATAAATAAATAAATAATTCAAATAACAGATCAGATAGCATTTCAGAAGAGGCTAAGAACATGTTGAGCTGTTCAGGAAAGACTACATGGAAAAGGCCTTTAAAGAAGGGCAGGAATCAGCTAATTAGAGATAGGAAGAGCATTTCAGGCCAAGGGAAAATACTAAATAAACATGAAGAGTTAGAAGGATTGGAGGGAGGGCTGGGCGTAGTGGCTCATACCTGTAATCCTAGCACTTTGGGAGGCCAAGGCGGGTAGATCACCTGAACTCAGGGGTTCAAGACCAGCCTGCGCAACATAGACCACATCTCTATAGAAAATTTTTAAAATAAAAAAATCAGCTGGGTATGGAGGCCCACACCTGTGGTCCTAACTACTCAGGAGGCTAAGGTGGGAGGATCACTTGAGCCTGGGAATTTGAGGCTACAGTGAGCCATGATTGTGCCACTGTACTCCTGCCTGGGTGACAGAGCAAGATCCTGTCTCAAAAAAACAAATTCCAATAAACTAATTTTATTTATGTTCATAAATGTATTAGGGAAAATTGAGGATATGAGTTTCATAAACATGGGAGTGAGAACAACTTCCTAAGTAAGATAGTAACCTGGAAGCCATAAACATATATGTACGACAAGTCACATAAATAAAATAAAAAGAAAAAGTAACAGAATGGGAAAAGACATTTTAAAAATATATACAAAGGACTTATTTTCCACAAGATATAAAGAAACTATTACAAATCAATATAAAAAAGACACTCAAGATTTAACAGTTTCCTATCTGGCATGTAAAAAGCTTGGAAGTCATCACTCCATCCTAACAATAAGTAAAAACCTGAACAAACTGAAAAATCAACACTCTTCTTACATCCACCAGAGTAGTGAGGCCACAGGACAAATCACTGCCTCCTAAATTGCAGAGACAGGCAGGCAAATGCAGGGAATCACAACTTACCAGAGCAGAAACCCATGAGCAGGAACCAGTACCAGGACACCGAAACCTGAGCTGTAATTGATGAATTGCTGGAGACTCAGTATGGATAACTCTGAGAATTAAAAACTCCAGGGGGAAGCCAGTCATGGGAGGACCCCACATATTGTGAGTTTTACCTCCTAAAGCTCACCAGGTTCTCACAGTAAATATCAGAAAAATATCCCCTGTGCTCCTGGCTGGGGGAAGGAAAAGTAACCATTTCTTTCTTTCTTTTTTTTTTTTTTTGAAACGGAGTCTCCCTCTGTCGCCCAGGCTGGAGTGCAGTGGTGCGATATCTGCTCTCTGCAAGCTCCGCCTCCCGGGTTCACGCCATTCTCCTGCCTCAGCCTCCGGAGTAGCTGGGACTACAGGCGCCCGCCACCTCGCCCGGCTAGTTTTTTGTATTTTTTGGTAGAGACGGGGTTTCACCGTGTTAGCCAGGATGGTCTCGATCTCCTGACCTCGCGATCCACCCGTCTCAGCCTCCCAAAGTGCTGGGATTACAGGCTTGAGCCACCGCACCCGGCCTGGTTCTAAATACACTTAAGCATTCTGTTCTTCTTAACAAGTCCTGTTCTCTTAAGAGAAACTATTTTGCCAGAACCTAAGCTTTTTTTTTTTTTTTTTTTTTTCCCCCCAGAGTCTATTCAAACTATGGGAAGGAAAATATCCAATTTCAGCTCCCTGTGGCCTTTACATTGGGGAAGGGAATACTAAATTCCAGCCCACTCTAACCATCTTATCCTACCTAAGGGGTAGAAGGATTGAGAAGCTTTTGTAAGGTGCACAGTCCAGAGGCACAGTCTCAGTAAATGACAGAGACCTAGCATAGAACTACAGAATGCTGCCTCACGTCTTAACACCTTAACATATTACTAAACGCCTATTCACAGCATTTCTTTTTGTCCAATACATCGTGCCTGGCTATCAAAAAAAAACCTACAAGGCACACCAAAATGCAAAGAAGACAGTTTGAAAAGCCAAAACAGGTACCAGAACCAGACTCAGATATGGCAGGGATATTGGAATTATCAGATTGGGAATTTTTAAAAACTATGATTAATATGTTAAGAGCTCTCTCTAATGGGTAGACAGCATGCAAAAACAAACTGGCAATGTTAACAAAGAGATGGAAATTCAAAGAAAGGAGAAACAAGAAATGCTAGAGATCCTGCTCCATCAATAGCACTGTGACAAAAGGAAGAATGCCTTTGATGGGTTCGTTAGTGGACTGGGTCCAGCTGAGGAAAGAGGCTCTGCGCATAAGGCTACCTCAATAGAAACTTCCAAAACTGAAAAGCAGCCAGACATGATGGCTCACACCTGTAATCCCAGCACTTTGGGAGGCTTGCTTGAGCCCAGGAGTTCAAGACCAGCCTGGGCAACATAGTGAGACCCTGCCTTTACAAAAAAATGCATTTTAAATCAGCCAGGCATGGTGGCACATGCTTGTGGTCCCAGCTACTCAAGAGGCTGAGATGGGAGGTTCACTTGAGCCTAGAAGACTGAGGCTGCAATGAGCTGTGATCACACCCCTACACTCCAGTCTGGGCAATGGAGCAAGACCCTATCTCAAAAATAAAATGAAACCAAAACTGAAAAGCAAAGAGAAAAAAGACTAGAAAGAAGAAAAAGAATAACCAAGAATGGTGGGACAACTATAAAAGGTATAACATGTGTAATGAGAATACCATAAAGAGGAAAAAATAGAGAAAGGAACAGAAATATTTGAAGCAATGAGTGTGAATTTTCCCCAAATTAATGTTGGCCACCAAACCACAGGTCCAAGAAGTTCAATGAACACCAAGCAGGATAAACAACAAAAATGAAACCAACAACAACAAAAACACTACACCTAGGTATATCATATTTAAAACTGCAAAAAATCTAAGGCAAAAAAAGAAAAGATATTGAAAGAAGCCAGAGATGAGAAAAAAAACTCTTACTTATAGAGAAGCAAAGATAAAAATTATATCTACCAGCTGGGTGCGATGGCTTATGCCTGTAATCCCAGTACTTTGGGAGGCTGAGGCAGGTGGATTACTTGAGGTCAGGAGTTCTAGACCATCCTGACCAATATGGTGAAACCCCGTCTCTACTAAAAATACAAAAATTAGCCAGGCATGGTGGCGTGCACCTGTAGTCCCAGCTACTTGGGAGACTGAGGCAGTAGAATCATTTGAACCCAAGAAGCAGACGTTGCAGTGAACAGAGATGGTGCCACTGTACTCTAGCCTGGGCAACAGAGAGACACTCCGTCTCAAAAAAAAAAAAAAAAAAAAAGATATCTACCTTCTCCTTAGGAACCAGGCAAGCAAGAAGAGAGTGGAATAAAATATATATATTTTAAGACAGGGTATTGCTCTATCGCCCAGGCTAGAGTACACTGGCACAATAATGGCTCACTGCAACCATGACCTCCTGGGCTCCAGCAATCATCCTGCCTCAGCCTTCTGAGTAGCTAGAACCACAGGCACACACCACCACACCTGGCTAATTATTTTATCTTATTTTTGTAGAGACAAAGTCTTTCTTTTGTAGAGAAGGGCCCAGGCTGGAGTAAAATATTTAAAGTGTTGAGAGATAAAAACCACTACTTTAGAAATCTGTGCCATGTGAAATTATCCTTTAAAAATGAAGGTGAAGTAAAGACTGTCTCAGACAAACAAAAAATAAGAGAATTTGTTGCCATTGGACTGGCCTTGCCAGAAATGTTAAAATAAATTCTTTAGAGAGAAGCAAAATAATAGGTCAGAAACTTGGATCTACTTAAAAGAAGAAAGAACATCAGAGAAGGAACAAGTAAAGGTGAAACAAAAACTTTTCTTTTCATACTCTTAATTGTTCTAACAGATAACAGTTTCTTCAAAATAAAAATAGCAACAGTATATTTGATTATGTATACTTATATATATTCATATGCTTATGTACAAGTGAAATAAATGACAGAAATAATACAAGGGGTTAGAGGGAAGAGCTGGTATTATTTTGTTATTACAGGTACTCACCCTACTGATGAAGCAGTATAGTATTATTTGAAAGTGGATTTGGGTTAGTTATAAATGTTTATTCTGACCACTAAGCAATGTAAAAAAATAAGTATAACTAATATGCTAAGAAAGGAGGGAAAATTGAATCATATGAAATGTTTATTTAAAACCACAAAAGGCAGATAAAAGAGCAGAAGACAAAAATAGGTACAAAGAACAAAAACAACAACAGAAAACAGTAACAAATATGTTAGATATAAATCCAGCTGTATCAATAATCACTTTAAACCACAATGGTCTGAATACACCAATTTGATGACAGAGATTGTCAGAGTGATCAAATAACAAGACCCAACAATACTTGTTGTCTATAAGAAATCAAATATAAACAAAAACACTATCTTCATCTGTTTTGCTTCCATAATAAAATAGCACAGATTGGGCAGTTTATAAAGAACAGAAATTTATGTCTCACAGTTCTGCAGGTTGGGAAGTCCAAGATCAAGGTGCTGGTAGGTTCCCTGTCTGGTGAGGGCCAGGTGCCTTGAACGCCGAATCCTCCAGAGTGGAGGACTGCTGGATCTTCACATGGCAGAAGGGCAAAAAGGATAAACTCCCTCTGTCAAGCCCTTATATAAGGGCATCTAATCTGTTTCATGAGGACTCCACCCTCATAACTTAATGACTTCCCGAAGGCCCCACCTTTCATGGTGTCATACTAATAGTGCCATTAAGTTTCAACATGAATTCCATGGAGGATGGGGGGTGTTTGTTTTTGTGTTTTAGAGACAGGGTCCCCCTCTGTCGTCCAGGCTAGAGTACGGGGGTGTAATCATAGCTCACTGCAAGCCTCGTCCTCCTGGGCTCGAGGAATCATCCTGCTTTAGCCTCCCGAGTAGCTAGGACTACAGACATTTGCCAGCACTCCTGGCTAAGTTTCAACATGACTTTTAGAAGGTACACATTCAAATTTTAGAAGGGACGCATTCTGCCTCTGGCCCCCACAAAGTCATGTCCTTCCCATGTGCAAAACATTCATTCCATTCCAACAACCCCCAAAGTCTTAACTCATTCCAGCATCAACTCAAAAGTCTAAGGTCCACGGTCTCATCTAAATCACATATGAGTGAGACTCAATGCATTATCCATCCTGAGGCAAATTTCCCTCCAGCTGTGACCCTACGAAACCAAACAACTTACGTGTTTCCAAAATACAACAGTGGGACAGGTGTAGGACAGACATTCCTTATTTTTTTTTCTTTTTTTAAAACAGAGTTTCATTCTTGTTGCCCAGGCTGGAGTGCAATGGTGCGATCTCAGATCACCACAACCTCTTCCTCCTGGGTTCAAGCAATTCTCTTGCCTCAGCCTCCCAAGTAACTGGGATTACAGGCGTGTACCACTACGCCCAGCTACTTTTGTAATTTTAGTAGAGACAGGGCTTCTCCATGTTGGTCAGGCTGGTCTCCAACTCCCGATCTCAGGTGATCTACCTGCCTCGGCCTCCCAAAGTGCTGGATTACAGGCGTAAGACACTGTGCTCAGCCCAGGACTGACATTTCTAGTCCAAACTGGAGCAATAAGAAAGAAGGAGTAACAGGTCCCAAGTAAGTCTAAAACCCAAGGCAAACAACATTAAATCCTAAGACTGGAGAATAATCTTTGACTCCATGTCCTCCCTTCCAGACACACTTCCCACAGGAGTTGGGCTCCCGAGCCCCTGAGCAGCCCCACTCCCACAGTTTTGCTGGGCCCAGCCTACACAGCAGCTCCTATGGGTTGGAATAGGGTACCTGTGGCTTTCCCAAGGCTGGCATTGCAAGTCCATGACTCAATGGGTCTGAGGTCTCAGGGGTGGTCCTGCCCCCACAATTCCACTAGGTATTGCCTTCGTGCGGGATCTCTGTGGCAGCCCTGTTCCTGCAGCAAGTCTTTGCCCGGGCCCTGGGTTGTCTGAGGCATCCTTTCAAATCTAGATGGAGGTAGCCATGCCTCCACAGCTCTTGCACTGTGCACCCTGCAGAATTAGCACTACGTGGACGCTGCCAAGGTTTATGGCTTGTGTCTTCCAGCTGCACCCAGGCTCGCATAGCAAAGATTTTAAATGGCCCTGGGCAGGAAATCCTGAGGTCCCACAGGTGCCCTAGGCACTCCCCCAATACCATTCTGCTTCTAAGGCCCTACCACTCAAAGCCTGTGATGGGCACAGCAGCCACAAAGACCTCCAAAATGCCTTTGGGTCATTCGCCCATTGTCTTGATGAATACCACCTGACTTCCTTCTATCCTTATTAATCTTATCAAACAGTCACTTGGCCACACCTTTGGTTTTCTCTCTAAACATGCTTTTTTATTCTTTACATGGCGAGGCTGAGAATTTTCCAAATCTCTACATTTTGCTTCTCTTTTTTATTAAGAAATTCCATCTTAAAATCGTTTCTCGGTTTGCATTTTACTATAAGCAGGTAGCACCCTGAGCACTTTGCTGCTTAGAGATTCCTTCCACCAAATATCCTAGTTCACCACTCTTTTTTTTGTTTGTTTGTTTGTTTTAAGTTCTGGGATACATGTGCAGAATGTGCAGGTTTGTTATATAGGTATACATGTGCCATGGTGGTTTGCTGCACCTGTCAACCCATCATCTAGATTTTAAGCCCCTCATGCGTTAGATATTTGTCCTAATGCTCTCCTTCCCCTTTCCCTCCCAGCCCCCAATAGGCCCCGGTGTGTGTTGTTCCCCTCCTTGTGTCCAACTCCCACTTATGAGTGAGAACACGCAGTGTTTATTTTTCTGTTCCTGTGTTAGTTTGCAGAGAATGGTGGCTTCCAGCTCCATCCCATGTCCCTGTAAAGGACATGATCTTGTTCCTTTTTTTTGTTTTTGTTTTTGTTTTTGAGGCAGAGTCTCACTCTGTCACCCAGGCTGGAGTGCAGTGGTGCCATCTCGGCTCACTGCAACCTCCACCTCCTGGGCTCAAGTGATTCTCCTGCCTCAGCCTCCTGAGTAGCTGGGATTACAGGCTAATTTTTGTATTTTTAGTAGAGACAGGGTTTCACCATGTTGGCCAGGCTGGTCTCAAACTCCTGACCTCAGGTGATCCACCCACCTCCGCCTCCCAAAGTGCTGGGATTACAGACCTGAGCCACCACACCCGGCCAATCTCATTTTTTTATGGCTGCACTAGTTCACCGCTCTTAAGTTTTGCCTTCCACTGAGTTCTAGGACACGGACATAACACCGCCAAGTTCTTTGCCACTTTGTAACAAAAATGGCCTTTCCTCCAGTTTCCAATTGGAAATTGGCAAATGTTTCTCATTTCCATCTGAGGCCTCATCAGAATAGTCTTCACTGTCCATATTTGCACCAGCATTCTGATCATGATCACTTAGGTAATCATTAAGAGAGAAGCTTTCCCTACATAGCTCTTCTTTTCTGAGCCTTTAGTGTAATAGAATCACCCTTAATCCTCCATTCACACCAATGTAAGTTTTTCCATCATTCACGTCAAAACCATTCCAGCCTCTATCCATTACCCAGTTTCAAAGCTGCTTTCCAGCTGGGCGCGGTGGCTCACACCTGTAATCCCAGCACTTTGGGAGGCCGAGGCAGGTGGATCACGAGGTCAGGAGTTTGAGACCAGCCTGACCAATATGGTGAAACCCCGTCTCTACTAAAAATACAAAAATTAGCCAGGCATGGTGGCGCACGCCTGTAATCCCAGTTACTAAGGAGGCTGAGGCAGGAGAATGGCTTGAACCCGGGAGGTGGAGGTTGCAGTGAGCCGAGATCGCGCCACTGCACTCCAGCCTGGACGACAGAGCAAGACTCTGTCTCAAAAAAAAAAAAAAAAAAAAAAAAAAGCCACTTCCACTAAGACCAAAACAATGCACCTCTCCACAATCTCTTCCAGAAGACAGAAGCAGAGGAAATACTTCCTAACTTATTCTATAAGTCCAGCATTACTGTAATACCAAAACCAGACAATGACATTATAAGAAAACTACAGACTGGCCCGGAACCCGGCGATATGGCTGCAGCTGTGTCCCGCGCCGCGTCTCTCTCCCCGCTGCTTCCCCTTCTCCTGGGCTTCCTGCTCCTCTCCGCTCCGCATGGCGGCAGCGGCCTGCACACTAAGGGCGCCCTTCCCCTGGATACGGTCACTTTCTACAAGGTCATTACCAAAAGCAAGTTCGTCTTGGTGAAGTTCGACACCCAGTACCCCTACGGTGAGAAGCAGGATGAGTTCAAGCGTCTTGCTGAAAATTCGGCTTCCAGCGATGATCTCTTGGTGGCAGAGGTGGGGATCTCAGATTATGGTGACAAACTGAACATGGAACTGAGTGAGAAATACAAGCTGGACAAAGAGAGCTACCCAGTCTTCTACCTCTTCCGGGATGGGGACTTTGAGAACCCAGTCCCATACACTGGGGCAGTTAAGGTTGGAGCCATCCAGCGCTGGCTGAAGGGGCAAGGGGTCTACCTAGGTATGCCTGGTTGCCTGCCTGTATATGACGCTCTCGCCGGGGAGTTCATCAGGGCCTCTGGTGTGGAGGGCCGCCAGGCCCTCTTGAAGCGGGGGCAGGACAACCTCTCAAGTGTGAAGGAGACTGAGAAGAAGTGGGCCGAGCAATACCTGAAGATCATGGGGAAGATCTTAGACCAAGGGGAGGACTTCCCAGCATCAGAGATGACTCGGATTGCCAGGCTGATTGAGAAGAACAAGATGAGTGATGGGAAGAAGGAGGAGCTCCAGAAGAGCTTAAACATCCTGACTGCCTTCCAGAAGAAGGGGGCCGAGAAAGAGGAGCTTTAAAAGGCCGTCTGTGGTTTTCCAGGGTTTGGTGGGGATAGGGAGGGGAGAGTTAACCTGCTGGCTGTGAGTCCCTTGTGGAATATAAGGGGGTAGTGGGAAAAGTGGTACTAACCCACGATTCTGAGCCCTGAGTATGCCTGGACATTGATGCTGATGTGACCATGCTTGGGATGTCTCTAGCTGGTCTGGGGATAGCTGGAGCACTTACTCAGGTGGCTGGTGAAATGACCCCTCAGAAGGAATTAGTGCTATAGAGGAGAGAGGAGTATACGGCCCAGGTCTTTGACAGGTATAATTCTCATTCAATTAAAGTTTCAGTGTTTTGGTTAAGTGGAAAAAAAAAAAGAAAACTACAGACTAATATCTCTCATGAACACAGATGCAAAAATCCACAAAATATAAGCAAATCAAGTCCAATAATGTATGAAAAGAATTCACCAACTGGGATTTATCCCAGATATGCAAGGCTGATTCAACATTTGAAAATCAATTAATATACCCTATCACATTAACAGTCTAAAAAGGAAAAATCACATGTTCATATCAATAAACGCAAAAAAAAATTCAGCAAAACCCAACACCCATTCATGATACTCTCATCAACTAGGAATAGTGGTAAACTTCCTCAACTTGATTAAAAAAACATGTACAAAAACCCTATAGCTAACATATTTAATGTCAAACGTACTTACTAAATCAGAGTGTTATCATTGCATAGTGGAAACTCAGGTTGCTATGCAGGGGTGAAGATATTTCATCAGAAGGAAAAATAACACAGACTCCAGAATCGTTTCTAGTCATCCAACAATCATTTATTGTTCACTATTCTAGGAGTTGTAACACTTCTCAATATGTTCCGGAGAAATAAGAGGAGTAACTGTCTCATTACTAAATAATTGTGCACAGTGGGAGTAGAATGTCTTGACCATTAACTGCACAAAGCTGCTATGAGCAGAGGCACGATGGTCATGTTGACATGAACCAGGAAGTCTTAAAAGGGTAGATGGTTGGGGAAAAAGTGAGTGTATGACGACAGGCATAATCAGAGAACTCACAAGAGATGTCAAATTTAGGAACTTTGAATTGAGGATCTCAAATCACAGTAATGGATAAGATTGCTAAGGTAGTGGCTCTCAAAGAGGTTCATAGTAATATTAAGCTGTTATTTGTTCTTGCTTCCCTCATTCTCTCATGGGTGTACAATGGAGTTTTCCAGAGGGTACATTATCACACCAGACTGAATGTAGAAGCACATAAGAGAATTCTGCTATTAAGCCAGACATTAAAGATAGAGTATTTGCAAAAATGTTAAATAATGCCACTCTTTTCACTCTTTTTGTTTTGGAAATTATAGGTATTTTCCCATAAAAATATGGTATTAATATTAACAAGTATTAGGGTTATTATTGCTAATAAACAAATTAAAATTAAAATAAATATTTTTAAATGTTTCCATTTTGATATTATAAAATACATTTAAAGCCAGGTGCAGTGGCTCATGCCTATAATCCCAGAACGTTGGGAGGTTGAAGCAGGAGGATTGCTTTAGCCCAGGAGTTCAAGACCAGCCTGGGCAACATAGTGAGACCTCGTCTCTAAAAAAAAAAAAATTTTTTTAATTAGTTAGGCATGGTGGTGCATACCTGTAGTCCCTGCTAATCAGGAGACTAAGGAGGGAGGGTGGCTTGAGCCCAGGAGTTCAGGGCAAGCCATGATCGTGCCACTACACTCCAGCTTGGGCGAGAGAGCAAGGCCCTGTCTCAAAAAATAAAAATAAAATAAAATCTTATATTTTAGTCTTTAGATTTACAGAAAAATTGCAAGGATAGTACAAAGTGCCCTTATATCCCAGTTTTCCTGATTATAAACATCTTTCTTACACTACAAATGTATGGCACAGTTGTCACAATCCTGGACCAATACTAATACATTATTATTAACTAAAGTCCATACTTTGTTCAGAACTCCTCAGTTTTTCCCCAATGTCCTTTGCCTTTTGCAGGATCCTATCCAAGATATAATATTACATTTACTTGTCATGTCTCCTTAGGCGCCTCTTGGCTGTGTAAGTTTCTCAGACTTTCCTTGTTTTTGATGACCTTGACAATTTTGGGGAGTGCTAGTCAGGTATTTTATAGAATGTCCTCCTGGTGGAATTTACCAGGTGTTTTTCTCATGATTAGACCGGGGTTATGGGGAGGAGGACCACAGAGGGAAAGTGTTGTTTTATAGTATCATTTCAAGGGTACATACTACCAACCTGACACTGGTATGTTGACCTTGATCACGCAGTGAGGTTGTATTTGTCAGCTTTCTCCACTGTGAAGTTGCTTTTCCCCTCCACACTCCCCGTCTGTACTATACGCTTGGAAAGAGGTCACAATGCATAGCCCGCACTTAAGTGGTAGGGAGTTGTATTTCACCTCCTTCAGGGCAGAATACCCACATACATTATTTGGAAGTCTGTATGGGAAATTTGTCTCTTCTCTTCCATTTGTTTATTCATTCAATCATTTATTTGTATCAGCATGGACTTATGTATATTTAATGTTATGCTTTGGGTTACAATCGAAAACTATTTTATTTTGTTGCCCAAATTGTCCAGTTTTGGCCACTGGGAACTTTTCAGTTGGCTCTTCCTTATGTTAATTTTTAACATGGATAGCTATTACCCACATAAACAAAAGCTCTTTGGGGTCCTCGATAATGTGTGAGTGTAAAGAGCTCCTAAGACCAAAATGTTTGAGAACCACCGCTCTAGGGATCCTCTGGCTGACCCAAATCCCCGGTGTGTGTGCGCGCCTCGTCTGCAGGCGGGAGCTGTGGTCTGGTAGAAGCAAAGTAGGCCACACTCGCCTGCCCTTGGGAACCCCCACTTCTCCATGCCACGCCCGCTCCTAAGGTTTTCTCCCGGTCTGAAACGCTGGGGTCCCCAAGAAGACGAAGCTCAGGCTGCCATGCCTTTCCCGCGAACGCCACGGCGCGGCGCCCGGCTCACAGGGCGAGTCGCCCACCCGCGAGTCGGGAAGGGCCCGGCATCTTGGCTAAAGCTCAGCGTTCTCCTCTGGGGCTGGGGCCCTGGCCAGGCCTGGCCTGAGCGGTCTCCGCTCACTCTGCGGCTCGCTCTCCTGGGCTACTCCGGCGCGCAGGTGCTGCGCCCGCGGGAGAGAGCGATCCTGCGGCCGTCGCGGACACCAGGAGGAGCCGCCCAGCTCTCCTCTCGGGAGCGCGTCTCGGTGCCCTCCAGCTGCCGGTCCCTGCTGAAAGCATCCGGACAGCTCCCCGGGCCGCGGCCCTGGGGCCCGCCAGAGCCCTGCCCTGCACCCCACTCTTCCCTCTCTGGCCCGGAGGGCTGCGCCGGGCAGACCCTTTCCTCTGCAAGACAGAGACGAGCAGCGATAAACGGCTAAAGCTGGAGACCCGGCTAATTGATACAATAAGTTCTCTAATTGCCTCGAAAATAAGGTAATGATTTGACAGAGGGAATGCTTTGATCTTATCAGGCAAGAGAGACCTCTCCAAAGGAAACCTCAGAGAAGGGCTGGAGGCCTCGGACTTGGGGGTGTAAAGCCCAGTGCTTTCCCCACCCTCCCCCAACCCTGCGTGTCCACGGTCCCCAGCCTCACCCTCCGGCTTTTCACAGAAAGACCCTTCTCCTGTGATGACTGGAGGAGAGTATACACACATAACACATGGGTTAGGAGAGGAGGAGGGGGTGGGTTCTGGGTTTTTCAGGAACAGGAGGACGGCTGAAATGATTGGTCCAGTTTTAGAGAGGCTATAGAGAAGGAAATTGGGGGAGAGGGGATTACAGACAGGGACTATGGAAAACCTGACTTGGCTCAAGTCTGATGATGTTTCTTACACAGTGAGGGCTGCTGATTTGAGCTTTTCAGGCAGGAGGGAGTAACAAAGGGAGGAGAACTTTGAGTGTCCTGCCTTCTCCAAGAATCTGCACACACACTCACACACACACCATTGCTCTGCGCTGTGGGTGTCCCTGCCTGGCAGAGGCCCCAGCACAAAGAGGATTAGAGAGATGAGCTAATCTGGTTTGTATCCCAGACATGGCCCCAGAAAGGGACCTTGTCCACCCTGATATGTAAGGATGTGAAGGAGTGAGGAGTCTTTCTATGGGGGCCTGCTGGCTGACAGTACCAGAGACCCCACTCCACTGGAGTCCCTAGGATACTGCAGTCCTGACTTCAGGGTCACATTTAGGAAGCAGAAAGACGGTCCCACAGACGGAACTAGATCTCTACCCTACTTGTTTCACCAGTGGGGAAACTGAGGCCTGAACCGGGAAAGTGATTTACAGAGTCATGCCAATAGTGCATGGCTGAGTTGGGTGAAAAAACCCTCAGGTTTATCTGACTTTTTCTGGTCCAGTGCTCCCTGTACCATGTTGCAGGAGCTGCAAGGGGGAGGTATGAGACAGAGAGAGGGCAAGAGAAAGAAAGAGACAAAGACAAAAGCAAAGATTCACACCAAGGAAAATAAGGGGCGCGCACCCACACACACATTCACAGAGAGACGGAGAAAGACACAGAGAGTCAGAAAAGACATGGAGAGACAGGTGGAGAGAATGAAGAAAGAGCAAGACAAACGGTCATACAGATTCATACAGAGAGATACACACGGAGAGACAGGGAGTGACACAATCTGACAGGGAGACAGGCAAGAGACAGGGATTCAGAAAGAGAAGGACAGAGACATTCAGACAGGGAGGGGGAGGCAGGCCAACTGAGACACAGAGAGACAAATGAAGACAGGGAGATAAACACAAGAGACAGATGCAAATAGAAGCAGAATGACAGAAACATGAGCCAGAGAGAGACCCAGTGAGATGGAGACTCAGAGAAGAGACACGGGGAGAGTATGAGAACAAGAGGCAGAGTGAACTGAGGAAGGCAGAGTGGGAGGGAGGCAGGCCATGCCCTCTGCAGATATTTGTCCAATAGAAACAACTCTCACTTCCAGATCATTCTAGGGCCCGGAACAGGTGGTAGGGAGAGAAAGAGAGCTCAGTGCTTAGCCTGTGTGATACAGGCAGATTGGGAACCCTCCCTTGGGGAGAGGCTGGTCAGTGACCACCCAGGATCCCAGCAGCACACCCACTGGCCTCACACAGAACCTGGGCCACCCGCCCAGAATGGCCGTCAGCCCGCCCACCGCCTGGCTCCAGTCTGATTACAGCCAAAGTGCCAAAAGGCTCCAGACACCCCCATTCCCTGCCCCCATCATCTCACCTCCCCAAGCCTCCTCTCTTCCTTCCCCTTTAGATCCCTCTCTTCCTTTCTTCCTGGTCCCCAGGGGAGCAGTTTGTGCCCCTGTTTAGCCACTAGCTGTGAGGAAAGGGGTCCTCGTCCATCAAGCCCCCTTTCCTGGTTTGGGGCTGGATGCTCCTTCCCTCCAAAGCCCTCTTGGTCTGGCCTCTTTGAGACACGTTCCACGCCTCACCTAAGAGCTCATAAATACCAAGGAGAGGCCAGCCAGGCTGTGTACAAAGCGTGGATCCCCACTCTCCCCCCGCCCCCCCCCCCCCCAGCCCTTTAACAGCTCCTGGGTTCCTCCCAAGCTTCCTTTACTTCCCCAGACACCTGCATGGGGTGGCAGGGCAAGAGGTGAGGCATTAGTTACCTGTGTGAACCTGGCCCTATTTCAAATAAGACCTGCCTCGGTTTGCAAAGAAATCTCAGGAAAGGCGTCTCAGAGCCCCTTGTGCAAGCAGCAGGCTCAGGAATTCCTTGACTCCCATCCAAACCTCCCCCCAGCCCCTTCTTGGCCTTTCTCTCTGCTCATTACCATCCACACCACCTCCCACCCACCGGGAAAAAGAGAAGGTCATCGCCAAAGGGGCCCAGGGAAGGGGAGCCTTCTGGAGGATAGAGCAGGGCGGGGTAAGAGCTGTTTACCCACACCCCAGCTCCCCTTAGCTCATCTCCCCTCCCATCCAAGGGCCAGCAAAAATTCAAAATCATTCAGCCACGCATAGCTGAGAACAGAGTGAAGAGAAATCTTAACTCTGCCCCACGAGAGAGCAGAGCATAAGGTGATATCAAAGGTGAGAGTGGACCCTTCTTCTTTGGTCACCCACTTTCGAAAGGACAGAAGGAGGCTCTAGTGCCACTATGAGGAAGAGGGTGGACCCGACTCTGCTGGCTGGGTAGACCTGGCAGCCTTGAGGGGACCTGGGATTCTTCCTCAGGTCTCTGCTGATACAGTTCACCGTGTCTGCAGCACGACCCTTGAACCTCAGCAGAGCCTAGTGTGCCACCAGCAGACAGTTTTATTATATTTCCATGAAAATGCCTTGGGCGTAATGCCTTTTGCTCCTTGTTATTTAGGATACCCTGGCCAGTGTTGGGCACACAGCAGGTGCTCAGTAAGTGCTGACTTGACTCCATGCAGGGTTCTACAGACCAGAACTTAACTCTCAGACCAGTGACTCCTCCCTCTGGCTCCCAGAACTGAGAATGACAGTGTGGAATAAAATGAAGATGCAGGTCAGGAGCTAGCTTGAGCCTCTGGCCTTGACCCTCTGCCTGGCAGCCCCACAACAGGCCTTTGCGTGAGGAGCTGAGCTCTCCAGTAGTGTCTAGGACCTTGAGACTGGAAGTTTATTTTGAGATTTGAAGCTCCAAAGAGGCAGATCCCAGAAAACCTCTTCTCTGGCTCCATATTTGTTCTCTAGTTAAGTGGTTGAGTGCAGCTCTTGCAGTCAGCTGGCTCCTGCAGCCTGGAATTCCTCCTGGGGAGCGGGGGACTCAGAGGAGAGGGGACGAAGCAGCAGCAGGAGCCAAGCCCCAGCCTAGGTTGTCCACTCTGGGGGCAGAGGTGACTTGTAAACCTTAGAGAGAAATCTAGTCCCCTCACCCACTTCCTTCCCTCTCAGAGCTGCTGATGTTTCTGGCCACCCCCTGCCCCTGGCCCCCACCGCCCTTCAGCTCAGAAACATGCTTTTAATTTTTTTTAAATTTCTATTTATTTATTTTGAGACAGGGTCTCACTCTGTTGCCCAGGATGGAGTGCAGTGGTGCATTCATGCCTCACTGCAGCCTTGACCTCCTGGGCGTAAACTATCCTGTTGCCTCAGTCTCTCAAGTAGCTGGGACCACAGGTGTGCGTGACCACACCTGAGTAATTTAAAAATTTTGGGGGGGTCTCACCGTATTGAATAGGCTAGTCTCTAACTCCTGTGCTCCAGCCATCCTCCCACCTCGGCCTCCCAATGTGCTGGGATTATAGGCGTAAGTCACCAAGCCTGGGCCTCAAAAACATGCTTTAATACTTGAGCATCTGTGTTGTGCCAAGACACAGTCCCACTTGACTATAAAGACAGCTCAGGCCAAAGAAGGGGCCTCTGAAGTGATTTGGGGGCTCATGTGGGCGAGTCCACTCTAGGTTAGGGCTGATGTGATCATATTCAGCCAACTTTCTCTCTCCCCGCTCTTCCCACCAACCCCAGGCCCATATGTAGAAATAAACACAGGGCCAGAGTCACACCCAGGTTTAAACACACAGGGGAGTCTGGGAGAGGCTGCTGGAGCTCCAAGACTGCCCTGTGTCGGGATGGGGCCGGGCTGGGAGGAGGTGAAAGAGTGGTCCAAGGAAAGGGGCCCAGCCAAGAATGAGCCTGGGCTCATTCCTCTCCCACCTGCCCCTCTCAGGAAAACTAGGCACAGCGTCTGTGCCTTTCTAAGGAAATAGACGGGCCAACTGGAGCCCGCCTGACAAAAAGAAAGGGAGAGAAGGGGAAGAAAACAAGTTAGCTGGTTGGTCACAAAGGATATAGTCCCAGTTTCTGTGCCAGGAAGTCGGCCCTGAGAGGTCTCTGTATTCAGTCCACTCCAGCTCCCATCCAACTCCAGCCCAGCCCCCACTTTCCACCCAAGTGGGGAGCACTGCCTCCCATTCATGACTTGGAGCACCTCAGGGACTCATCTGAATTCTCTTCCTCCGTGGCACACTCCGCTCCAGCTGGGTGGCCTTTTCGATAGCCCTCATACACCAGCCCACTCCTGCCTTTGGGTCCCTGTACCGGCTCTGCACTCGGCTTGGGATGCTCTTCACCAGGAAGCTGCCTGGCTCATTTCCTCACCTCCTTCAAATCTCTGCTTGAATGTCACCTTAATGAGGCCTACCCTGATCATCCTAGTTGCAACTGTAACCATCCCCTTGATTGTGCTCTCTTTACCACTGCACTTACTACTTTCTAACATGCTCTGTTTTACTTCTGATGTTTATTGTTTACGGTCTATCCTCCTGCAATAGAATGCAAACTCCATGAGGGCATAGATTGTTCACCAATGTGCCCCTAATGCCTAGCACAGTCCCAGCATGTGATAGGAAATAAGTATTTGTTGAATCAATGAATGCACTCAGCACCTTACCACAGAAAGTGGGGGTAAAGGAGTGTCACTGTAGGTTGGGGACAGGAGAGAAGTGCTTGCAGCTCCTTCCCGCTCTGCCCGCCTGGCCATCACCCACAGAAGATGGGGCTGCAGAGTGAGGGGCGCTAGGACTAGGAGGCGGTGGGAGATAGGATAAAAGTTCCTCTGAAACCATCTCCACTATCTCTGTCTCTGAGATGTCTGCCCTGTGTCGGGAGGGGGCCGGGCAGGAAGGAGGTGAAAGAGTGGTCCAAGGAAAGGGGCCCAACCAATAATGAGCCTGGGCTCATTCCTCTCCCACCTGCCCCTCTCGAGAAAACTTTAGGTTCCTCTGAACCTAAGCCAGCTGCACCCCATCTGCTTACACTCGGGAGGCACCTCTAAGGCCACCACCGCCCCCAACCCCCAGCCAAGGACTGACAGTGAATTTGGGGTTGGGGAGCGTCGGCAGTAACTAGTTGTTTACACCAGGACTTTAAAATCACATGAGGAGGCAGGAAAGACACCTGCGAGGTGGGAGAAACTGAGGCTGAAGAAGGGACTGGAGCGGGACCCCAGGTGAACTCGGAACTCTCGAAGTTGGAAGGCCAAGGATTTTAAAAAGAATTTTAGTTCCAAGGGCCACTGTGCCCGCAGGGGCTGTACCTGCTATCCTGGGAGGTTTGAGGGTTGGGGTAGTGGGGAGAGGAGAGTCACTTACGGCAGACTGCACCTCCCCACCCCTTCCCGATTTACCACGCCCCCAGGCGATCTGCGGGCGGAGGGAGGGTGAGAGAGCAGTGGGGAGGAGGCACGATGGGAAGGCGAAGGAGGGAAAAAGCTCCAGGGCTTCCACCCTCTCAGCAGGACCCCCACCCTGGCCTCTGGTGCGGGAAAACCTCCCAGCTGTTTCTGATTCTTTCATACTCTCAGCCCCGCCCGAGAGGGTGGAGGACCGAGGCACAGAGGGGGAGCGGGGAGAGACTGAGCTCCGCCGAGCCCGGGCGTAAGGGGCGGGGAGTCCGCAGGTGCCCCCTTAACGTCGGCAGTCGATTCCCGGTCCGTAAAGAAAAGCACCCGGGCCGCGCAGGCCGGGCAGGCAGGAGCCAGGTCTAAACGTGATGCGTTGGGGGTGGGGGGTGCAGTGGGTTGGAGGAAGCAGGGCGATGAGCTCTAGCTGAAAGCATCCCCTGCCCGAAGCCGACTGCCCACGGCGCCCCTGTAGGCAGTGTTGAAAAGGTAGTCAAGACCCCCAACTCCCGGTGGCGGGGACTCCACCCATTTCACAGAAGCGCACGGATGGAGGAAATGAGTGCATCCTTCGTGCTCAGCGCCAGTGTCACTGTAGGTTGGGGACAGGAGGGAAGTGCCCGCATCCCCTTGTTCCGCCAGCCTGGCCGTCACCCACAGAAGTGGGGCTGCCGATTGAAGGGCGCTAGGACCCGGTGGCGCGGTGTCGGCAGGGACTGGGCGCTCCGGGCGCAGGAGGGAGCCGCGGCGCCCCGTCGCAGCGCGCGGGAGCAGGTGGGGGAGCGGTGCGGTGGCGCGCTGGAGCCCCGAGGGGCGGAGGCGGCCGCTACACCTAGGGCGCCGCGGAGCGCCCCGGGCTTGGCGCGGGCGGAGCCGCCCTAAGGGCCGCGCGTGTCCCCGGCCTCGGCCCCGCCCCGCCCCGTCCAATGAGAGCCCGCGGCCGAAGGGGCTGTCCGCACACTAGGCCCGCAGCTCCCTTCTGCGCCGCAGACCCCCTGACATCGCACCCGGTGCTCAGGCAGCGGGCCCCAGATCCCGGGTTCGGCGCGCCGTCGTCGGCTTCCGGACACTACAACTTGCGCCCCTCTCTGGGACCCTGCTCCCGGGCTCTGGACCCCAGGTGACCCTAGGTCCCCAGCCGCCGGCGAACCCCATGGCCCCCCAGGGGGGTGAGGTAGGAGCAGCGTGAGTACCCCTAGAAGGTGCCCCGTCCACGCCCCTCCGGGCTGCGCGGCGGGAGTCTTCGGGGAGCTATGCTGAGACCGGGTGGTGCGGAGGAAGCTGCGCAGCTCCCGCTTCGGCGCGCCCGCGCCCCGGTCCCTGTGCCCTCGCCTGCGGCCCCCGACGGCTCCCGGGCTTCGGCCCGCCTAGGTCTTGCCTGCCTTCTGCTCCTGCTGCTGCTGACGCTGCCGGCCCGCGTAGACACGTCCTGGTGGTAAGTGGGGCTCTTAGGCTGGGCGGGTGAGGCGCTTGGTAGGAGAGGCCCGGAGGCGCCTGGAGGGATTGGCTGCTCACTGGACCAGGCTGTCGCTTCGACAGAGTTGGAGAACATTCGGGCAGGACTGTCACTGAAATCTGAAGTCCCGGGGTGGCGGGAGGGTGAGGCGCCGCGTCTTACACGCCTGGTGAGAAAGGCGCGGGGCATTTGGAGCCAGGACGCCCGGTGGTCGCGGCTCCTTAGGCCTCCGTGTGCTGTACCCCCTCTATTTCAGCTCAAGCTCCTTAGGGCAGAAGCTACCTTCCGAGTTTCCCTCAGGGTGAGTTCAAGGAACCAATGACCTTCCAGGGGCCGCAGTAGCTTCGCCGGGTCCCCAAACGTCTAAGGTCGCCCTCTGAGAGGTGGAGAAAGGGGCAGCTCGCTAGTCTAGCCCACCCATACCACAGGAAGGCTTTGGTGAGGCAGCAGCACCCAGCCGAGGCTTAGAAATGGAATCGAGGCAAAATTTACCCCATTAGCTCCCACAATTAAAACAAAATGCATGGGTTTGCATTATCTAGGCGTTTGTCTTTGGCCACCGTTTTGAGGCTGTCACTTGGAAAATTTGTCTCCCTCCCTTCTTCCTATTCTTTCCTATCTCCCATTTCTCCCCTCCAAGAGCCAGAGGGCTGCGGAGTCCAAAGGTACTAAGAGAACCCCTCCCCAGATTTCTTGCAGGCCCTAGACTCCAGACACTTCACAAGAGGGCAGATGAGGCAAAAAGGCGTTACAGATCCACTGGATGTCTGGTGTCTGTTCTTTTTAGAATCCTCCCTGCCCACTATTCCTTGGATGGCACTCATCACCTTCCCGTAGGAGAAGGAGCTGCTTTCTCTTCTTCCCCACCCTGGGGAGAGGGCAAGGCAGGGAGAGTTGAACCTAGAAAAGACTCAGTCTTTCCTCTTCACCCCGCAATCAAACTGGCCTGTTGGAGTGGGCTATTGCCCCTCTCCACCATGCAGTGCCCCCCTTCCTTTCCTAACTCCGTTCTTTTTCCCGTGTAAGCCCCCCTCCCCCAAGTGTAGTCTCTTCTCCCCTTGCACCCTGTGGCTTTTCTTCTCTTGACTTGGAATCTTGGCTGAAGGGTGAGGGGTAGCCGGCCGAGGGGCCGCCAGCTTGGGCTGCAGATTCCTATCATTTCAAGATGCGTCTCTCCTCATCCCAACCCCCACTCCCTGTTTTCCTGTTTCAGAAAAATCGCTCTTTTGGATTTTTTTTTTTTTTAATCTCTGTAGTGTTGGGGAAGGCTGGGAGGGGGGGTTCTGGATGGGGGAACAGAGAGGCCTATATCTTACATCTGGCTTGAAACATTCTTTTAGAAAGGGAAAGGGGAGAAGGGGGATGAGAAAAACCTTTCAAAGTTTTGAGTGAGATCAAAGCCACCTTTTGCCTTTATGAGCTTGGTCTGGCTGGGGACTTGGCATCTTTAGGGTCTTTGTTGAGATAACGTGAAGTGACCACTGCCCATCTTTATCTGGCCCAGATGGCAGTTTGCTTTTTGGGACTCTTGATCGCTTCTTACCAGTTTGGGATGTAGTCTGGGGGACCAATTGGTGTTTGGGTGAGGAAGTGTCACTCTGGTAATTTCAGCATCCTGGCAGCGGTTCCTAAAGACCCAAATGGGGGTCTTCCCAGTCCCCATTTTGTACCCTTGACTACTCCTTCTCCCTTTTCCTTTCTCCCTCTACTACCGTCCCCTGATGTGGTTCACATTAAAGATTCTGGAAAAAATTCCTGGGTGAAAGAGCTAGGGAGGGAGGGAGGTGACACACAGAGTGACTTAGCAGCCCTTGTGAAAAGGAGGAAGGCTGCAACAGGGCCAGGTTGGGAAGTGCGTACAGAGGTTGTTTCAGCCTCCTTGCTCTACACCTGTCATACTTACAGGCCCAGATGCCTGCCTCAGTGATCACCACTTGTGGGATAAGGTGAAAAGCTACCTTCTAAAGGCAGGCTAAGCCCCCAAGCTTTTCTCTTAGGAAAAAACCAGCAAGACTGATGTTCGTACAACCCGTGGAAGAGAAATGCGTGTTGACTCTGGTGCGTCCATGTTCCACTCTGGAGCAGAAGGCCATCATTTTCACCAGTTAATAGTTGGATTTTTCTTATAGCTTGAGATTCTTCCCGTTACTCTCTAACCACTGCCCTCCCTCTATCTATCCTAAACAGACCAAGAAATAGGGGGGTCCGGCATGGGCTTTCCTGTTCCATTTTGCATTCTGTAGGGTGTTGGATGTAGGGAATCACGAGAACAGGATTGTGTTCATAAGCTCACAAAGGGAGAGAAACACAAAGTGGTGTCATATTGTTAGCATTACTGTTAGCAACAGCAGTTGCTTTTAATAAGCCCTTACTGAGCTTCAGGTACTATGGCCAAACACCTTATGAGCATGATCTTTGTCAATCTGAAATAATCCAGTGAGATAAGTTCTATAATTATCATCCTTATTTCACAAATGAAAGTGACGCATTAAGAGCAGATTCATGGAGGCTAACAGTGTTATCCCTTTGCTCAAAGTCCTATATGTGTTGGGCTGAACCATGTACACTAGGGGCTGTACACAAAAGGAGGAAAGAAAAAAGAAGTGGATCCTTGGCCCATTTGTGTCTTTAATATACAAACATAAAACATGTGCAGATAGGCTGGCAACTGTTGACAAGTAAAGCTGTGATGGAAATGGGAGTTGATGGCTGACTAGAGGGAGAAGGGAGTTGGGGATAAATCACAACAGTTAGGTGTTTATTATAGTGATTGCATACCTACTATGTGTCAGGCACTGTTCTCAGTACTGGGGATACTGAAGTGAACAAAACTGACAAAAAGCCCTGCCTTTGTGGAGCAGTGCATCCAAACCATGTGGGGATCTTGGTGAAATGCAGATTCTGATATGGTAGGATTCTGATACTGTATAGATACAGTATCTGTATCTATAATACAGATACTGCTGTTCTGGGGACCACGCTTTGAGTAGCAAGGGGCTAGAGTAGTGTATGCTTCACTTTGTCAAATGAAGGGATGTGAATTGTCCAAAAGCAGGTGAAGAGAAGCATTCTGGGGCAGGAAGCTGGGAAGGAAGTGAAGAACTTCCAGAAGGAAAAAACAAAGCTAGAGTCGGGGCATCTAACACTCTACCAGACCATGAGGTGGGAGATGCCTTAAATATCTTTGTATCCCTAACATCTGAGCTCAGTGCTTGGCACATGGTAGGCATTTTGCAGTCTGGTGTTGAACTGAGAGGAAGATGGGGTTAGCCTCAGGCTCAGCTTTATTGGAGGCCTCCTACACTAACTACAAGGGGCTGACTGCTGGAGAGCAAGCAAGCGCCTTGCTCTGTGGCGTCTTGAGGCCATTACATAGTGGAGTAAGGGTGGTAATAGAGACACTTAATTATCTTCCCATCTTAGATACTGAACAGATGTTCCCACACTCAGTGAGGATGTAATAAAAAGGACCTATGTGGGCTGCAGCAGAATGGACTTAAGTCAGACCACAAGAAGGACTTTTTGCCCGAGTTTGGCCTGCCCCACTCCAGACTGTCTCACGAGGGCTGGGTTATTGGTCTATCATTCCCATCCAACCCTCCTCACCCAAGCCCCAGTAGGAAAAAAAAAAAAACAAAACAACAAACACCCATTGCCTAGAGCAGTACTTGGGCTGAATTAGGGAAGCTGAACAGTGGTGAGACAGGGACAAGCTCCAACTCCAACGGTCTTGATTCTCCAAACAAAGCACCACAGCAGTGGGTGTAACTCTGGGCTGTGCGTCAGGCAGCCCTTTCCGGCCTGGCCCTGTCTGGGGTGTTTATTTTGTTTGTTCCTGGAAGCTGTTGCCCTGATGGACAGTGCTGGGGATGCTGATTCCATGGGATTTGTTAGGGGAGGGCCAGCCCTCTCACCCCTTCCCCGGGACAGATGGGCCCCATCAGCCCTGCTGAGTTCCCGAAGAGGCAAGTATCAGCCCTCCTTGTGTTTGTTTGAGTTGGTGTCACCAGTGGTGATCCAGTCTGTGGGTGAGGGCCGGCTGTGGGAATGCGGGGGGGCAGTAGGGGGGGACACAGAGCCCAGGGCAGTCTAGCTTTTCCCCTCCCCACACCAGCTGCCCTCCCTTCTCCTCACCCACTTCTAGGCCCATTTTGGGGCTGTTCCCAAACCACAGGCTCATTCATAGCTCAAACCAAGTCTTTTCTGTCTGCAGTAGCAGTTGCTCTCCATGGCCCCCACCTGTTCAAAAAAGGGAGGGAGGACAGCCCTTTGATGCGTTCTGGACAGGAGAATAGAAAGTTCCCAGCAAATCAAGGAAGGTGCTATGGGGTTAAAGGGAGAGAAAGAGAATGAGAATGGAGCTGGGCTGTTGAGCTGAAGGAAGTGGGCGAATGGGTCAGATCTCATTTGGTGGCCTTTTGGGGAAAATGGGTGATATACTCCTGTTTTCTCTCTGAAATATTCTTCCTGAGGCTTGTGGTGGGATCCAGGGTTAAAACTTAGTGAAGAGAAAATATTGCCTTGAGAAACAATAATAACTCTGGCAACCCACCTATTCTTTAGTAGCCCATCTGAATTGACCTTCTTTTAATTGTTCATATTGGACAGACTGGAGACTGGAGTGTGGGGAGAGTCACCCTCTTACTTATCTTGGCCTTTGGCTTCCCACTGCAAACAGCCTGTGCAGTTCCATCCAGGTTGGGGAAGATGGTTTTAAAGGTTCATTAGTTAAGAAAGGTCCTAGCCGGGCGCGGTGGCTCAAGCCTGTAATCCCAGCACGTTGGGAGGCTGAGACGGGCGGATCACAAGGTCAGGAGATCGAGACCATCCTGGCTAACACGGTGAAACCCCGTCTCTACTAAAAAATACAAAAAACTAGCCGGGCGAGGTGGCGGGCGCCTGTGGTCCCAGCTACTCCGGAGGCTGAGGCAGGAGAATGGCGTAAACACGGGAGGCGGAGCTTGCAGTGAGCTGAGATCCGGCCACTGCACTCCAGCCTGGGCGACAGAGCCAGACTCAGTCTCAAAAAAAAAAAAAAAAAAAAAAAAAAAAGAAAGGTCCTGGGGCCTGGAAATAAAGGGTTTGAGGAGGAGAGTAGAGGGTGGGATCTTCCTCCCCAGACCTCACAATTGGGAATGAGGATTTTTTTTAGCTCCACGGGTCTGACTAGAGCTGTAAACATTACTCAGATTGCTCACTATGTCTCTTCCCACGAGCCCCTCCCTGTCACCGTTCCCCTGCTGTCAAACCATATCTTCGTGGACCAGCCATGCAGGACACCCCTGTTAATGGGAGCATAAGAGTGTTGTCTCAGATCCTTATTTTGTTAGTTTATGTTTCCATGAAGCTCTTAATGTTTATTAAATAAACAATGAGTTTGTGTGACATGCCCACAGCTTCTGTGTATGTGACACATGCCTAGCCTGTGTGCTGGGAGTGTGTGTCACTTTGGCCTTTGGCTGGGGAACTGGTGATGGTGGGAGGCCACTCAATTACTCTCTCTGCAACTGTATAACTGTACTTCTTCCGAACTGTGGGAAATGGTTCTACTCATCAGCTTTATGGAATGTGGGTTAGGGAGAGGGGACAGAATCTCTTCAAGGTCTGGATGCTAAACGTACCCCTTCCTTATTCCCTTCCAATGCAGAAAAAGGGCTGGGATGTTCTGACAGGGCCATCTCCGCCTTGCAGGTACATTGGGGCACTGGGGGCACGAGTGATCTGTGACAATATCCCTGGTTTGGTGAGCCGGCAGCGGCAGCTGTGCCAGCGTTACCCAGACATCATGCGTTCAGTGGGCGAGGGTGCCCGAGAGTGGATCCGAGAGTGTCAGCACCAATTCCGCCACCACCGCTGGAACTGTACCACCCTGGACCGGGACCACACCGTCTTTGGCCGTGTCATGCTCAGAAGTAGGGGCCTCTTCCATTCTGTGTCAACTCCTTCCCTTTCTGTGCTGGGGGTGGTGAGTGGAAAGGGTAGGAAAGATCTCCCCTCTCCTCTCCCACACACTGTTTCATAATCAGAGGAAGAATTGTGGGCACAGCCCAGGATATAATTGGGAACAGACTCTTAGCACCTTAGATTTGTAGACAGGGGCTCCTCTAAATCCTAGTGCTCTGGGACAAGACCAAGGTAAAGCATTCCCTAGAACCTCCATCTTTCTCCCTCATTTTCCTTGTCCTCTCCAATCCCCAGCTTGGGAGGCTACCATGTACTGTAAGGCTGAGGTCTACCATAGGCCCTCTGTTCTTAACACCACCATCACTATCATCACCCCAACACTCCCAGCACTACAGTAATGGGAACAAGAGATAAACAGAAAGGTGATATGTAAATATTTGGAGTCAGTGGCTTGGCCTCAGCTCAGCAAAAAAGATAAATAGAGCTAGACAGTAAACTAGGAGAAAGGGAACAAAATGGGAATCTGGAGGTGTCAGGCATACAGGGGCGATCATTCATCAGTCTCCAAGAGCAGGGAGGGAGAGCAAGCAGGCAAGGGAAGGTAGCATGGATCTCTAAACAGGCTGACCCCTGGGCTGGGGTCTCCATTGTGGGGGAACTGTCCAGCAGAGTGGGCCTGAAAAGGCCTGGAATGTGGACTAAGGCAGGCTTAGCTGAGCCAGGGCTAGCACTCAGTGGGAGGGGATGATTCACCAGGAGACTTTTCAATGGATGGACACAGGGAATTTGGCAGGAAACAAGAGTATAGGTCAGCTCAGAAGGTCAGATACACAAAGAAGTGGATGGAGAGTAGTGAAGGCTGAGGGGAAGAGGTCAGATACTCTGGGGAATGCTCTTGGAAATGAAAGGCACCTTGAATAAAGGGGGTGTAGGGGTGACTCTGGGAAAGAAAAGGAGGGAAGAGGTTTCAGAGTCAGAGGTTGTATGGGCTGAAGAAGGGGACAGACATGGGCCTCCTTCCTGAAGCACACCTCTACAATTCTCTCTCTAGGTAGCCGAGAAGCAGCTTTTGTATATGCCATCTCATCGGCAGGGGTAGTCCATGCTATTACTCGTGCCTGTAGCCAGGGTGAACTGAGTGTGTGCAGCTGTGACCCCTACACCCGTGGCCGACACCATGACCAGCGTGGGGACTTTGACTGGGGTGGCTGCAGTGACAACATCCACTATGGTGTCCGTTTTGCCAAGGCCTTCGTGGATGCCAAGGAGAAGAGGCTTAAGGATGCCCGGGCCCTCATGAACTTACATAATAACCGCTGTGGTCGCACGGTCAGTACTCATGTCTGTGTAAGTACACTCATATTTGCTGGGGGTGACCAGTATGTGTGACCATGGACTAAATAAATGTGAAAGTGGAAGAGCTGAAGGCTTTTGGGTCACTTCCAAAAGCCCCAACATCCTGGGACAGGAGCACTAAATGCAAGGGAGATTGGGAATGCCTAGGGTCAACCAGGTGCCTGAAGAGTCTTCACACATGTGGAAAGTAGGAAAAGGTGGAGAAAAGAAGTAACTTTTTAAGAAGGGAAAGAACTGCTTTCATAAAGACTGAGAGGATAAGAGGTTGTTCTAGTCAGTTCCCTGCTATTTGAATGCCTTCTATGTGCCTAGTACTATGCTGGAAAATGGCATACTACTAAAGTAGAAGGCATGGTACCTGGCATTCTAAAACGTGAAAAGTAGAGGATATGCAAGCAAACTGTTATCGTGAACAGAATCCTGTGGCTCTAAAGTTCAGTGGGCTGTCTGTCATGAAAAGGAAAGCACTGTTGGTCCAGGAAGATTTACTGGAAAAAGAGTTTCTTGAACTTGATCAGGAAGAATGGGTGGGATCTGATGTGGGAGAGAACAACCAAGAGCTCAATCAGCCAGCCAGGGCCAGCCTATCTCAGAGCACTCATCCTTTTGGCCCTAGAGATGACTAAAATGTGCCCTGACCAGCTACCTCTCCCTTAACTGCCTTCCCCCTCCTCCAGGCTGTGCGGCGGTTTCTGAAGCTGGAGTGTAAGTGCCATGGCGTGAGTGGTTCCTGTACTCTGCGCACCTGCTGGCGTGCGCTCTCAGATTTCCGCCGCACAGGTGATTACCTGCGGCGGCGCTATGATGGGGCTGTGCAGGTGATGGCCACGCAGGATGGTGCCAACTTCACTGCAGCCCGCCAAGGCTATCGCCGTGCCACCCGGACTGATCTTGTCTACTTTGACAACTCCCCAGATTACTGTGTCTTGGACAAGGCTGCAGGTGAGTAAGGAAGGCAGGCAGGGACATGGAGTCCCAGTTCTTAGTGCAGGCACCCCTGGTTAATCATGGTCTGTTCAGTCTCAGGAGTTAGGGAAGGGGGTGCTGTGGGAGGAGGCAGTTTCCTCCCCACATGAACACCTGGTCATGAGATTGTTGACTTATGCCTCAGTCTACCAGGCCCAGTGCTGCCCAAGTAGAGAGGAGGTCACTCAGCTCCTTGGGGCCTGAGGTCATGCATCACTCCTTTGTATCCCAGCATCTGGGATACAGTAGGCATTATTCAGGGAATGTTTAATTTAGTTACCTGTTTTCAGTTTTAAGCAATGTGTGGGCTACACAGAAACATAAGATGCAGCCCTAACCCTTTGGCTCTTTGCAATCTACTTAAAGAAATGAGACATAATGGGTAGACAAATGCAAAGAGAGTTGATTGGAGAAATCAATAAAAGTTTATTTGAGGCCGGGCGCGGTGGCTCAAGCCTGTAATCCCAGCACTTTGGGAGGCCGAGACGGGCGGATCACGAGGTCAGGAGATCGAGACCATCCTGGCTAACACGGTGAAACCCCGTCTCTACTAAAAAATACAAAAAACTAGCCGGGCGAGGTGACGGGCGCCTGTAGTCCCAGCTACTCGGGAGGCTGAGGCAGGAGAATGGCGTGAACCCGGGAGGCGGAGCTTGCAGTAAGCTGAGATCCGGCCATTGCACTCCAGCCTGGGCGGCAGAGCGAGACTCTGTCTCAAAAAAAAAAAAAAAAAAAAAAAAAAAAAAAAGTTTATTTGAAAATGTAGGGAAAAAAAAAGAAACTGTAGAATTTAAGCTGCTCCTTGAAGCATAGGGAGTATCTGGATAGCTTGAGAGAAGAGTGGGCAATTTCTTATCAGAGTAGTAGGTGGGAAAGCACATGACCTGTTCCAGGGACAGCGAACAGACCAATCTGCTGGGTAAAAGTTCCCTGTAAGGGAGATTAAAGCTAGAAAGATGTCCTTGAAAGGTTTTATCCAGTGTCCTGCCATTGAAGATTCTGAAACAGAGCTGAAAAAGAAACGAAGGAGAGATCCCTACCAAAGGCAGGTAAAGCTGCAAATGGTTGTTTTTCAGTCTGTTCGAGGTATTTGTGGTGGGATTCTTGGAGGTGCTGGAAGGTGATATGGTTTTTCCCCAAGGGAATGAAAGTTACCATCCTGGCTCACATTTCGGGTTCAGATAGGTTAAACTAGGAATATGCAATGCAGCAGAACTCTTCTCCTCTGGTTATTGTCATGGGGCTCCCAGGCTCTTTTCTACAGGCTCAGCAGTCAGGACTTGGGTGAAGTGGAGCCAAAAAACCTCAGTTATCTTCGGTACTGTTTGTTTTCACCCATCACTGTCATTCCTGGAAGAGTCAAGTGGCTTGGAGTAAAATTGGGCATAGAAACAGGAAGGGGCTCTACGCAATTAATGAAGAAAGTAGTCTGTATACCTTGTAGGGTGCTAGAAGAAAAAAAGTCGGAATCCTCCTGATTTTCCCAGTGATTTCCTGCCACTAAGTATACTTTCCTCCCAGTTGGTCTAATTCAGAGGGTTACTCTCTGGATACCTAGAAATAATTCCATAATATCTGAGGTGTAAGCCTACCCTGCCATACTGAAAATACACCTTTAGGGAAGGAACTTTGGAGTCAGGAGGGAGGATAAGTCAAATGTGTGTTGGTTTTTCTCACAGGCATAAAATTAGGCCTCCTAAAACCCAAAGCGGGGCCTGGAATTCAAAGAATATAAGTCATCCCAGAAAGAATATGGAGCCAGGAATTCCCTCCAAAGCAGTAGAGTCCAGTTGAAGTTTCTGTGGTGATAGAAATGTTTTCCTATCTGTGTTGTCCAATACAGTAGCAACTAGCCACATGTGATTACTGAGAACTTGGAATATAGCTAGTGTGACTGAGGAGCTACATTTTTTAGTTTACTTAATTTTCATTAATTTAGATGTAAAAGACCATATGTGACTAGTGGCTGCTACCCTGGACAGCACAGCTCCACAGTGTAGAAGGGGCTTTTGGTGCCCAAGAGGACTTAAGACCCAGCCCTTGGAGTTAGGAGACTAACATACATAGTAGACCTAGTCAGCCCACATTCCAGAGCAGTGGTCTCCTGACATTCTGCATCCTTTACTCCTATCATTAAAACAATTTGAGCATATATCTCCATTATATGTATATTTATTTATATCTGTGTTCCCCTATATGAATATGTATGTTAGAAAACATACATCAATATTTTAAATTGATGAGATAAAAAAACATAGAAGTTCTAACATTTTCCTCCCCTATCCCAGTGGCATGTGGAGACTAATGCTGTAGAAATCAGTTAATCTATTCTCCGTTTTGAACCTAGGCTAGTTACTTTCCTATCTCTGGATCCTTATTAACCATGGAAAAGGTTGGAGTAGATGCTCTGATGGGCCCAACTCATCCAAAAGTCTATTGATTTTATGATCTGTTGGCAGGATCTCTTTTGCTAAAATCAGTCAGAATGAGGTTCTAAGCATTCCCTATGCATGGGGAAAACATGATCCCTATCCTAGAGTTTCCACTGTAAGGGGAAGGGATAATGCTTAGGGATAATAATAATAATAATAATAATAATAATAATACAAGGGATATTACTTAGGAATATGCCTGCAGCCAGTCATGGTAATCAGTTCACCTCTTCAGATGAACAGAGATTATATCTAACAATCTATTATTGTGCTTATTTTCATATGAGAAACTAAGTTAATGTTTCATTTTGACTAAATCACACAACTAAGAGTGGTAGAACTGGGATTTGAATCCAGACAATATGATGTCAGAGCCCATGCTTTTTTTTTTTTTTTTTTTGGAGACAGAGTTTCACTGTCACCTGGGCTAGAGTGCAGTGGTGCAATCTCGGCTCACTGCAGCCTCGACCTCCCAGCCTCAAGTGTTACTCCCACCTCAGCCTCCTAAGTAGCTGGGACTACAGGCTCATGCCCACGGCACCTGGCTAATTTTTTAAGTTTTTGTAGAGGCAGGGCTTGCTATGTTTCCCAGGCTGGTCTTGAACTCCTGGACTCAAGCATTCCTCCTGCCTCAGCCTTCCAAAGTGCTGGGATTACAGGCATGAGTGAGCCACTGTGCTCAGCCCAAAAAAGCGATTCTTTATGTCTTCCTTCTGAGAATGTGGGTAAGGGTATCCAGGGCAGCTGAAGAGATAACTTTGTTCTCACTCCCTCTCTTTCCCAACCCAGGTTCCCTAGGCACTGCAGGCCGTGTCTGCAGCAAGACATCAAAAGGAACAGACGGTTGTGAAATCATGTGCTGTGGCCGAGGGTATGACACAACTCGAGTCACCCGTGTTACCCAGTGTGAGTGCAAATTCCACTGGTGCTGTGCTGTACGGTGCAAGGAATGCAGAAATACTGTGGACGTCCATACTTGCAAGGCCCCCAAGAAGGCAGAGTGGCTGGACCAGACCTGAACACAGATACCTCACGCATCCCTCCAATTCAAGCCTCTCAACTCAAAAGCACAAGATCCTTGCATGCACACCTTCCTCCACCCTCCACCCTGGGCTGCTACAGCTTCTGTTTAAGGATGTAGAGAGTAATCCATAGGGACCATGGTGTCCTGGCTGGTTCCTTAGCCCTGGGAAGGAGTTGTCAGGGGATATAAGAAACTGAGCAAGCTCCCTGATTTCCCACTCTGGAGATTTGAAGGGAGAGTAGAAGAGATAGAGGGTCTTTAGAGTGAAATGAGTTGCACTAAAGTATGTAGTTGAGGCTCCTTTTTTCTTTCCTTTGCACCAGCTTCCTGATACTTCCTTGGTGTGCAAGAGGAAGGGTACCTGTAGAGAGCTTCTTTTTGTTTCTACCTGGCCAAAGTTAGATGGGACAAAGATGAATGACATGCCTGTTCTCTGAAGTCAGTTTGAGCAGAACTACCTGGTACCCCAAAAGAAAATCTTAGGCTACCACATTCTATTATTGAGAGCCTGAGATGTTAGCCATAGTGGACAAGGTTCCATTCACATGCTCATATGTTTATAAACTGCTGTGTTTTGTAGAAGAAAAAGAATCATAACTATACAAACACATATTCATTCTGTCTTTTTCTCTCTACCATTCTCAACCTATATTGGACAGCACTGCCTCTTTTGCTTACTTGCTGCCTGTTCAAACTGAGGTGGAATGCAGTGGTTCCCATGCTTAACAGATCATTAGAACACCCGAGAACACTCCTAGGATAGAGTAATATAGTAAGTCTGGCCAGGCCTTGTGTTTGTTTGTTTGTTTGTTTTTCCATGCATTACTCTGTAGGTTAGCCAGATTTGGGGAAACACGGAGTAAAAGATAGGCAACTCATGGATGGTGGGAGAGCAGGAAAGCAGGTCTGATCTCAAGGGCCCACATGAGGCAAAAGTACATATTAGGAAGGTAGGGATCTCTGGCTTTGGTAATTCTTTATGAGAGGATCCTAGCCTTTGAAGCTGGGAGCAGGAGTCAGTGGCTACAGTGGGAAGGAGTGCTACGGGTTGGGGCCAAAATGATACACAGAAGGCAGCCTTCCTCCATTTACTCAACAAATCTTTATTTAGTGACTCTCCAAGTCCTGATGATTATTATTGTTCAGTCCACATTCAGCTTAAATAGAGGAGGGTTTCTTCTATGCTATTACCCATTGCCTAACTAGGTTTGCAAGAGTGGAATCTCCAGAGATAGCAGGCTTAGTAAGCTGGAGGGTAGGACATGAAGTCCCCAAAACCTTGAAGTCCTTTTTTTATGTGATTTGGGCAGTGGTTATCTTTTGCCTGTTGATATCTTAAAGCAGCAGAGTGGTATAGAAATTTGCAGTTATGACAGACCTGGGTTAAAAATCACAGCTGTGGCCGGGCGCGGTGGCTCAAGCCTGTAATCCCAGCACTTTGGGAGGCCGAGACGGGCGGATCACGAGGTCAGGAGATCGAGACCAGCCTGGATAACACGGTGAAACCCCGTCTCTACTAAAAATACAAAAAACTAGCCGGGCGAGGTGGCGGGCGCCTGTAGTCCCAGCTGCTCGGGAGGCTGAGACAGGAGAATGGCGGGAACCCGGGAGGCGGAGCTTGCAGTGAGCTGAGATCCGGCCACTGCACTCCAGCCTGGGTGACAGAGCGAGACTCTGTCTCAAAAAAAAAAAAAAAAAAAATCACAGCTGTGCCACTTGCTTTTGATATTTTGAGCAAGGTAGCTAAATTTTCTGAGCTTCTATTTTCTCGTCTGTAAAATGAGGATACGTACCTGTTCTTTTTTTTCTTTTTATTTATTTATTTCTTTTTTTTTTTCTTTTAGAGATAGGGTTTTGCTTTGTTGCCCAGGCTGGAGTGCACTAGCATGATCATGGCTCACTGCAGCCTCAAATTCCCAAGCTCAAGCAATCCTCTCACCTCAGCCTCCCCATTAGCTGGGACTACAGGGACATGCCATCATGCCCAGCTAGTTTAAACAGTTATCAGAGATGGAGCTATGTTGCCTAGGCTGGTCTTGAATTCTTGGTCTCAAGCAATCCTCCCACTGCAGCCTTCCAAAGTGCTGAGCATATAAGCGCAAACCACTGTGCCCAGCTGTCAGATACTGAGTTTTAATTATGCCCCAAACTCCAGCCCACAGATCCTCTTCACCAAAGCTCCTGGCTGGTCTAGCCCATCATGACTTCTCTAGGAACAGTCCTTCTTTAGGACTATAAAGTATTAATAAAAGTCTGTAGATTAAGGGGCCTGCATAAAGAATTCTGGATATAGGCCCCTGTCTTTCCCAAGTTCCTCTCCAACATCCCTTGGGGTCCTCATATGTTTTTGAAGCAGCTTTACTCTGCACAGGCAGCAGGAGGCTGGGGGAGCCATGGCTCTGGGCCACAGGGGCAGATTTATTTGGATGATAGGACTAATATTTGTGTAACCTGCTGAGACCTGTGTGGGAGAGTTTAGGGTGGTTTTTCTTTTGGTGAGGGGATTTGCTCCGGTTTCACATCCATTAACACAAAACATGAGCTAGTTAGGGCCCTTGTGGTCTGCGGTAAGGGGATGCCTGTGGAGAAATGGGCCTGAGTGAGTCAGGCCAAGAGAATGTCTTCCTTCAGAGTGGAGTCAACTGGATAACTGATGAGCCAATGGTAGGATTAAGGAGGGGGAAATGGGAGGGGAAGAGAAGAGCTGACATCTTGAGGAAAGCTTTGGGGTAGTGGAGAGGTAAGGGGGTCATGGTTAGTCTGAACTCAACGATAGGGCTGAATGAATTTACCACAGGAGGCTGCCTTATATTATATGCCAAGCTGCTGGGGAAAGACTCAGGTCCTAGCCAGCCCCTGTTCTCACAAGAACATGCAGGTTACCACATAAACAATGGCATAGGCCTTCCATGGGAAGTCAACGTGACTTAAATCTACCTATGCCCTATTATCTATTTTTTGGTTTTTGGTTCTCTTTCCTGTGGAAGGAAATGGGCCTCTTCTGGCATCTCATGCTACTCTGTGCTTTTCCTTGGGCTCCAGATTCTAGCTCATAAAGATGCAAGTTTTGCAATTTCCTATAAATGGTTAAGAAAAGAGCAAGCTGTCCAGAGAGTGAGAAGTTTGAAAAGCGAAGTGGATAAGTGAGAGAAATGGTGTCCATTTGAGCCCCACTACAGAGGTTATGTGGCCCAAAAAGGAATGATGGCCAAGCAATTAATTTTTCCTCCTAGTTCTTAGCTTGCTTCTGCATTCTGATTGGCTTTAGACAACTGGCATTTAGTCTGCATTACACAAACAGACACTGATTTATTTGGAACAAGCAGCAAAATGAGAACTTTATTTGGTGCAGTCAGGGCTCCATTTAGTTCCCTCACTCTGCTTCTAATCACTACTTCTCCCAGCCCTCTATTTGATAGAGGTCTGTCCCTCAGATCAGCAATGTCTTAGCCCGTCTCCTCTCTTCCATTCCTTCCTGTTGGTACTCATTTCTTCTAACTTTTAATAAACGTTTAGGTATAATACATTACAGTAAGTGCTATTTAGATACAAACTTAAAAAGATACTATATATTTTAAGGATCTAAGAATCCTTTAGAGAAGGCACATGACTGAAGTACCTCAGCTGCACAGCCTGTAGCCAGTTTTTTTATGTAAAAGTAAGAATGCCAGCCTTAACCTAGCCCTGCAGATAAAAGCTAACTTTTATTATTACCAGCCCTGAATAATGGCAGTAATCCACACTCTTCCTTAGAGTGATGCTGTAAAAATAAAATCAAGGGCTTCAGATTAAAAAAAAAAAAACAAAAACAAACATTGCCTGGCCCTGAGGGTCTGTCTGCAAAACTTCTTGTAGATCTAACTTCTGAACACTCACTGCTTCATTTCTATTCCTCCCTGTTGCAGGGAGTAATTTCTTCTCCTTTCTCTCACTTCCCTTATCAAGAACACCAACCACTAAGTCTTTGCCAAATTCTCAGACCCACTCAGGACACGAGTCTCTACATGGCTTAATAGAAGAGAGATAATTAGGATTTTTTTTCCTCAGTCTTTCTGAGGTTTTTATTTAAACGCACTCAGTGGTCACAGGGCAGAAGCTCAAGCTAGCTGGGGCGAAGGGAGGACGCCAGGGAGAGTATGTTTCTCATCCCTGGGAGGCATTCAGCCTAGCTCCTGCAGCCAAATTACAGCACCAGAGAACAATGTGATGCATTCCTGGGCAGGTCGGTGGGACCCTGGGCGCCTGGGCCTTGCGGAGAGAGGTGCCAGACACAGAGCTCTCCGTAAGCAATCCTGCAGAGCCGCCCCCTGGGTGCAGAAATGAAATACGGGAAAGCTTCACATTACACAGAGACCTGTAGCTCACACCTGGTTATTGATGGCCTTGGTGGAGGCCTCTGCCCCGACCCTCCACTTGGGAACTGCCTGCTACTACGGGGGTTGGGCATCTTTGAAGCAATGTTGGAAAACAAGAAAGAGATGGTTCCTTTTCACTCTTTGCCCTCCCTGTCAGCCTGAGCACAACCATGAGGTTACACACACACACACGTGTACATAGACAGACACATACAGAACTTCTCTCAGGCTGCATAGGAGTTCTGCTCATCCTCCTCTCCTCAACAATTAAAAAAAAAAAACAATTAGATTTCGATCCAGTAATTCAAAAAGGATACCAATAGGGTTTAGCTGTAATCAAGGAATATCTACAAAGTTACATTACCAACCTGCAGGCAACTCTTTGGTTTGGGGACCAGAACTCCGCTGGTGGGTGGTTGGGGGAAGGATGCAGAAAGGGCATGGCGAGGAGAGATCAGTAGTGAAGAATTATCACCAAAGGAGAGTGGCTGAGACTGTACACATTCACAAGGCTGGTTCATGCTGGAGAGAGTGAGATGTGCACCCTATGTGCTGAGAATGATGAGACAGTCTCCTATGACTGCATAAGGTATAACTGCCAAGCCTACTGCTTATGACCTGTGGTTGTTTTAAACTCTTAACTGGGTTAGAAAACTGGATAGCTTTGGATTCCAGGGATGACCTCCGTAAGAGAGAAGCACTGGAAAAGACCAAGTGGTGGCTTTATTAGGGTAAATATATCACAGTTGCTACAGTGAATTGAGCTTTCTCAGAAGCTATTATTTTCTTTGGGTGATTGGTAGGTATAGGGCAATAGCCAGTGGGCTGTATGCCTGTCCCTGACCTCAAAGGTAAAGGGATAGAAAAGAGAGGAGTTTACAAACTCATTTTCCCACTTCCCACTCATGGCTTATATTATCTCTGAGCATCTTTGTGGCTATTCCTCATTTACTTAAGATGTTTTAGTCATTCTGGATTTGCAAATGCAAGGCAAGCATTCTCCCATTGGCCCCCTAACTGTTAACTATCCTGGCTTAAAATTTTCCTTTACTCACTTCCATTCTATGGGTATATGGATGGAGCAGCTGGACATTAGAGTTCTTTCTCTTTGACCAAAGGAGCCAAAATGTGGTGGCTTTACTTCAACCCTAACAGCTCCTGTAAGCAGCCCTGGCCAAACAGAAAGGCTAAGCTGAATGAAGAAAAAAGGAAGACAACTTCATCTACAGTTGTCCTTTTTGACAGCTTCCAAGGTGGGGTTTCCCCAGGAATAACAATAATGTTCATAAGAAGCTTTTTCATATACAGAATGCTTTAGCATATACGTAATCCTCACAACAACCCTGTGAGGTAGGGGTTACTGTCACTTTACAGATGCTGTTCAGAAGAATTTGGTGATTGGTCCAAGGTCAAATGAACTGTGCGTGGCTCAGCCAGAACTCAAACCTAGGTCTTCTGACTTCAAATCTTGTGTATTCTCCTCAAATCCTGAGGATGCCCAGGGTTGGGGGCGCCAGAGTCCCAGCACCTTCAAAACAGAAATTGATACAAAATGTTCAAGCCTTATAGGAGTCCCAGGACTGCCAGGAGAGTATATCTGAGCACGGTTTACAAAGGAACAGCCTAGGCCCTCCTGAACCTTATCAACCAATGGCTCTTTTGCCATTTCTGCCACTATTACCACCGGTACCATGTGACCACTATACAAAGTATTCCACATTTAAACAACTCTGGCTCCTAATTCTATTCCTTTTTTCCCCTTCAGATTAACATTAAAATTTTGTTTTATCTAGTCCTTTGGAAATTATGCTAAGTGTATAGACACAGTAGAAGCAGTCATGACAGAAAATTATTAAGGCTTTGGGCTTTGAAAGTATGTGTTAGAGGCTGGGAGCGGCAGCTCACGCTTGTAATCCCAGCACTTCGGGAGGCCGAGTGGGCAGATCACGAGGTCAGGAAATCAAGACCGTCCTGGCTAACATGGTGAAACCCCGTCTGTATTAAAAATACAAAAAAATTAGCCGGGCGTGGTGGCGGGCGCCTGTAGTCCCAGCTTCTCAGGAGGCTGAGGCAGGAGAATGGTGTGAACCCGGGAAGTGGAGCTTGCAGTGAGCTGAGATCGCGCCACTGCACTCCAGCCTGGGTGACAGAGCAAGACTCCGTCTCAAAAAAAAAAAAGTATGTATTAGAATTTTCTTTGAGATTTCACTCCTTTTAAAAATGCTGTCAACTCCTGGGTTAGGAAAGCAAGATCAGGGAATAAGTATCCTAAGAAACTCCCATGCCAAGCCAGATAGATGCCTACCCATGGCCTGGTAAAGGTCCTGGGATCTCAAGCTGATGCAAACAACTTGTGTACACCAAGGCAAGGGGTCTCAATCCTGCAGAGAAACCCCTGTGAGATGAGGCAGACAGCAGATTTTCACTTGATCAAACACTTGCTGCTCTCAACCCCTCTTTGTTCTCCCATCCAAAATTTGGACCTCTGTTTAGGCGCAAGACAGTGAGTAAGAGCAGCTCCAAAAGATGATGTACGCAAGGGGAACTCTTCTGTTCAATTCTGGAATGTTTTCTGTTAGAGACAGCGTAGGCTACCTATCCCACTCCTGCACCCCAACTGTTAAGACAGAAGGGAAAAGTACAATGTTCATCAATCATACACCTGGGATGCTGCAGCTCCCTCACCTGGGCCCCTGCTTGAGCTAGGGGAAGAACACCTCATGAAAACAGTCTACCTATAGTCAGGACTTCCCCAAAACAGACTTTACTTTTTGGTCCATCGATCTTGGCTCTCACTGTTCTCCCTGCTTCCCACCCCCAACTGCCTCTGCATGTGGGCTCAGAAGTCATCATCTAAAGAATTCCATTGCTCACCTCCTGCATAGCAGCACAGCCCCATGAGGCCACACACCAGATGGAGGGGATAAAAGTACGAGGTCATGGCTTCTAGCAAGAGGCTTTTTCTTAAACTAACCCTGACTCCTGGAAAAGAGGCAGAGCAGGAGAGTGTTGAATGAGCTGCTGATGACAGCAGCTTCATAGGTCTTGTGTATAAAGGAAGGAAAAAGCCAACTTGGCTTTCTGTGGAAATTTACCTACTCCCATTTTCAGGTCTACTCCTGGCCTCACATCTACTTCTTGAAGGTGTCCAAGTAGAATGCAGAGATTGTCAAACTAGAGGGTTAACTCCTTCCCAATTGTAGGGATCTATTCAGCAGGCTGCCACACACATGCTGAGGTGGAGGCCAACCCTGAACACATGCGCTGCTTCTTTAGGAATGTAACCATGAAGTAAAAGGAAACAGTAAGGAAGGTGAACTGGAACTCTGGGGAAACTGAAAAGGTCATCGATAGGCCTTCAAAATATTTGTGTGTAATAAGTAGACACAAGAGGCTGGAGGAAGATGATCATTCCTAGAATAATTATGCTTATTGGGTGACAATATACAGAAGCAACAATTACAAGAAAATGAAACAGTTTAATGGACTAGGAAGCAGAAGTCTGAGAATAAAGGAATTAGGTTAATGAGATTAATCAGAGATGGCATTCCACAGGAGGTGACTTTTGAGTTGAATTTTTAAAAGATAGCTTTATGTGTTTTATGAACTGATTGAAGGCAGTCAGAAGAAGGCATTCTAAATCGAAGAAACTGGTATGTGCTGAAACTTAGAAGCAGGAATGTACAAGCAATATATAAGGAATTTCAAGCAAGTACACATTATATACACTGGGGAATACAGAGAAATTAGAATGCTGAGATCAGGGCTTAAATAATGTGAGGTGACTGTGTGCACCTAGACTGTCAAATGGTTCAGCATCCCCTATAGAGCCACATAGTATCTTGATTTATGTCAGTAAACATCAGGGCACCTATGGAAAAGCACAAGGATGAGTCCATTTGTTACAGACACGGGGACTAAATGAGAACTACACTGTAAAGTTCAACAAAATGCTACATATCATTAACTACAGCTCCTTATCATTTGAGATTCTGGGCTAAGTAAGAGATATCAAATATCCTATCCAGTACTGTGATGCATTAATGTAGGCTTACAGGCCCAGAACCTGGCATAAATCAAGCCAAACCCTTAAGAAATTAGAATGTGAAAAGAAAATAATTTAAAATAGAAAATACATGCTGCTTTTCCTCACTCCCAAACTTAAAACTTGACTGGTCCTATATATTCTACTTGGTATATTGAATTTTTGCAGCTAGCAGATTTATCGTATCTGAGGCCATAGTGAATAGAAGAGCTGCAAAAGAGCTTTAGAGACTGCAAAACCAACTCACTAATAAATGACGAACTTTATTCTAATTTACTACCGGGTGCTGAAGTAGCAGCCAAAGGAGGAGACAAATTCTAACTTCATGATCTCTAGTTAGGTGTCTAGCTTCCCGTATTTGCTACAGGTAAAAATGGCTACTTATGGGGCTTTTGTCATACTTCTTAACCAAATTTCCCTAACTTCTGAGGACAAAAACCATAAGGGCAATCTTGTTCTTCCAAAGCAGTTGCCTGGTGCCACTTTCAGAAACAGAGTATTGAACTGTGGGTCTGACCCAGTGTGGCACTGAGTGTGTGTGTGCACATTGAATAAGCCAAAATGTGTGCCATATTCTAGGTTTCTGCTTTACTTAACTGGCAAAATTTGGTGCTGGAAGGGAGGCAGCCACAAAACAGTGATAGCATTTGTTAGTATCATCTTAGTTCTCTTCCCTCCCCTAGGTAGTTTAGAAAGGGTGATTTCTGAAACCCTTCACAAAAGCTCAAGGGTTTACATTCAACTGTGACAGCACTATGAATTCATTAAGAAGCATGTTTCAGGTTGCACTATAATTTCCCTATGTAACATAAACCCATGGAATCTGACATAAGCTGATTGCTCATGCTGGTTGTTTTATTTACATTTCTGAATGGAAAGGATTTCAATACTCATAAAATATCTAACTGGCTTATTTTTCATCTCTTCTCCCAGAGAAGCTATTATAAAATAGGCATAGAGACAGAAGTCTCAACTTGTATAACTGGTTAAGCAAACCAGGGAAATGTTATTGCTCAAAATGCAATTTTAAAAAATTCAATATGGAACTTGAGGCCAAAAAAACAGATGGTTACTCTCAATGCCATCTGAAAGATAAAAGTTCAAAAAAAAAAAAAAAAAAAAGGTAACTATGCTCATTATCTTCAACCAAGTCCTATGGTAGGTAGTAGGTGGTACCTTCATAGGAGCTCAGTGGAACTGGGGTTTACTCACATCTTTTTTCTGGCAACCTAATGTTAGCAGACACACTTGCTAGTTTGAACAGGAATGCAGATGAATGGATGAAAGTGGGCTCCCTACCACCCAGAAATATGAATGTGCCTCCTTACCAATATGTTACATATTAGACCTCTGAATTAGAAGATGCCAACATGCAACTAACTTACTATCTGGAGATATATATTTTGTTAACCTAGGCAAAGAATAATAATTTCTACTTTTTCCAGTAGGTGTGACAAGCTCAGAGAAGTGAGTGACAAGCTAGAGAAGTAACAGTCACCAATAAAGTAAATTCCAAAGCTGGATCCCCAGTTTTCTGCCTCCAAGTTGTTCAAATAGTTTTTCTTCCTTTCTTCTACTGCAACACTGAGTTAAATCAGTATAATCTACAACTCTCTAGTATTATTATAATGTTTACATGAGTAGTTTAGAATTTAGCCTTGGGCCTGCTCTTCTACTGTGTATACTTTCATCATTTTACCATATTTACTGATTACATGCCTAATTTGTATAAATTGAAGGAGAGGTTCTGTGCCTGTTTATTTTTTGAGATGGAGTCTTGCTCTGTCACTAGGGCTGGAGTGCAGTGGCATGATCTCGAATCACTGCAGACTTCGCCTCCCGGGTTCAAGCAATTCTCCTGCCTCAGCCTCCTGAGTAGCTGGGATTACAGGTACCTGCCACCACACCAGGCTAATTTTTGTATGTTTAGTAGAGATGGGGTTTCACCATGTTGGCCAGGCTGGTCTCAAACTCCTGACCTCAGATGATCCATCCACCTAGGCCTCCCAAAGTATTGAGATTACAGGCATCAGCCACTGCACTCAGCCTCTGTGCCTATTTTAAAACATATATCCCAAAGTCATATCCCCAGTGATCCAGCTAGTCTGTTACTGTAATGAGACAGCTCAATAAACATAAGAAATATTTTTTCAGTTACTTAAAGAGAAAATAATACTGGTGGTTCTCCCTGTAAAGAGGGAGAATTGTCAAAAATGCAGAATTGATCAGCAAAACCCAGCTATAAAGAAAGGGCAAAGGCCGGGCGCGGTGGCTCAAGCCTGTAATCCCAGCACTTTGGGAGGCCGAGACGGGTGGATCACGAGATCAGGAGATTGAGACCATCCTGGCTAACACGGTGAAACCCCGTCTCTAGTAAGAAATACAAAAAACTAGCCGGGCGAGGTGACGGGCGCCTGTAGTCCCGGCTACACGGGAGGCTGAGGCCGGAGAATGGCATGAACCCGGGAGGCGGAGCTTGCAGTGAGCTGAGATCGTGCCACTGCACTCCAGCCTGGGCGACAGAGCGAAACTCCGTCTCACAAAAAAAAAAAAAAAAAAAAAAAAAAAAAGAAAGAAAGGGCAAAAAGAACCTTATTTTAGTGCCTTATCCCAATATCCTTTTATTTAATTTTTTAATTAACATGATGTGTGCCTATTTTCAGAATCAGTGACTGCCAGCTGCAGCTCTTGACATTATCAAGTGAGCTCTGGAAAATTCGGGGTAGCTCTTTCCTATTCTCTCACATGCCCAAAGAACTAAGTAATTTTGGTCCTAATTCTTACTATTCTATTCTGCTTCACGTGAAATCACATTGTTTCATATTGAAAACCATGATGGCTATTAGTTCTTATTAATCTGTCATTATTAGGAATGAGAGGATATAAAAGAGGAATATAAAATGTATGAGTGTAAAGCTTTACACTCATACACTCATACATTCATAATGCCATAAGACATTATGGCAATTACTCTGTGAATCTGAGGTGAGACATTTCTTAAAGTTTGAATTGTGGAGCTCTCCAGTTTTTGATAAATTCTATTTTATAAACATTATAATAAATACCGCTGCTTATAAAAAGATGAATTCCAGCTGCTGGGTATAAAGATGAAAGTACTCCACATCACATATTTGAAAAAGAATAAAGAGATCTCTTTCTATATGTTCTTGCTTGACCTAACCAAATAAATTCTTCTGAAAGGAAGCACATACTCTATTAGTCTAGATTGACCTTTTGGGTCACTATATCTTATGGGAGGCATGTGAAAATAACTCACCAGTCCCTTCCACTCAAATAAATGAATATTCAAGAATGAACTAATCTATTGTGGCAACAGCTTCTACCTTATACTAACACATCTTCATGCCCATCTCAAACCCCCTACCACTAGACTATGAGTTACTTATGAACAGGGATTATATTTTTTACTTCATAGGTACCCAATGAATTTGAAACGCAAAGACCTGTTATATGTTATAAAACAATCATTACCATATTTTAGCATGTTACAGAACAATGAAAACCATGTTTTAAAATGCTGAGGCTCTTTAAAAATCTAAACTTTGAAAACAAATCAAGACAGGCCCTATTGGAGTCCTTCCATTCAATAAGCCAACATTCAAAGAAGACTCTTTTCAGGTTATCCAGGACTCTCTGAACTGCATGTTCTACTGCAGTTTTTGTTTTTTGTTTTTTAAAGGTGGTATTACAAGAGCTAAAATTCACCAAGGGCAAATTAGAAAAGTCTTCACAGCTAGGGCTTAGCCGAATTAGAATCCCTGGCCTCCCAATAAGGGTTAAACCCCTAAAGGGATCAGAGTCTAATAAATAAAAAACATCCAGCTGAATTTTATCAGAGGGCAAAGTTTCAACTTTGCCCCAGCAACCAAGGATGAATTATGCATAAGATTAGTAAAGTGCTTTCGTCCACACCCTAGACAGAGAACATTTTTCTATCTCACTGTGACTGAAGGAAAACCAGCAATGTATTTGCCTGCCAAGAACAGCTGTGGCTGTACTCTTGATAGGAGTCTAACAACACTGTCGGATTAAAATTTAATTGTAAAGCTGCTGCTACCTGAGAGTAAAAGCATGAACTCTGGCTTCAGAAAGAAGCTGGGACTCCAGCATATTGAATAAATGAAGACAAGAGCTGGCATGTTCCTAACAAAAAGTGTGAGAATGTGCTCCTTTCTCCAATTGTCCCCTAAGCTGCATCTTTCTCTCTATGTCACATTGGTAATCTGCACGGGTGCCTAAAGGAAGCACAGCCCTTTTCTACACTTTGAACAGTACATACACGTTTTATTTCAAGAATGCTTGAAATTACAGAGTGAGGTCAGAAGGTGATTATGTGCTCTGCATTCTCTGAATATCCTACTCTTAATTTTGTTGAGTATTATCGAATCCCAAATAATTTCTCTCCTTGAAGCTGGCTACTGTCAAGAAGGACCTAAGACAATCTTAATGTTATTACAGAAGAAAGATAATTTTATGATTTCATCAAATTCAGATAGAACACCCAATTAAAACCCAATATTTTATTGAGGCCTCATGAGCATTAAGGAACACACCCAAGTTTCCTACCTATTGATACAATTACTAGAAGTACCTGGGCTACCCAAAATTCCTACTTTAGCGAAAAAACTTATAGGTTATGGTATTTTAGACCAAAAGTTTATTATGTTCAGTTTATCTTTCCCCTATAATCCTTCACAAACTTGCCTTTTGATTTTGAAAGAAGACTGATATTGAAACATAAGGTATACATTTATACTTCATATTAAAACTTTAAAAAAGTAACTTAAGATCAAATTCCCTCTGAATCATTACAAACCAGGGCTTACTGTTTCTTTAGTATTATCGTACATTTTAAGCACTTAGAGAGGCTGAAGTCCTTTATGCAGTAACGTGAGTATGCAATGTAAATGACCAAGCAGCATTCTTTCTTAAGTAGCTAACTAGTAAGAGGAATGACATTGGAATGAACCAGTTTGAAAGAAAAGCATATGTGTGTTCTTTATTTTATTTTATTTTTTGAGATGGAGTCTTGCTCTGTGGCCAGGCTGGAGTGCAGTGGCGTGATCTTGGCTCACGGCAACCTCCACCTCCCGGGTTCAAGCGATTCTCCTGCCTCAGCCTCCCGAGTAGCTGGGACTACAGGCGTGTGCCACCACGCCCGGCTAATTTTTGTATTTTTAGTAGAGATGAGGTTTCACCATGTTGGCCAGGATGGTCTCGATCTCTTAACTCATGATCCGCTTGCCTCGGCCTCCCAACGTGCTGGGATTACAGGCGTGAACCACCGGCTGTGTTATTTTTAAGTAATTAATTAATGTATATATGTATGTATGTACCTATTTATTTAAGACAAGGTCTTGCTCTGTGTCCCAGGCTGGAATATGGTGTTGCTATCATGGCTTACCGTAACCTCCAACTCCTGGGCTCAGACGATTCTCCTGAATAAACCTTCCAAGTAGCTGAAACTACAGGGGTGCACCATCATGCCTGGCTAATTTGTTTTTATTTTTACTTTTCATTTTTAAGAGCTCTTGCTGTGTTGCTCAGGCTGGTCTCGAACTCCTGGGTTCAAGCAATCCTCCCACATCAGTCTCCCAAACTGCTGGGATTACAGGTGTCAGCCACCATGCACAGCTTTCATTCTTTAAAGCATTGGAGTTCATCAAACAGACTTAAACTGTGAAGAGCTGTGAAGTGATATATTATTGAAATCAAAAGTATGTATCATGACTAAAAGTAATAAGCTATCTTATCAATTGTGTAATTTTAGGCACATCACTTAACTTTGATGACTCAAACTTTACATCTATAATGTTCCCATGGTTTCAGTAAGTCTATGTTCCAATGGCTCCAGTAAGAATAAATGAGAATATAAGTATAATCTCTTTAAAAAAATAAATAACTAACTGAAGTCTGAGTTACTCTTGGTTTAGAATTGTAATATATTATGTAGTCTTACTAATTCAGTTCATTTGATTGGTAGGGGAAGGGAGCCAAACTCTACCAAGAAAAAAGCCAAAAACTATTCTTCGATATTATAATTTTCTTCTGTACGCCATGATTCTCCCTATTTAGAGGACTATGCTGGGTCTGCAAGACAGAGATGTTTTCTAAAACAAAGATCGGTGTTTCCTATTGTGAATTATAATACCACTAGGAGAATGGGTTTCAAATGAGTGATTTATATCAATATCTAAGCACAGCTCTTCTAAAAGCTGCTAAGCACTCCACGTGTCCCAAGTGCTAATGATTAAGCAATAAATATATCAGTAGCAGTTAGTGACAAGATGTCCTAAACTTTAGCAATGAGATTTTCTTTTTCTTTTTTTTTTTTTTTTGAGACTGAGTCTGGCTCTGTCGCTCAGGCTGGAGTGCAGTGGCCGGATCTCAGCTCACTGCAAGCTCCGCCTCCCGGGTTTACGCCATTCTCCTGCCTCAGCCTCCCGAGTAGCTGGGACCACAGGCGCCCGCCACTTCGCCCGGCTAGTTTTTTTTTGTATTTTTTAGTAGAGATGGGGTTTCACCGTGTTAGCCAGGATGGTCTCGATCTCCTGACCTCGTGATCCGCCCGTCTCGGCCTCCCAAAGTGCTGGGATTACAGGCTTGAGCCACCGCGCCCGGCCAGCAATGAGATTTTCACTTTGAGGGGGAGAAAGATGATTAAACATATGTGAACCTCATACTTGACACATGTTAATGGGAACAAAAGGATGCTTTCTACAAACTTTAAAACTGAATTCAACTGTGGGGAAAGGATATACACATGCGTTAAAAAGTATATTGTCAGCCAGGCACAGTGGCTCACACCTGTAATCCCAGCACTTTGGGAGGCCCAGGTGGGTGGATCACTTGAGTTCAGGAGTTGGAGACTAGCCTGGGCAACATGGTGAAATCCTGTCTCTACCAAAAATACAAAAATTAGTCAGGCATGGTGGTACATATTGTAGTCCCAACTACCTGGGAGGCTGAGGTGGGCATATGGTTTGAGCCAGGAAAGTGGAGATTGCAGTGAGCCCAGATCGTGCCACTGCACTCCATCCTGGGCAACAGAGGCAGACTCTGTCTCAATAATCATCATCATCATCATCATCATCATAAAATAAAAAGTACATTGACATGGCTGGGCACGGTGGCTCAAACCTGTAATCCCAGCATTTTGGTAGGCTGATGTGGACAGATTGCTTGAGCTCAGGAGTTGGAGACCAGCCTGGGCAACAAAGTGAGACCCCATCTCTATAAAAAAATTTTAAAAATTGGCCTAGCATAGAGGCACACACCTGTAGTTCCAGCTACTTGGGAGGCTGAGATGGGAGGATCACTTGAGCCTAGGTTGCAGTGAGCCAAGATGGAATACTGCACTCCTGCCTGGGTGAGAGAGTGAGACCCTGTCCTAAAAAAAAAAAAAAAAAAAAAAAAAAAAAAAAAAAGAAAGTACATTGTCCTAACTTTTATTATTTTCTTTCTTTCCCTCTTAGAAGAGTTCAGTGCTTAGAAAATCTGGATGAATAACAATACCAGCGATTTCACAAATTTCTTAGTTTGGTTCTTTTTGAAGGAGAAAAACAAGGATGAAACATGAGAAATACCCTTCTAGGAGGTAGAGAACATCTTTTCTCTTGATCCAAAATCCCAGTTAGTAAAGAAAATTAAAATTGAATATGCCAGACTGCCCAAATAGTTTAGAGGCACCAACAATGGAACAAATATGTAAACATTTAAAAATTTTGACCTGTCACACAATAAATTTATTTTATTATCTGTATTATCTCTGGGAAACAACTCAGATTTATAACTGTGGAAATAGCATGGTTATAGAATATTTTACAGAAATATAAGTTTAGTTATATTTCAAAATGTTTTTAAAACTGTATCAGTTCTTTTGAACTAAAAAAGTCTCATAGCTTTGAAAATAATCCACTTTCAAACAAAGTGAAGAAATTTATTTCAATCATTAATTTAATTTCTGAATGTGGCCCTAGGTATTTAATAAAGAAGTATACAACTATCATGTCACAGGTTATAATAACAGAAAACTCAGAACCTTTAAAAAAATCATATATTTTTCAATTGGTATACATTAATATCTAGTTATAATTGTTTATTAACTCCCCCAGTTCTGAAGATCAATCTTTCTTTTCCCTGAAAAAAATGGTAAGAATAGTGGACAAATCTTCCCAAAAGTTTTGTTCACTTTTCAGTGAAAGCCACTTGGCATTTTTATCTGCTTATTCTTTTAAAAATGTAATTTGGGAAGAAAAATTTTAATTATTTTTGAGAAGGGGCTGAAGAAACCCCAGTGAGACATTCTGTAGAGAGGTTCTTTGTTAGTGTAACATCTGACCTTCTATATCTTTGGAAATCATGCAACTTGGCTAATGTAGTCCTTAAAGAATTAATCAAGCAGATTGTAAGGCCCTAGTTACAGTGGAGCCAGCCAATTATGAGTTGCTCAGAAATTCATCATTGGCATGTCCAACCACATTTTCCCACATAAAGATTAGTAGAAGTATGTGGAAACAAAGCCCATTCCCACTGCAGCACAGCTACAATATGCGTTCAGTAAAACAGACTTCAACAAAGTTTTGCTGTACTAAAACAGATAATTTATTTGCGAATCTCTGATTCCTACCTTTACCTGTAACACCCTTTTTTGCCAAAACTGCAAAGACTACCCTGTTTAGTTAAAACCAAACTAGGGACTTCTTTTTTTTTTTGAGATGGAGTCTCGCTCTGTTACCCAGAATGGAGCACAGTGATGCGATCTTGGCTCACTGCAACCTCTGCCTCCCAGGTTCAAGCAATTCTCCTGCCTCAGCCTCCAAAGTAGCTGGGATTACAGGCAAGCGCCACCAGGCCCAGCTAATTTTTTTTGTATTTTATTTTATTTTATTTTTTCTGAGACAGAGTCTCGCTCTGTTGCCCAGGCTGGAGTGCAGTGGTGTGATCTCGGCTCACCGCAAGCTTCTCCCAGGTTCACGCCATTCTCCTGCCTCAGCCTCCCGAGTAGCTGGGACTACAGGCGCCTGCCACCTCACCCGGCTAGTTTTTTTTTTTTTTTTTTTTTTTTGTATTTCTTAGTAGAGACAGGGTTTCACCGTGTTAGCCAGGATGGTCTCGATCTCCCGACCTCGTGATCTGCCCGTCTAGGCCTCCCAAAGTGCTGGGATTACAGGCTTGAGCCACCGCGCCCGGCCTTTTTTTTTTGTATTTTTAATAGAGACGGGGTTTCACCATGTTGGCCAGGCTGGTCTCTAACTCCTGACCTCAAGTGATCCCCAGGCCTCGGTCTCCCAAAGTGCTGAGATTACAGGCGTGAGCCACCATGCCTGGCCCCAACTAGGGACTTTTATATTTAAACACACTTCTGAATTCAAAACACTAAAGTCACATACCACAAGCCTGAGTTTATCAATAAGTTAGTGAAACCCCCAAGACCATCTTTAAGTCTTTTCACGGTTGTGATAACACCCTCCCAAGCCTTGCTAAGAAGAACACTTTTCTTGCAAGAGAGAAATGAAAGGGGCCAGAGTAGAAGATTGGTTCTCTAAGGAGAGGGCAGTGCTGTTCTTAAATAAAGAAGCTCCTTTCAGATAAGCAGAATCAGATTCCAGTTCAGTTGGTTTGCTGGCTACCCTTACTTTGAACTCTCATATTTAATCCAGCAGGCTTCAAAGCAGGTGAGAAAATGACCTACCACTTAAAAGCAATTTTTCCTTTTTCAGGAATTCTGGCCTTAGAGAATATCAGCTCTGATATAAGCACATTCCACATCTCCAGGGATTTATGCAACACTTTTTCATTGCTCTGTGTCTAATGTCAGACTAGGTTTTCATCTCAGCCAGGAGAAAAATCAGGGGGAAAAAATCCTAACTTGCTAAAAATGAAGTCTTATTCCACATAGCCTTATACCATGCAAAAGAAGAGGCATTAAAACCATTAGCCATTCTAGTTAATTCCCTTTCATTTCTCTAAATCTGATGTACAGTGAGAATTATTTAAATTCAGTCTCCACTGCCTGGCCTCACAATAACGCAATTTTTGTAACAAATGCATTTTAAGAAATTCAAATTCAATTTGCTCTGGCATGTGAGCTATTACGAAAAGATATTAGATAAGAAAGAGACAATGGTAACAATAAAGAAATTTAGGAAAATTTTTAAAAGTCTGTCTTCTGAAATACAGCAAGTATGTCTCAAAGATACTTCATCAATTTCTACTTTATTTGGCCATCAAATATCTGAGTTAACTGGAAATGCTAACACAGACAGTTTGTAACTTACCAACAGGTTCTGTTCTACAAGGTAGTTGCTTAGAACCTGAAACATTTCTTCACTTTCTACATTCATATACACATAATGTGCCAAAAGCATAGTAGTAACTATATATATATATATTTTTGAGACAGGGTCTTGCTCTGTTGCCCAGGCTGTAGTGCAGTAGTGAAATCTTGGCTCACTGCAGCCTCCACCTCCCAGGCTCAAGCGATCCTCCCATTTCAGCCTCCTGAATAGCTGGGACCACAGGTACACACCACCACACCTGGCAAACTTTTCTGTATATTTGATAGAGATGGGGTTTCACCATGTTACCCAGGCTAGTCATGATCTCCTGAGCTCAAGCAATCCACCTGCCTTGGCCTCCCAAAGTGCTGGGATTACAGGCAGGAGAGCCATTGCACCTGGCCTACTAATAGTGTTTTTAAAATTATACCCAACCACCATTTATACTACAGTTTCTATGGAAAAATGCATTTTGAGCTGACTGTTAGGACATGTCTCCTTTAAACAAGAAGGAGGTAGGGTTTCCCACTATTGTTGCACTTTGGTGATGATGATGACAATGAAGGTAGCAACAACAGCTAACATTCACCTAGTTTTCACTGTGGGTAGACATAGTCCTTCCTAACACTTGAATCTTTTAAAGTCATTTAACGCTCACCAAAACCCATGAGAGGTAGTATTATTCTCCTTTTACAACTAAGGCTAGAAAAGGTTAAGTAACTTACCTGACGTTGTACAGCAGTGTTTCAGGGCTAGAATTCAAAGCGCCTCCAGAGTCTATTTCATAACCACTCTGCAATGCTGCCTCTTTTCCACCTTGACAAGGCAGCACTATTGAGCTGTTCTAAATTCCTCTTATTAGGCGTAGAGTACAGCAAGTTTCCCCAAGTTTTAAATGTATATATAGGATCACCTGGGGATCTTGTTAAAATGCAGATTCTGATTCAGAAGGTCTGGAGTGGTGCCTGAAGTTATGCATTTTTAATGAGCTCCTGGGTGATGGTGATGCTCCTACTGCAGAGAGCACACTCTATGAAGTGGCGAAGAAGTGTAATTTAAGCCTCTAGTTCCCTTGCTGTTTGTCTGTCTATAAAGGTATAAACACATTGTGTTTATAAGCTGGAAACTGGCCGGGCATGGTGGCTCACGCCTGTAGTCCCAGCACTTTGGGAGGCCAAGGTGGGTTGATCACCTGAGGTCAGAAGTTCGAGACCAGCCTGGCCAACATGGCAAAACCCCATCTCTACTAAAAATAAAAAAGTTAGCCAGGTGTTGTGGCACGTGCCTATAGTCCCAGCTACGCAGGAGGCTGAGGCAGGAGAACTGCTTGAACCCAGAAGGCGGAGGTTGCAGTGAGCTGAGATCACATGGTTGCACTCCAGCCTGGGTGACAGAGCGAGACTCTGTCTCAAAAAGAAAAAGAAAAAAAAAGCTGGAAACTGCCCATACCACAGTCATTTCCCATTAACTCTTAATGGAACCTGACTTTGGAAATCCTGCACAAATACTGGTTTGCAGGAACTTTCAGTAAATACTTAGCCTTTAGGGTTTTAAAATGTACATGTAAGGGCCACAGGGATAAAAATGGGGCTCTAAAAGTTTTACCATTAGGCACATTCTTAACACTATATACCATCACCTATACAGACACCAAAATAAATGCTTGTTCATTATCCATCAACTGGAAAAGCAGTATATCAATAACTTTTGGTCTGCAAAAGAAGCTTCCACTTTAAAACATGTAATTATTCATTCTCAGTCTCTGCTAGAGGAGTGCTAAGGAACTTACGCTATGTAATCATAAAGGTTCTTCTGGTGCCATTAGTGACTGCCTAGGTAAAGGCAGACACTATATACATTAATTGTAGCTAGTACCCCATGGAAATATACTACTAACAGTTGGTATAGATCTATTTCAGATTCTAGATCTCCCTCCTTGCTCTATTTCACTTCCTTCCCACTCCACTTGCCTGAGACAAATCCAAGAATCATCTCTCCCATTGCTTGCCTGTGATCTCACATACACAGTTGCACATTTTCTTTCCAGCTATTAAATGGATGGAATTCTCTTTCTAGGCCATTTTTATTCCATGCCAGATTACATAGTAAGGTTATTTAAGTTTGAGATGCACTCACTCAACTATTAGCACTATTGCAAACAACAGTTACGAGTGTGATCACTGAGTGTTCATTTTACACTAAAAAGAAATAGAATAGTCAGTTTCCAAACCAAATAGCTATACTCCCTGAACAACAGTGGAAAGTCATTCTTCTTGAAGTTTGACCCAGAATCAAGTGCAGACTCAGACTCCTAGGCCTACAGCCAGTGGCAACTTAACACATTATATGGCTGACCTTCAGGGAAAAAGGGAAACCACTGCTCTTACCACTGGTGCCAGAAAAAAAGCCAACTAATCTTTAAGGCACAAAATAAACTATTCTTAAGGCAGAAAAAGAAACTGTGAGGAAACAAGTTAGAATGGAGGCATATAGAGAAAAATACAGAAAATATATTACCAAGTAAGGACTAGTTTTTCCATGGTTCTCAGTGTTTTTATTTTGGGGAATATAATTAATCAGCATTTTCTTTTTGGGTTTTAACTCTTATTACCTGGTAGAAATGCAAAGATGTACAAGAAAGATGCATTTTTTAAAAGGCTTGGAGGCTGGGCATGGTGACTCACGCCTGTAACCCCAGCACTTTGGGAAGCCGAGGCGGGTGGATCATAAGGTCAGGAGACTGAGACCATCCTGGCTAACATGGTGGAACCCTGTCTCTACTAAAAATACAAAAAAATTAGCTGGGCATGGTGGCAGGCGCCTGTAGTCCCAGCTACTCGGGAGGCTGAGGCAGGAGAATGGCGTGAAGCCGGGAGGTGGAGCTTGCAGTGAGCCGAGATCATGCCACTGCACTCCAGCCTGGGCAACTGGGTAAGACTCTATCTCAAAAAAAAAAGAAGAAGGCTTGGAGACTTAAAGGCAATTATCTTTGCTAATTTTACTTTGAGCCAGTGACATTAATTAACAAGTTTATATAGAAGAGTAAATAGTTGCTGGGCATGGCGGCTCATGCCTGTAATCCCAGCACGTTGGGAGGCCGAGGCGGGCAGATCACTTGAGCCCAGGAGTTCAAGACCAGCCTGGGCAACGTGGCAAAACCCTGCCTCTACAAAAAATACAAACATTAGCTGGGCATGGTGGCATATGCCTATAGTCCTAGGTACTCGGGGGGCTGAAGCAGGACGACTGTTGAACGCAGGAGGCAGAGGCGGCAGTGAGCTGAGATCGTACCACTACACTCCAGCCTGGGTGACAGAGTGAGACCTTATCTCAAAAAAAAAAAAAAGAGTCAATAGTGATGGGATACCCACTCTAATATCAGTCCTCAAGTATTAACTGGTTCAGGAATTGGGGAAGCAGTTCAAAACTAAAGGGTAAAAATGAAAATAAAGATCTACACATGGTTCTATATCCAAGCCTGGAGAAGGTCAGTAAGAACAAGCAGACACAATAACTTGGAGAATCTTTGAGACATAGGCACATTCTGTACCTAGGGACCAATGTCTCATCTGTCCCCCTGCCTTATGTACTTATTATCCATCCTAGTTGTGCTCTTGAGTTTAAAGTTCAACAAATCCTGAGAACGAATGATTCCATTTAAATGAAAAAAATCAAAGGGTTTGTTTACAAAATAGGGTATTTTTTAAAATACCAAAGATAGTAACAAATGCTATGTTTATCATCAAAAGTGATCCATAAGAGCAAACTTTATAATGTTATACTGTTATAATCTTACATTGTATTCTTTAAACTTTTAAGCAACAGAAGTAGCTCAGATCACCAAAAATTTATGTTTGACATATTTATGGCAGCAGCTATACAAATCAATTCCTTTAATTTACAACAAATATCTTCCACTGTTCAGCTGAGTTAGCACAGGCAGATCAGAGATGGTTTCTTGTGTGTTTTACAAATAATCCACACAAGTCCTTGAGATCATACTTACAGCTTTAGCAAAAATACCCATGATTTCAGGAAACTGGTGTGTGAGAATGGCTATCATTGCTGTAGAAGAGCAAAATCCTGCTGTGAAATGGATGAACAAAGGAAGCTCCTTCTTTGGGTAAACAGAAACATGATGAAAGGCTGCAAGGGAGAATAGGTAAGAATCAATTTTATTTCAGAATAACATGTAAGTAAGTCTTAATCTTTTCAAATGAAATCTGCTTTTAAAAACAAAAAAGAAAAAAAAATTTAAAAACCAAGTCTCTGGCTAAGCAAGGTAGAAGACAGTTATCCATTACTTATCCCAGCATCAACAGCATATCTAAATAGACAGACAACTGTGCTGGGCGTGGGAACAGGATGGCATCATGGGAAAGAACATTGATTACAAAGTCATGCTGAGGTGACTTTGAAAAAAAAAGCTTTGTCACTTATTAGCTATGTGATCTTGAATAAGTTGCTAAACCCTCTAGAAGCTGCTATGGAGAGTTGTAATGATGAACATTTTAAGTGCTTAATAAATGTGAGTTGCAGCCACTGGTGGCGGCTCATGTCTGTAATCCCAGCACTTTGGTGGTGCTGAAGAGGAGGATTGCTTAAAGCCAGGCATTTGACACTAGTCTAAGCAAAATAGTGAGACCCCCATCTCTTAAAAATTTTTAAAAATTAGCCCAGCATGGTGGTGTGTGCCTGTAGTCCCAGCTACGCAGGAGGATGAGGTGGGAAAATCACTGGAGCTCAGGAGTTTGAGGTTGCAGTGAGCTATGATCATTCTACTGCACTCCAGCCTGGGTGACAGATCTGTCTCCAAATAAATACATAAATCTGAGTTGCTACTTTTTTTTTTTTTTGAAGAAGAGTCTCGCTCTGTTGCCCAGGCTAAAGTGCAGTGACACGATCTTGGCTCACTGCAACCTCTGCCGCCCAGGTTTAAGTGACTCTTGTGCCTTAGCCTCCCAAGTAGCTGGGATTACAGGCACAGGCCACCACGCCCAGTTACTTTTTTGTATTTTTAGTAGAGAGGGGTTTTGCCACGTTGGCCAGGCAGGTCTCAAACTCCTGGCCAAAAGTGATCTGTCCACCTTGGCCTCCCAAAGTGCTGGGATTACAGGTGTGAGCCACCACACCTGGCCTTGAGTTGTTATTAATTATTGTTCTTTGGGAGCTCAAAAACTAGTATGGAGAAAGAGGCAGACATGTCATTGGTGATTTCCTAGAACTATCAGTTAATAATTTTATCCAGTTATTAATGTGTTTATATATGTGGCATTTCATTAGGCACTGTAAAAACTAAAGTAGGTAAGCTGGGAGCAGTGGCTCACGCCTGTAATCCCAGCAATCCCAGCACTTTGGGAGGTCAAGGCAGGAGAATCACAAGCTTAAGAGATCGAGACCATCCTGGCCAACATGGTGAAACCCCGTCTCTGCTAAAAATATAAAAATTAGGTGGGCGTGGTGGCATGCACCTGTAGTCCTAGCTACTCAGGAAGGCGGAGGCAGGAGAATCACCTAAACCCGGGAGGCAGAGGCTGCAGTGAGCCAAGATCACGCCACTGCACTCCAGCCTGGCAACAGAGCAAGACTCTGTCTCAAAAATAAATAAATAGATAAATAAATAAATAAAGTAGGTAGGCCAGGCATGGTTGTTCATGTCTGTAATTCCAGCACTTTGGGAGGCCAAGGCGGGTGAATCACTTGAGGTCAGGGGTTTGAGACCAGGTTGGCCAACATAGTGAAACCCCATCTCTACTAAAAATAGAAAGATTAGCCAGGCATGGTGATGTGCACCTGTAGTCACAGCTACTTGGGAGGCTGAGGCAGGAGGATGGCTAGAACCTGAGAGGCGGAGGTTGCAGTGAGCCAAGATCATGCCACTGTACTCTAGCCTGGGCAACAGAGCAAGACGCTATCTCAAAACAAAACAAAACAAAACAAAACCTAAACTAGCAAACCAAAGGCCTAGGATTCTGACCATAAATAAAGTCCCTTATCTTATTTTACCATATTTACACATTTACTCAGCTATTATTATTCTAGTGATTGGATATTTCATTATCAATTATACTCAAGTATTTATATTTTATTTGAAATTTGAAAATACTTGAATAATAATACTGAGATGAGCCTATTAGAGTACTTAACATGCAGTAGGTGCTCAATAAATGTCTGCTAAACTGAGAGCTATTCTGGGACTTCATTAGGCCAGGAAGTTGACCGCTTAGGGCTGGATACTAACCCAGGAATTTCTGATGTAATATCCTGCATTAGTAAGGGATGACTAATTTTGTGCTGAACCAAGGTCAGCTATAAATTTCACTTTTAAAACATAATGATTCACAGAGATTACACCTAAGCTTCCTTCAACAGCTATATTTTAATTTTTATTTTACTATATTCAGAAAGTATATACCAAAACACAAACTCATTAAAAATCCAGAAAATTTCCAGAACCTTGAGCCTTGTTTAAAGTAAAAGCACATCAAAATGGAAGTTTTAAAAGGTAGAAACATTAGAAACTGTAGAGAACATTGTGTTTTCAGCACCCAGAGAATCAGTCAGCAATCCCCTTTGCCCTGTCCCTCAGCTGTGAGAGGCCAACTTCTTCTTCTTCCCAACTTCAAATCAAGAGAAACAAACCCTGGTATTCAAGAAGGTGGGAAACACATACAATACAGCAAAGTTAATAATATTAGCTAACCTATATAGCATTTTATGGTTTATAAAGAACTTTAATTTATATTAACTCATTTAATTCTTTTCAGTAACCGTAAGAGATAGTAGTATTATTCTCAGTTTATAAGGTAGAAAACCGCATAGCTTTAGTAAGGAAATTTCCTGAAATATGAGATTTTTATACTGTAGGAGAGACCTAATTATTTCTTTCTGGATTGCTTTCTGTAGATTCATTTGTCAGTCAATGTTTGGCTAACACATCAAAATAATAGATGACTGACTATTACAGAAACACTCCCTTGGAACGAAAGTTCAAATTTCATCACTGGCTTGTAGAGAAAAATTTATCAGAAGGCATAAAAGACGACTAAATAGCTATGTGAACTAGGGGAATAGTTCAACTCTGAACTTATGAGGTCCATAAGCAAATTCCAGAATGCGGTAAGTCATATCAAGGTTGAAGGAAAATTAAAAACAAAAAACATTAAGTACTCCTGGGTATTAAAACTCCATATTGTTAACAATTTGTTCATTCTACCATAGCCACAGACAGAAAAAATACTCTAAGAACATAAAATATAATCAAACAAAACCCCCCAGCATATTACCCCTCTCCTACCTTCTGGAGTTTGCACCCTATATGGAGTTGGAATTTATAAAGTCTTGCCAAAAATAAACTGGTCTTATAGCTTATGGCTTTGACAACATGATAATAACCCTGATTTTATTCATATTACTATGTAAAATTGGCCTTATATTAGACAACCTTTGTAATAATTTACAAAGGAGGGCATTATTTTAGGCTAAATGTATTAGCTTAATATAATACACTCTTGCATACATCATGACGTTCCATAATTTAAGGTCCATTCTTTTGCCTTAAATATACTTGTTCCCGTTAAAATGGAAAGACAATAAGAACAACTACCACTACCACCACTTCAGGAAGAAAAATAAAATTTCTCTCATTAATGACATCTTAATTGCTAGAGTCAATGAATTCTTCTTAGTATTTACTTTACCTATTATCTCAGATATTCCTCCTCACTTGGAAATTTCTTCTTCCTTTTAGTTCTAGGATATCTAGTTTTAGTTATTGTCCTGTCTCTCCGACAACCTCTTCACTGAATCTTCAACTCTTTCTGCCACTCATTCCTTAGACATTTTTAAGGAATGCACCCATGGTTCCACCTTCAGTTCAATTGTCACTGCATACAGTTTTCCTTAGTGATTTCATTTATGCCTAGGACTTCTTTTGCTACTTAGAAAATGATGACTCCCAAGTCTGTTTTTTGAGATGTACAGAGGAAGATATATGAGGACCACTGGCAATTTTATTTACACAACCTAATCTTGTCTTAGGCCACAGCTGACTGGACAAGGAGTAAACACCTGGATAAATTTCATTCTCTCTCTCCCAGAAGTTTTAGAAGTGGGATTGAGGCTGGTTGCAGTGGCTTACACCTGTAATCCCAACACTTGTTGAGGCAGGCAGATCACTTGAGCTCAGGAGTTCAAGACCAGGCTGGGCAACATGGTGAAACCTCATCTCTACCAAAAATACAAAAATTAGCCAGGCATGGTGGCACATGCCTGTGGTCCCAACTACTTAGGAGGCAGAGTGGGGAGGATCTTTTGAGCCTGAGAAGTCGAGGCTGCAGTGAGCCGTGAATGTGCCACTGCATTCCAGCCTGACAGTGAAATCCTGTCTCAAAAAAAAAAAAAAAAGGAAAAAAAAAAGAAAAGAAAAGAAAAAGTGAGATTGAGATACTATTCATTCTGTATTGTTTGCCTGAACTCATGACATGTAAACAGAGGGCTGTAGGGGCCTCAAGTTTGGCCACATGGTCTATGAAGAAAGCCAAACTGTAAAGAGAAAAGATGTAAGAATGAAGTGGATACACTGAGAGAAACAGCAATGACAGATCACAGAAAGAGAAAATGGGGCTGGGGAGGGAGGAAAGGAAAGTAAGAATAGGAAAGACTGAAAAAAGCATCTAGGGACAGAGATATTCAAATAATTGATTCCTGGAAATCCTAATGACTTTCTAGTCCCCAGTTCTAGTCCCTTACGAAGTTCAAATATAATTGTTGATTTTGAGTTCTCTGATAACCCGGTGTTCTTCCAACAAATCACTATGTATGTTTAAGCTAGTTCAAAGTTGCTCTCTATTACTTACGCCTATAACATTCACTAATTATAAATATTATATGTTTACTTTATAATCTATATTATATATATAACTTAAAAATACATCTATACCTATATATTACTTAGAGAGATAAAATATAGACTTGTATGTATATGTGTTAAGTAGATTATACAAGAAAATATTTAAGCATATAAATTTCTGTGGCCGGGCGCGGTGGCTCAAGCCTGTAATCCCAGCACTTTGGGAGGCCGAGACGGGCGGATCGCGAGGTCAGGAGATCGAGACCATCCTGGCTAACACGGTGAAACCCCGTCTCTACTGAAAAATACGAAAAACTAGCCGGGCGAGGTGGCGGGCGCCTGTAGTCCCAGCTACTCGGGAGGCTGAGGCAGGAGAATGGCGTGAACCCGGAGGCGGAGCTTGCAGTGAGCTGAGATCCAGTCACTGCACTCCAGCCTGGGCGGCAGAGCGAGACTCCATCTCAAAAAAAAAAAAAAAAAATTTCTATATATGTACATATATATATACACATATACAGGTATGCATGTATATATGGATGAGATGTTACACAGGAAACACAGTCAAAGCTTGAACTTATTTATTTCCCCAACCCCTATTCCCAAACTGGCTCCTCCTTCTATAGGATAGATTTACCATTCTCCAAGTCACCCAAGTCAGAAAATTGAGAATCATTCTTGACCTCCTAGAGAGCTAGGCTCGCTCTCTCTCTCTCTCTCTCTCTCTCTCTCTCTCTCTCTCTCTCTCTCTGTGTCTTTCTTTGACAGAGTCTTGCTTTGTCACCCAGGCTGGAGTGCAATGGCACGATCTCGGCTCACTGCAACCTCTACCTCCTGAGTTCAAGCAATTCTCCTGCCTCAGCCTCCTGAGTAGCTGGGATTACAGGCGTGAGCCACCATACCTGGTTAACTTTTGTATTTTTAGTAGAGATGGGGTTTTGCCATGTTGGCCAGGCTGGTCTCGAACTCCTGACCTCAAGTGATCTGCCCAGCTCAGCCTCCCAAAGAGCTGGGATTACAGGCGTGAGCCCCATACCTGGTTAACTTTTGTATTTTTAGTAGAGATGGGGTTTTGCCATGTTGGCCAGGCTGGTCTCGAACTCCTGACCTCAAGTGATCTGCCTAGCTCAGCCTCCCAAAGAGCTGGGATTACAGGCATGAGTCCCTGTGCCCAGCCCTTCTCAAGCTTTCTTATAATATATTCTATACATGTAGCATTTAACACATTGTTCATCATCTTTTTTTTTTTTTTTTTTTTCGAGACAGAGTCTTACTCTGTTGCCCAGGCTGGTGTGCAGTGGCGCAATCTCAGCTCACTGCGACCTCCATCTCCCAGGTTCAAGCGATTCTCCTGCCGCAGCCTTCCGAGTAGTTGGTATCACTGGCACGCACCACCATGCTGGGCTAATTTTTTGTATTTTTAGTAGAAATGGGGTTTCACCATGTTGGCCAGGCTGGTCTCGGACTCCTGACCTCAGGTGATCTGCTCGCCTCAACCTCCCAAAGTGCTGGGATTACAAATGTGAACCACTGTGCCTGGCCTGTCCATCATCTTTTTATCAACCTTATCAGCAGCCTAGGAGTTCAGAATAGGGTGAGAGGGAGAAGGCACTAATATTTAGCATTTTAGTTAAGTACTTACAATGTGCCAGCCATGTTTATAAGAATACATTAATGAATTTGATTAATTCAACCAATATTTATTGAATAACAATTTTTATGGCAACCATTACAAGAGATACAGGAACAATGGCCAGGTGCAGTGGCTCACACTTGTAATCCTAGCACTTTGGGAGGCCAAGGTGGGTGGATCACTTGAGGCCAGGAGTTCCAGACCAGCCTGGCCACCATGGTGAAACCTTGTCTGTACTAAAAATACAAAAAAATTAGCTGGGTGTGGTGGTGGGCGCCTGTAATCCCAGCTACTCTGGAGGTTGAGGCAGGAGAATCACTTGATCCTGGGAGGCAGAGGTTGCAGTAAGCCGAGATGAGGCCATTGCACTCCAGTCAGGGCAACAAGGGAGGAAACTCCATCTAAAAAAAAAAAGAAAAAAGAAGAGAATCCTGGCCTTCAAGGAGTTTACAGTCTAAAAGGGGAGATTAAGAAGTACATAAAGCACTCTGAGAATTCAGAGAAGGAAGAGATCACTTAGCAGATAAAGGAAAATAAAAAACACTAGGAGAAAAACACCAGCATACTCAGGTTGCCATAATCTCTCCTAAATTTTCATTTATCAGTTTAAACTTATCAACTAATTAAGTTTGACAGTTGTAAACCTGCAACTTTCCTTCCTAGACTTCAGTTCTAATGGCTCAGTATTGTGAAAACTGTAGCACAGGTTTATATCATATAAGAAAACATGGTCCTAGTGTTTACAGCCTTCGGCAAGGTTGCTTCTCAGCTAAATCATAAAAAGAGAAGTTAAACAGAAATGTACTAGTTTACAGAGAAAAGAACAGATGATAAGGCAGCTGAGACACAAAGTGTAGATTGTTCTTTTGAGAAGCCTGGCTTCCTAAAGGCAGGAACTAGACTGAAACACTATCAGCAATCATAATCCTACATATTTCTGGTTCTCCTTCTAGTTCTTTGGCTGCTCTTTTTCAAATCGTTCTTCATAATGATTGTTTGGGTCCTTTGCCTTTCTATATACATTTTAGAATAAGCTTGTTACTTTGTGTGTGTGTGTGTGTGTGTGTGTGCGCGCGCGCGTGCAAAATCCCTCCTGGGATTTTGATAGGGATTGTATTGAATCTATAGATCAATTTGGAGAGAACTGTCATCTAAATAATATTGGGGCCAGGTACGGTGGCTCATGCCTGTAGGCTTAGCACTTTAGGATGCTGAGGCAGGTGGATTTCTTGACCCCAGGAGTTCGCAACCAGCCTGGGCAACAGGGCGAAACTCTCTTTCTACCAAAAATACAAAAATTAGCCAGGCGTGGTGGCACGCACCTGTAATCTCAGCTACTCGGGAGGCTGAGGCACGAGAATCACCTGAACCCAGGAGGCGGAGGTTGTAGTGAGCTGAGATCTTGCCACTGCACTCCAGCCTGGGCGAGAGTAAGAGTTGGTCTCAAATAAATAAATAAGTAAATATAATTGGGTCTTCCAATCCATCAATATGGAATGTCTCTCCATTTATTTAGTTTTTCTTTAATTTCTCTCAGCAATATTTTAGTGTACATGTCTTAAATTTGTTAAATTTATTCCTAAGTAGTTTTTGTTGTTATTATGATTGCTACTCTTTTCTAAATTCAAGTTTCAGATTGTTCATTACTAATACATAGATATATAATTAATATTAGTATATTTATCTTATATTCTACAACCCTGTTGAACTCATTTATTAGTTCTAAGAGTATTTTCATTTTTATGGATTTCTTAGGATTTCCTATATAGAAGATCATGTCACCTTTGAATAAGGAGAGTTTTACTTCCTCCTTGCCAATACGAATGCCTCTTATTTCTTTTTCTTGCCTGGTAACACCAGCTAGAACCTCTAGTAGAATATTGAATAGAAGTGGTGACAACAGATATCCTTGTCTTATTCCCGATCTTAGGGGGAAAGCATTCAGTCTTTTACCATTAAGTATAATGTTAATTGTGGGTTTTTCAGGGATTTTTTTTTAAATCAGGTTGAGGAAGTCCCCTTCAATTTGTAGTTTGTTGAGATTTTTTCTTTTTATCTTGAATGAGAGCCAGATTTTGTCAAATGCTTTTTCTGCATCTATTGTGCTTTATTCTATTAACCATGGTACACTACATTTTCAGATGTTAAACCAAACTTGCATTTGTGAGGTAAATCCCACTTGGTATATAAGCCTTTCTATATGTTGCTAGATTCAGTTTCCTAATATTTTGTTGAAGATGTTTGTGTCTATATTCATAAGGGCTGTTGTTTTATAGTCTTTTTATATCATATTATCTTTGGTTTTGGTATCAGGAAGATACTGCTCTCATCAAATGATTTGGGGAGTATTCTTTCCTCATTTATTTTCTGAGTTTGTGAAGGATTGGCATTATTTCTTTTCTAAATGTTTGTAAGATGACAGTTCTTGTTAATATCTTTAATCTTGGTGTCCTTTGTTGCATTTAGCACAGGGTTTTGCTTAATAATTATTTGGAAATAAATTGAATTAGACAACTACATCCCAGAAGTAGCTAAAATAGTATTTAAACAGTGTCCTGAATTTCAACCAAAGGCACTTTTAAAATGGAGAATACTATGACAAACAATCTAAACTTAAAACTACTTGTAAGTTTAAGAAAACCAAAATATTTACTTACTAGGTAATAGCTCTCTATCAGCCATCTCTGTGCAGCTGGGATAAGGGTAAAATAGATGTCCTTTCTCTAACGGGTGTGGAATCATTCTAAAAGCTGAGAAAAAAAAGCTTGTGTTGATACTCAATTCTGTCTCATTTACCATCCTATACTATAGATCAAAGCTATTTTGGAGACAAATTTATATAAAAATTTCACATAGTATTTTATTTTCTTTTTTAGTGAGACATTTAGATACAAGAAACAAAGTAAGCAAAAGAATGAATAAGGGGAAGGATAAGATTTATTTAGATAATAGTGAACGGTCTAGTCTGGCTGGAGTAAAACTATAGGGAGTGGTAGATGAGACTGGCTGGGTCCTTCTTTGCTTCAGTCTCCTCATTACAAACACAATTGATAATTCCAAAGAAGAATTGATAATTCTGCTTCTTACAGAAATCTTCATATAACTGGGATGTATATAACTGTTGTGGCCATTACTACTGGCAACCTAAAATAGTTTTCAATGGCTCCTAACCTCACATGTGGGTTTCACCAAAGCTTTCTATGAGCAGATTTTTTTTTTTTTTTTTTTTTTTTTTTTGAGACAGAGTCTTGCTCTGTCGCCCAGGCTGGAGTGCAGTGGCGCGATCTCAGCTCACTGCAAGCTCTGCCTCCCAGGTTCCCGCCATTCTCCTGCCTCAGCATGCCGAATAGCTGGGACTACAGGTGCCTGCCACCACGCCTGGTTAATTTTTTGTATTTTTAGTAGAGACGGGGTTTCACCATGTTAGCCAGGATGGTTTCGATCTCCTGACCTTGTGATCTGCCCACCTTGGCCTCCCAAAGTGCTGGGATTACAAGCGTGAGCCACCGCGCCCAGCCTATGAGCAGATCTTAATCTAGATCACGGGTCACCAAAGTATGGCCCTTTGGCCAGGTCTGGCCCACTAGGTTTTTGTAAATAAAACTTTATTGGAACATAGTTATGCCATTCATTTACATATTGGCTAAGGCTGTTTTCATGTTACAAGAATCAAGTAGCTGTGAAAATGTATGGCCCACAAAATCTAAAATATTTACTATTTAGCACCTTACAGGAAAAGTTTGCCCACCCCGATCTAGATTATCACCAACTACTGTAGATTTATTAAAGAAGAAATCTTTATTGATCTATTCCATTAGCTAAGTACATAAATCTTTAACACTGTCAATAGGTTCTTGGAAACTGTGACTTTAAGTGAAATGTCATATAATAAATGACAATTTTACCATAGGCTAAATGATATAAACAAGAGTTAAGTTCCTTGGTCACAAAACATCACCAAACTTCTACATAAAGATTCAAAACACTTCTTATATTAAACATTGAAATAAATGTGAGCTATATATACATTTAAGATTCATAAAAACAGGATCATTATTTACCCAATTATTTTAGTTCAGGGTCAAGCATGGCCAGAGCCTATCATGGCAGCCCAGGGTACAAGGCAGAAACCCACCCTGGACAAGACACCATTCCAGTATACCACTCGCGCACACCCCCACACTCACTCATACTGAGACAATTTCGATACACCAATTAAGCTAATGTGCACATCTTTGGGATGTAAGGGGAAACCCACACAGGCATGGGAATATCTTGCAAACTTCACACAGACAATGGTCCTGGCTGGAAATCTGTTTTTTGGGTTTTTTTCCCTCATCAACATTATAATAAATAATGTTGAATGAAACAATATTATTTAAGGGCCTGCTGTAGTCATCAAAATTGTGATAAGATTTTTGTTTTTCCTTTCGTGTTTGGCTCTATAAACTTTTGTCACAATTTAGATTTTATTTATTTATTTATTTATTTATTTATTTATTTATTTATTTATTTATTGAGACAGAGTTTTGCACATGTTGCCCAGGCTAGAGTGCAATGGTACGATCTCGGCTCACCGCAACCTCCGCCTCCCAGGTTCAAGTGATTCTCCTGCCTCAGCCTCCCAAGTAGCATGTGCCACCACGCCCAGCTAATTTTGTATTTTTAGTAGAGACAGGGTTTCTCCATGTTGGTCAGGCTGGTTTCAAACTCCCGACCTCAGGTGATCCGCCCGCCTCAGCCTCCCAAAGTTCTGGGATTATAGGTGTGAGTCACCAGGCCCAGTCTAGACTTTATTTTACCACAATAAAAAGTAGTTATTTGTCCAAAGTCGTAGACCAAATTAGTAAATTAGTGATAACACTAATAAATCATTGATCATGATTCATGAAATACAGTATAAATCATAAGTGGTTGGGCACGATGGCTCATGCCTGTAAACTCAGCTCCTTTGGGAGGCCAAGGTGGAAAGATTGCCTGAGGCCAGGAGTTCAAGACCAGCCTGGGCAACATAGCAAGACCTCATCTCCACATACAAAGTAATAAATTAAATAAAATCATACACTTATTGAAAACCTATTTGCCAAGCAGAATGTCAGGCAGTGAGGACACATACAAAATGAATGAGATAGAATATCTGCTTTTGAGGAGCTTATGGACTACTGGAGAAAAAGCAAAAGTAAGTTGAATTACTCAAAGACATTCAGTTTCTCAAGTACATAATCCCAGTTTTATTAATCTTTTCTTTAAAAACATACACACACACACACATATATATATATTAGAGAGAGTCTTGCTATGTTGCCCAGGTTGGTCTCGAATTTCTGGCCTCAAGTGATCCTTCCGCCTCAGCCTCCCTAGTAGCTGGAACTACAGGTATAAGTCACCACACTTGACTCATCAATTGTATTTATATTGTTATTGTCAAGCCACAGTATCTGGCCTTTAGCAAATGGTTAATGCAGAGGTTCCCAAATTGGTTCAAGATAATTTCACTTGTTAATAGTGAGTCCAAACAACTTTAAAAATTTATGTCCTAATAATTTAGCAGCAATTTGGAAAAAAATACACATAAAGTTAAAAAACAGAATCAATAAATCAATTTTCTTATTTCATTTTTAAATGACCATAATTTCTTACTAATGAGATATAGGTATAAGCCTGTTAGACACCGTACGACTTCTCGAAACTTGGAATCACATTGGACACTACCATCTTCATTTCCTATTTCACACTGATTTTTGTGTGGTACTTCTTTTAATCACAGCAACTAACAAAACTCCAGCTTGCAAAGATGTAATGATATTGAAAGGAATGGAGAGTGATCTAATGTTGAAACTGTGAACTGTCTGGAGCTAATAGTTTAAGTAATATCTGACAGATGTCGAATTATTATTATTTTTGAGATAAGGTCTCACTCTGTCATTCAAGCTGGAGTATAGTAGTGCCATCTCGGCTCACTACAGCCTCGACCTTTTGGGAGGCCTCAGCCTCCCAAAGTGCTGAAATTACAGGCATGAGCCACCGTACCTAGACTTGAATATTGTATTTTTGTGTTTCCATTGAAAATTTAAAATGTTCTACAGCACTCCTGTGAATTGCTGCAACATCCAAGGTGCCTCAGAGTAGTTTGGGAACTGAGGGGGGTTAACCAATTTTAGTGAATAAGCGTTGAATTTATTTTTGAATTTTTATTAATAGCTGTGGTGTACTTTTCAAAAGAATTATGTGAATCCTACAGGTAAAATGTTTTAATTAAGCTTCTTTACTTTCTTGGTGGTTATAAGAAGCAACGATTAAGAGATCGGGTAGTTAGTTTAAAACAGTCCAATTTGTTCTCCAAAGAAGATACATAAATGGCCAATAAACACATGAAAAGACCTTCAGCATCACTAATCAGGGAAATGCAAAACACCACCACAATGAGATTCCACTTCACATCCATTAGGAGAGCTATTATTTAAATAAAGAAAAAAACCCAGAAAATAACAAGTGTTGGCAAGGATGTGAAGAAATTGGAACTTTTTTTTTTTTTTTTTTTGAGACGGAGTCTCGCTCTGTAGCCCAGGCTGGAGTGCAGTGGCCGGATCTCAGCTCACTGCAAGCTCCGCCTCCCGGGTTCTCGCCATTCTCTGGCCTCAGCCTCCCGAGTAGCTGGGACTACAGGCGCCCGCCACCTCGCCCGGCTAGTTTTTTGTATTTCTTAGTAGAGACGGGGTTTCACCGTGTTATCCAGGATGGTCTCGATCTCCTGACCTCGTGATCCACCCATCTCGGCCTCCCAAAGTGCTGGGATTACAGGCTTGAGCCACCGCGCCCGGCCTAGAAATTGGAACTTTTGTGCCTTGCTGGTGGGAATGTAAAATGGTGCAGCTGCTATGGAAAAAAACACCACTGAGCTTCCTTAAAAAAGTAAACATAGAATTTTATGATCCAGCAATTCCATTTCTGGGTATATACCCAAAAGAACTGAAAGCAGGAACTCGAACAGGTATCTGTACACCAATATTTGTAGCAGCATTATTCACAATAGCCAAAAGGTAAAAACAACCCAAGTTGAATGGGTATCTGTTCATTAACAGATGAATGGATAAACAAAATGTGGTATATACATACAATGAATTATTCAGACTTAAAAATGAAATTCTGACACGTATTACCAATATAAACGATTTTCGAAGATATTATACTAAGTGAAAAAGGCCAGACAAAACAGAACAAAAATTACATAATACCACTTACATGAGGTACCTAGAGTAGTCAAACTCATAGAGACAAAGTAGAATGGTGGCTGCCATGGGCTTGAGGGAGGCAAGACTGGGGAGTTATTATTTAATGGGTACAGAATTTCAGTTTGGGATAATGAAAAAGTTCTCTAGATGGATGATGGTGATGTTTGTACAACACTAGGAACGTACATAATGCCACTGAACTATATGCTTAAAATAGTTAAAACTAAATTTTATGTTGTATGTATTTTACAATAAAGAATAGGTTGATATCAGTTATGAAGAAAATAGCTCCATGTTGTATACATCTGAAAACAAAATAAAACAAAAAGAGACCAATTTTTAAAATATTAGAATAGCTCAACCACATTAAAAAAGCTGTAAGTCAAAGGGCCAAGTTTTCATTCTCTTTCCTTACAAATATGTAACTTAAATGAACATATGGCAGAACACCATAACAGTTTCTCACTCTGCTTTTGTGGGATCAATATAACATTATGCATTTCTACCAATAAACCAAATATCTCATCACTGATTACCGTTTGAAACCAATCTGAACAACAAATCCTTATGGAAACCCAGACAATCTCATTTAAAAAGACTGCCTGTGAATGCAATGAATAGTTAGATTAGTGTTCCTTTTGGAAAAGAATACTTACTGCCTTCCCATGTACACTGTAACAGATTAAGAGCACCTTCTATTCGTTTCCAGTGCTGAAGATGAAAGAAAGCATAGGCAATTGCTTCACTATCACCCCGTTTCAGAATGTGTTCTGGAGGTAAAATTAAACTTTTCATCTCTAATAAATACTGAAAAAGTAAAACACACACACATACACACAACAGAAAAAAGAAAAATTAAACTGTGTTAAATTCAAACACCCATAAAACTGTAGATTCGAAGTGTTAGAAAGTCAACCTGATTTTTTAAAAACTAATTGAAATGACATGAAGATTCTACTGATAACTTGTATAAAATGCTTATATATGCAAATTATGAAAACCAGAATATTTCTGTAGGTAAAAATAAGGTGATAAATGGCATATGTGTGGCCTGGCTAAATACAAAATGGAAACTCGAGCTGAGGAGGTAATATGAGAGCAACTATTTATTTTTCCAAAAATGAATTAAATGTAAAAATTACACTTTTTTTTTTTTTTTTTTTTTGAGACGGAGTCTCGCTCTGTCACCCAGGTTGGAGTGCAGTGGCCGGATCTCAGCTCACTGCAAGCTCTGCCTCCTGGGTTTATGCCATTCTCCTGCCTCAGCTTCCCCTAGTAGCTGGGACTACAGGCGCCCGCCACCTCGCCCGGCTAGTTTTTTGTATTTTTAGTAGAGACAGGGTTTCACCGTGTTAGCCAGGATGGTCTAGATCTCTTGACCTCGTGATCCGCCTGTCTCGGCCTCCCAAAGTGCTGGGATTACAGGCTTGAGCCACCGCGCCCAGCCCATATTTTTTATTTTTAAAATTTATTTATTTTTTATTTTTAATTAAGCCATTTCCTACTGAAAAGAAGAATATAAAAGTTATGAAATCCAATTTTGGAACAATATTTGTGGCAACATTCAATTCTTTTTTCTCTTATTTACATTTTATAGGTGAAAGAACTTAATTGTGGAAAAGTTCAATTAAATTCATATTTACTAAGTTCAAAGCACTATGGTTGTTAGGGAATACCAAAGAACACTCTGCCTGTTCTCTGGAGCTACATAATGCAATGGAAAAGACAGATTTCTTAAGTGACTAATTATAACAAGACTCTGGTGAGTACTTTATTTGAGGTAGAAACAACGTACAAGGCCAAGCGCAGTGGCTCATGCCTATAATCCCAACACTTTGGGAGGCTGCGGTGAGCGGATCATGAGGTCAGGAGATGGAGATCATCCTGACCAACATGGTGAAACCCCATCTCTACTAAAAGTACAAAAATTAACTGAGTGTGGTGGTGCCTGCCTATAGTCCCAGCTACTCAGGAGGCTGAGGCAGGAAAATCGCTTGAACCTGGGAGGCGGAGGTTGCAGTGAGCCAAGATTGAGCCACTGCACTCCAGTCTGGCGACAGAGAGACTCTGTCTCAAAAAAAAAAAAAAAAAAAAGAAAAGAAAAAAAAAAAGTGCAATATATGGGAATACAGATAGAGGTATTAATTCTTTAAATTTAGTTTTTAAATAACAGCCTTTATTGAGATGTAATTCACATACCTTAGAATTCACCCATTTAAAGTATACAATTCAAGGATTTTTAATATATTCAGAGATATGTGCAACTATCGCCAAAGTCAATTTTAGAACATTTTCATCACTTCAAAAGAAAATCCTGTACCCTTTAGTCACAACTCACTTCTTCCCTACTCCCCCAACCCCCTTAAGCAACTACCAATCTATCTTATATCTCTATAGATTTGCCTATTCTGAATATTTCATACAAATGGAATCATTTTGTGACTGGTTTCTTTCACTTAGCATAATGTTTTCAAGGTTTACCCTTGTAGCATGCATGGTACTTGTGCCTCATTTCTTCTAATGGCTGAATAATACTGCATTTTATGTATGGCATATATGTTCTGTTTATCCATTCATCAACTGACAGATATTTGGTTGTTTTTAGCTTTTGGCTATTATGAATAATGTTGTTATAAACACTTGTGTATAAGTTTCACAATGAACATATGTTTTTCTTTCTCTTGAGTAAGTACCATGGAGTAGAATTGCTGAGTCATATGATAACTCTATGTTTAGGAAGTATTATGATTTAGGGGCTAGAAATAAACCACTTGATGGGATTTGACCTGATATTTACAGATAGGTAGAATGTGGATGAGCGGACTGGGGAGTGAGGAGAACAGCAGGAGGACATAAACAAAGCACAGGGCCATCTTGAGTAAAGGCACTGAACCAAGAGAGCACAGTGCAGGATGCATTTAATGTGCCTGTTAAAGAAGTTGTAGTCTACCAATTCTTCTTCAGTTATGAATCTAAATTCTATCTTAAACTCCTAATGAGAATACTTGTACTAATATTATCATTTATAACAAAAGCAGTGTAATCACAGTTGCTATACCAATCAAATGTACTTGTTATATGTAGAAAGATACAAAGTTAACTATTTGTACAGCATCTTTACTATTAGTCAACTTAAAACCTTTAAAAACTTATTTAGTTAGCTAAATACTATCTCCAAAGACTGAGACCAGAATGCACTTGCCCTTCTAGAATAGGTTTGAAATTACCTCTTTGGTTCTAAACAATTTGATATCAAATTATGTGTCATAAGATACAAATTATGTTAACTTCTCTTATAAAATATAAAAAGAGAAACATTCCAGAGGTGTCTCAAAAGATACATTCTCAGATTTCAAATTCTAGTTCCTCAGGTTGTTATACAAACTAATGGGATAACATAAAGAGCTGAATTTGTGAAACACTTTGTAAAACTGCTACAAGCAATAAGACTCTAGGAAGACTCTTAAAAACAAAAAGCTGTAGTTGTTTCAAAATTTAAGCCTTAATTTATTTAATCAATATACATGTACTCCTCATATTGTATCTAAAATAATTTTTTGGTTTATGAAATGTACCTTTCCAACAATTACTAAGTTTAATGCCCATCTTTAATTACTCTTACTTTTGATGTCTTTGGCTCTCTTCTCAAAGTGTAAGAATGTAGTCTGCTCATCAATTTATTTTAGCAGATGTCACAAACTATGAGATTATTTACTAATCCAGTTTGGGGACTTAACATTTCCCATTCAGTTTCTTAAAGGAATGCAGCAGAGGTTGTGTCCTGGTCAAGCAAAGCCCATTTGATGCCTGGTTGGGTTCTCTCCCCTTAGTGCTTTGGGCCTATATTCAGGAGGGTAATATTCTTTCTAATCCCCTCTAATCCTTGCCCATTTTTTTAAAACACAGTAAAAGATCACTCGCACCAGGCGGCTGTGGGAAAATGGACTCAAATAGCTGACCTCTGACATGACTCCTTATGTTCTTTGCAAGCGCACTAAGAGCTTCTTCAGTAGGAAGCAAAGAAAATGTGGTAATCACAGTGGAATTGTCATCATAAAAAGAATACTGAGTTTTCAGAAGAAAACTGCATAATACTTAAACCAGGTTCTTTCTATTAAAATTCTGTTTCATTTCACAGACAAGAGACAAAATATCCCAAATCATTTTCAGTGAATTTTAGAACTCAGAAGCCTTAAACTCCAACATGTTAAGTATTTAGTATATTCGTAACCATTTAGCAAATGTAAGCAAAGATATTCAGTTAACAACTATTCAGTAAAACTTATATTACAAAAAATATCAATTTGATGTGAAAAAACACTTTTATTTATTTTTTTTGAGATGGAGTCTTGCTCTGTTGTCCAGGCTGGAGTGCAGTGGCTCAATCTTGGCTCACCACAACTTCTGCCTCCCGGGTTCCAGTCTTCTCCTGCCTCAGCCTCCCAAGTAGCTGGGACTACAGGCACGAGCCACGATGCCAGGCTAATTTTTGTATTTTTAGTAGAGACGGGGTTTCACTATGTTGGCCAGGCTGGTCTCAAACTCCTGACCTCTGGTGATCCACCCGCCTCGGCCTCCCAAAGTGCTGGGATTACAGGCATTGAGCCACTGTGCCTGGCGAAAAAAAAAAACTTTTTAAAACAGCAACTATATACCTAAATTTTTACTGTTTAATAATCTAAGTGATAATTCAGGTGGTAAACACACATGGCAAACTTATTAATAAATTATACTTCAAGATTTTATATTAAAAATATTTTCTATTTAATCATTTTAAAAATCTTCCTTGGTTGGGCACAGTGGCTCACGTCTGTAATCCCAGCACTTTGGGATGCCAAGGCAGGTGGATCATGAGGTCAAGAGTTCAAGACCAGCCTGGCCAAGATGGTGAAACCCCGTCTCTACCAATGATACAAAAATTAGCCAGGCATGGTGCTGGATGCCTGTAATCCCAGCTACTCGGGAAGCTGAGGCAGAGAATTGCTTGAACCCGGGAGGTGGCAGTTACAGTAAGCCAAGATTGTGCCACTGCACTCCAGCCTAGGCAACAGAGCAAGACTCTGTTTCAAAAAGGAAAAAAAAAATATTCCTTATGCTAGCTTATTTTTTATTAAAAATAATTATTTGTTATTTATTATTATTGGTGGTCCTACCCACCAGCAAATATCCTTTCCAATTTGACTTTAAAACAAAGCAATTTTTCGGGCCGGGTGCGGTGGCTCACGCCTATAATCCCAGCACTTTGGGAGGTTGAGGCAGGCAGATCACTAGGTCAGGAGATCAAGACCATCCTGGCTAACACGGTGAAACCTTGTCTCTACCAAAAATACAAAAAATTAGCTGGGCGTGCTGGCGGGCGCCTGTAGCTACTTGGGAGGCTGAGGCAGGAGAATGGTGTGAGCCCGGGAGGTGGAGTTTGCAGTGAGCTGAGATCGTGCCACTGCACTCCAGCCTGGGCGACAGAGCAAGACTCTGTCTCAAAACAAAAACAAAAACAAAAACAAAAACAGAAAAGCAATTTTTCAATTCCTGATTAGACACTGAAATAAAAGTTGACCCCCAAAATATAAGAGAAAAATTTCAATTTAAGGAAAAGGTGTATAAATTATAAGATTATTATTTTATCTCCTTCACAAACTGCTACTCAGGAATTTCCGCTACCCAGCATAGGCTGTAACTTATTACACTATAAAAACCGTATCCTTAAAATTGTACTACCACGCCTAGCATATTACACGAAAAGCAAGTATTAAAATACTTATTGGCCAGGCATGGTGGCTCACACCTGTAATCCCAGCACTTTGGGAGGCTGAGACAGGCAGATCACCTGAGGTCAGGAGTTCGAGATCAGCCTGGCCAACATGGTAAAACCCCGTCTCTACTAAAAATACAAACAATTAGCCAGGCGTGGTGGTGGGCACCTATAATCTCAGCTACCTGGGAGGCTGAGGCAGGAGAATTGCTTGAACCCAGGAGGTGGGGGTGGCAGTAAGCCGAAATCGTGCCATTGCACTCCAGCCTGGGTGACAAGAGCGAAACTACATCTCAAAAAAAGAAAAAAAAAAAACTTATTAACTGAATTAATCTGATAAATACAGCTGAAATGTCTTCAAATTCAAATTTATATTTTAGTTTTTACCAAAGATATATTTTAATTCTCCGGGAAAACTAAAACCAAATATAAAAACAAAAAACTCTACTACCCAGACTTTAATTTTCTAAGAAGAATATAAAAGATTAAAAACTGACCGATGATTTTTTTTTTTTTTCCTGCTTAGTAAAGTATATGCTCAGTCTACAGAAATGGAAACATAACAAAGCTAAGTAGTAGAAAATAATATGTTTGGAGAATAAAAAAATAGAGAAACTAAAGACAGGGCATGGTGGCACATGCCTGTAGTCCCAGCTACTCAGGAGGCTAAGGCAGGAGGATAGCTGGACCTCAGAAGTTTGAGGTCCCTGCCTAAAACAACAACAACAACAACAACAAAACACAATAATCTGATTTATGTTTGTCTGGATTTCTTTTTTTATGCATAATACATTTTGTACCTCCCTTCCTGTCTCTATACAGATCTAACTTTTTTTTTTTTTTTGGAGATGGAATTTTGCTCTTGTCCAGACTGGAGTGCAATGGCATGATCTCGGCTCATCGCAACCTCTGCCTCCTGGGTTCAAGTGATTCTCCTGCCTCAGCCTCCCGAGTCGCTGGGATTACAGGCATGCACCACTGCACCTGGCTAATTTTGTATTTTTAGTAGAGATGGGGTTTCACCATGTTGGTCAGGCTGGTATCGAACTCCTGACCTCAGGTGATACGTCTGCCTCAGCCTCCCAAAGTGCTGGGATTACAGGCGTGAGCCGCCCGGCCAATCTAACATTTTTAATTGTTGTATGGTATCACATTTAAAGCTGAGTTATTTCATAATATAGTAAATACGGTCATGGTAAAATCATACTGTCATCTTTAAAAGGTAAAAAATGGTATTATTAAGCAAAACTTGTAAAATAGTTATGTAAACTGGCTTAAAAATTTCAAGAAATGATGGTTCTAAAATTTTACTTTTTTTTTTTTTTTTTGAGACAGGGACTCACTCTGTCACTCAGGCTGGAGTGCAGTGGTACGATCATAGCTCACTGCAGCCTCGACCTCCTGGGCTCAAGCAATCCTCCTGCCTCAGCATTCTTAGTAACTGGGACTACAGGCACACACCACCACATTTGGCTAACTTTTTTATTTTTTATTTTTGTAGAGACAGGGTTTCACTATGTTGCCCAGGCTGGTTTCTAACTCCTGGGCTCAAGTGATCCTCTCACCTTGGCCTCTTGAAGTGCTGGGATTACAGGTGTGAGCTGCTGTGCCCAGCCTACTTTCTTTAACTTAGATAGACTTTTAAAGCAATGCAGTTCTAAACTACAAACATGTCTGTTTCCCAGTGTTTACTGAGTGTCTATATAGACTAGGAAGAGTATTCGACATTAAACGATAAGACAAGCGCCCTGCTTTTGTTCACAGGGAACTAAGGGAGAAACATATAAACAGACCAGTTAGAAAAAAAAAATATGATTGAGGTACTGAAGAAACAGAGAAGAGAAAGCCGTTATCTCTTCTTGGGAAAACTAGACAAAAACTCCTTATAAAGGAGACAACAGATGAGCAGGGTCTTAAAGAATGAGTAGAAATTTGCCAGGTAGAGAAGACAATGGCAGTGGGATATGTTGAGGCATGACCAATCCAGGGAACAGTGACAATGGACATAATGAGCAAAGCAGAACTGGCAAAGAGTAAGGCTGGAGACAGATACTGGCCCAGAATATGAAGGACTTTTATAGGTGTAATACTAAGAGGTTGGTCCTTATCCTGTAGGCAACTGGGACCAAGCAGAGGTCTTTTAAGACTTGCTATTTAGGTAGATAACTCTGGCAATAGCTGGAATGGAGAAGGGCTGATGGCAGAAAGATGAGTGAGGAATCTGTTCTAATAGTCCACACAAGAGATGGTAAAGTATTTGAGATTCTTTCTATATCTATCTCTATATGTTTAGAAATGCATAGAAAATGTCTGCCAATATATACACCAAACAGTAGCAGGTGGTTACTTCAGAGAAGTAGAATTGGGAGGGAGAGAACAGGAGGTTTCCACTCTGTAAACGTCTGAAGAGTCTGAATTTTTTAAAAGTACCTATTACTTTTGTTATAATAATAATAATAATAACATATTTTAAAAGTACAGGTAATGAAGGCAAACAAGGGTCAGTGACGGGGGGATGAGATAGATGGCTAGATCTGAAAAACATTTCAAAGGTTATAATATGAGTTGGTAATTTGGAAATGGCAGAGGTAAGGGTTAATGAAGAGGATAATGAAGCCATAAATCAAAATATAGAAATAAGCGAGAGGCAGTTTGGCAGTTTGAAGAAAAGACTTAACAAATTTTTAAAATTCTGTTTGAGACACATTAAAGTGTTTGAGGTACCTATCATGTGATTTCCACAACTAGATGAAAATGCTAAGTCAACGGACAATGAAAGAAGCCAGAGATAAAAGACACAGATTTGGAAATTATCAGCAAATAAAATATAGCTGATGACACAAACCAAAGCTGGGACCTACTATGTGCTATCGGACCTTCCATATTACCTCTGAATCAGCCTATTGTGTCTGTAATGAGAAATTGCTTGGGACAATTTTAACTAACAATCAACTATGAACAATACATTCAAATGAGTAAAACAAGAGCGTTTAGCCTCTTGCTTTTCACTAAAAATAAAATTATTAAGGCTCCTTTGGAAGCTATGGTTAAAAAGACATAATGATGTATGGTCTAGTGGTTTCTTTTATGACTCTAAAGCCCTATCTATGCTTACACTCAAATTTACTTTAATTTTGAACTGCTTTGATCTTTATAATTTATCTTTAGATTACTTTTTGCTATTACTTTGTAAATCTTACAACAGCTTTTGACCAAAAGCAATATAATTCTGACCTGAAGTAATGATAATGCTTTATAATCTTCGTCTTAAAAGCAGAGGTTAAAGAAAAATCTCTCTGAAGGCATCTGAAATTAAGGTACTTTGCTCTTGATCAGTCATGCACACAAAAAACCAATTTATCTCTGCAATTAGTTTTCTCAGTGCACATTCTATGAGATTGGACAGGCAGGGCGAATGCAGAGTCCACATTGGTATGTATTGGGGGAGACTAAAGACAGTTCTCATATAGAAAACAAACAGAACTGCTATGTGAATAAACTGAAAGAAAACATAATACTACCTAACAGTTTCAGGAGCAAAGTAAAGTGACTTATACTGAAGGGAAAAGGAAAGGAGGCTGGAGAGGGCATTTGCTACAAGAAACCTCCTTTCCACATCATCCTACAGAGCCACACCTCAAGACATAAGCATTTCATATCTCAACTCTTCTACTTAGGCCACAGTACAACACAAGGGAAAAGCAAAGGTTTCATTGTGCTCTAAGTCTGGGTCACAGACTTCAACACCACTTCTCCTTTGCTCTCTTTACTCCTGCTATGCCACTCGGAATGTCAACTGAGCACCTGTTTCCCTTTTATCTTTTATATATGCAGGCGCTATGATATAAGTAGTTTAGCCAATGAAATGCAAGCCTGCTGCTAAAGAGCTACTATCAGCCGGGCGCAGTGGCTCAGCACTTTGGGAGGCCAAGGAGGGTGGATGACCTGAGGTCAGGAGTTCAAGACCAGACTGGCCAACATGGTGAAACCCCATCTCTACTAAACATACAAAAATTGGCCAGGTGTGGTGGTGGGCACCTATAATCCCAGCTACTTGGGAGGCTGAGGCAGGAGAATTGTTTGAACCCAGGAGGCAGAGGTTGCAGTGAGCTGAGATGGTGCCACTGCACTCTAGCCTGGGCAACAAGGCAAAACTCCATCTCAAAAAAAAAAAAAAAAAAAAAAAAAGAGCTACTATCTTCTAGGGTGGATAAGACTTGTAACATTCTATGGGCTTCCATTTCTGATCAACCAGAACAGATTTTACTTTCTACGCATCAATTTATTTTTAAAACTTCCCCTGCAAGTAAAAGTCTCCAGGTATAGTCTACTTTCTTGGCAGCACAACACTAAAAACAGTTTTATTGTAAAAAAGAAATAGTAATTTTTATTTAATTATTATTATTGAGACGGAGCTTTGCTCTTGTTACCCAGGCTGGAGTGCAATGGTGCGATCTCGGCTCACTGCAACCTCTGCCTCCCAGGTTCAAATGATTCTCTTGCCTCAGTCTCCCAAGTAGCTGGGACTACAGGCGCCCACCACCATGTCTGGCTCATTTTTTTAAAAAATATTTTTAGTAGAGACAGGGTTTCACCATGTTGGCCAGGCTGGTCTCAAACGCCTAACCTCAAATGATCCACCCATCTCAGCCTCCCAAAGTGCTGGGACTGCAGGTGTGAGCCACCAAGTCCAGCCAAAATAGTAACTTTTAAATGTTACAGATAACCTATTCCTAAATATGTACTCCAGTTGCAGGGATTTACTAAACATACTTTTGTTATTGTTTTGTTTCTTACTGCTCTACTTTACTCTTGCCCGAAGGGCTTCTTCTGTAAGACACAAATAAACTGTTTTCAGGGTATTGTAACTAATTTAAATTAGTTATTACCTAACTATGATTATGTTATTAGCTAATTCAAATTAGTTAATTCCTAACTGTTTTCAATATCTTCACCATTACCTCATCTCAACAGAGGAATCCCCCAAACCTTATACATTCCAAGGCTACAAGCACTAAAATAACATCCACAAAGAAGCAAACACTGGAACAACTCAAAGAAGATGGGCCAGGCACAATGGCTCATGCCTGTAATCCCAGCACTTTGGGAGGCCAAGGCGGGTGAACTGCTTGGGCCCAGGAGTTCGAGACCAGCCTGGGCAAATGGCAAAACCCCATCTCTACAAAAAATACAAAAATTAGCTGGGTGGCATGCACCTGTAGTCCCAGCTACTCAGAAGGCTTAGGTGGGAGGATAACTTGAGCCCACCAGGCTGAGGCTGCAGTGAGTCATGATCATGCTACTGCACTCCAGCCTGGATGACAGAACAAAACCCTGTCTCAAAAAAAAAAAAAAAAAAAAGGCAACAGAAATAAAGTGACAACCACCATGATAATCAATAATATTGCCTGACACTCAGACACCGTGTTAAGCACTTCACATACATTATCTAATTTAATCAGAAGGCATTATATTTTTACAATGCTTTCCATGCTAAGTCAAATTCTTTTTTCTTTATTGAGGTATAATTTTAAATACATAGATCTTAAATATGCAGCTTGATGAGTTTTGACAAATGTAGAAAAGTAATGCCCAAATCAAGACATATTTTCTTTTATTTTTTTTTCTTTTTTTTTTTTTTTTTTTGAGACAGAGTCTTGCTCCGTCACCCAGGCTGGAGTGCAGTGGCGTGATACAGGCTAACTGCAACCTCTGCCTCCTGGGTTCAAGTGATTCTCCTGCTGCAGCCTCCTGAGTAGCTGGGACTACAGGTGCATCCCACCATGCCCAGCTAATTTTTTGTATTTTTAGTAGAGATGGGGTTTCACCATGCTGGCCAGGCTGGTCTCAAACTCCTGACCTTGTGATCCGCCCGCCTCAGCCTCCCAAAGTGCTGGGATTACAGGCGTGAGACACTGCACCTGGCCATCGAGATATCTTCTTTCACTCCAGGGAGTCCTCCTTTCCAGTTAATGTCTCACCTGACCACCTGAGGCAAACAGTGTTTGCATTTCTACCACCACAGATCACTTTTTGCCTTTTCTTGAACTTCACATAAATGAAAACATTTAGTATGTACTTGTTTATATGTCATATTTTTGGTTTTATTCATGTTTTGCTTGTATCAGTAGGTCTTTTTATTGCTGAATACCACTGTATTGTAACTTATTTATCTATTTACCTGTTGAAGGACATTGGGACTGTTTCTAGTTTGGGGCTATTATAAATAAAACTGCTATGATATTCATGTTCAACTCTTCTTATGGACATATGATTTCATTTCTCTTGGGTATATACCTTGGAGTAGGATTGCTGGATCACAGGTTGAAGGATATGTTTAATTGTATCAGAAATTGCCAGTTTTCCAAAGTGGTTGTACCATTTTGTAATCTTAGCAGCAATGTATGACAGTTCTGACTTCCACATTCTTACTGATATTTTATCAGTCTTTTAAATTTTAGTCATTCTGAGAGATGTGAAAGAATTACTTCATGATTTTATATTGCATTTCTCTGATAACTAATGATGTTTAACACCTTTTCTTTTTTTGCCTGCTTCATTTTACCTTCATATAAACATCTCTTTATGTGTTACTGGACATACCAATATTTTCTTTTGTAGTATCTGTTCAAGGCTTTTGCTCATTTTTTAATGTTGTGTTTTTTTATATGTATATATTTTAGATGAGTCCTTTGTCAGATAAACATATTACAAATATTTTTTTCCTGTCCGTGGCTTGCCTTTTTGTCTTCTTAACACTAAGATGAGCAGACTTTTAAAATTTTGATAAAGTTCAATTTATAATTGTCTTTTCTTATAATTGCCTTCTATGTCCTAAGAAATCTTTCTTTACCCCCAGCTTTCAAAGCTAGTCTTAGATGTTTTGGTCTAGATGTTGTATAGTTTTAGTTTTTAAATTTAGATCAACGACACATTTCAAATTAATTTTTCTGTATGCTATGTGAAAAAATTCATGATTTCCCCTACCACATTTAGATATCCAGATGTTCTAGTACCATTTGTTGAAGAAGTTCCATTTCCCCATTGAATTGCATTGGTGCTTTTGTCAAAAATCAATTGACCGTATATATGTGGATTTTTGTCACATATATGACAGTATATATGTGGATCCATTCTGTGATTTTTATAGTAATTATTTTACATTTGAACATAAAATAAAATTTAGAAGAATTCAACTGTAGTATGCTTACTTTAAAAATCTTCAACAAAATATTACAGCAAGCTATTGTTAGATCTTAAAGTTGGACAACATTATTCTAACTGATATGTGAAGTGTCATACCAAGAATAGTTACATCTATAGTAGATCACTGACACTCATGGATCTAACATTTACAATTTCTACTCTTTGTGGGAGCTCTAAATACCCATGATTTATAGCAGCCATCATTTTGCTAAGGCACAAATTTGAATAATGTGCTTTGAGGCTTGTGCACACATGTGAATGATGTACCTAATGAATACATCTAGCAGACTCTTCAGTATCCGTATCTCAGCAAGGTTTGTGACCCATTCTCATGTTTACATTTCATAGGTGAAAATAAACGTAATAGTGGCATTTTCAAATATGGATATTCACAATGGTTCTGGATCACATTAATCAAGAGTGTCAATGGTCTATGTAATAATAATGTTAAAGAATACCGTATAATAAAAAGATAAATAGAATACCTTTAATTTAAAAAACAACAACAACAAATTTAGGCCAGGCACAGTGACTTAAGCCTGTAATCCTAGCACTTCAGGAGGCTGAGGCAGGAGGATCCCTTGAGCCCACGAGTTTGAGATCAGCCTGGGCAACAAAGGGAGACCCTGTCTCTTATAAATAAATAAATAAATAAATATATAAATTAAATAAAAATTTAAAAATATGCAACTTGAACATATATCTGTCCAAAGAAAAATACAAACAGCCAATAAACATATTAAAGTGATGCTCAAATATCATTAGTCATTAGGGAAATACAAAACAAAACTACAATGAAATGTCATTTCATACCCATTGGGATAACTATAATAAAAAAGACAGATAATAATAAGTGTTTAGACAAATGTAGAGAAACTGGAACTCACACATTGCTGAGGAAATGTAAAATAATGCAGTTACTCTGCAAAACAGTTTGGCAGTCTCTCAAAAAATTAAACAGAATTACTTACGATCTATCAGTTCCACTTCTAGGTGTATACTCGAGAGAAGTGAAAAATCTATGTCCACACAAAAACTTGTACATGAATATTCACAACAGCATTATTCATGCTAGTCAAAAAGTGAAACCAACCCAAATGTCCATCAGTTGAATGTATAAACAAAATGTGGTACGATGGAATAGTATTCAGCCATAAAATGAAGGAAGTACTGACACATGCTACATTATGCTAAGTGAAAGAAGTCTGACACAAAAGGCCACCATCATATGATTCAATTCATATGAAAACTCTAGAATAGGCAAATGCATAAAGACAGAAAGTAGATTAGTGGTTGCGAGGGAATGGGGGGTGACTACTAACAGGTACTTCTTTCTGGAAAAGATTCCAGAATTAAATAGTGGTAATGATTTTACAACCTTGTTAATATACTAAAAAGCACTGAATTATATCCTTTAAAAGTCAATTTTATAGTATGTAAATTATCTCAATAAAAAAGACAGTATTGGCCGGGTGCAGTGGCTCACGCCTGTAATCCCAGCACTATGGAAGGCCGAGGCGGGCGGATCACGAGGTCAGGAGATTGAGACCATCCTGGCTAACACGGTGAAATCCCGTCTCTACTAAAAATACAAAAAATTAGCCAGGCATGTGGCACGCGCCTGTAGTCCCAGCTACTCAGGAGGCTGAGGCAAGAGAATCGCTTGAACTTGGGAGGTGGAAGTTGCAGTGAGCCGAGATCGCACCACTGCACTCCAGCCTGTGTGACAGAGGAAGACTCCATCTCCAAAAAAAAAAAAAAAGACAGTATCTATAAAACCATTTGATGGTTGGATAAAAAACGTATGAGATACCAGAATGAATGAAACAGAATGCTATGGAATATTTAGAATATATGAAACATTTTCTACTGAAAATAAAACTGACAATTCATGTAGTAGCTGAAAGATACACAACCTTTTTCGAGTTTGGCAACTAAAAAAAAAGTTTACTGAGCCAAAGCCATAGCTCAATAATGAAAAATAAGTCAAAAACCATGAACACACGCTGTTCTAATTTTTTTACTGTGGTACTATCAGTTACTATACACTGAAATTCATTTAGTAGGATAAAAAAAACTATACAAGCTATCAATATTAATGAAATACCTAAAAGCAAATTCATTGCCTGAAGAAATGTAGATGATATTTCTCTATTGCACTTCTAATAGTTTCCAGCTTTAACAAATTGCATAGCTCTAGACCTACAGCCATTTCTGTTGTAGTTATGTGGAAAGTTGCCAAAAATATTTCCTGCTAAAACAGCTATATCCTTTGTCATTTTACTGCTAAGATGCATACAACCATTTGCATAATAAATTTGAGAGAATAAAATATGTATATATACACATATATTTGAAATGTCACTGTTACTTAGGTTGAATAAGTTATCATGACTCACAATTGAACTGTGAAGAAGAAAACCCCTAAATCCCTTTATGTTTGCTTGCTTCCAGCTGACAGTCAGGAATAGAGACCATTAACAGGAGAAAAAGAGGGGTCTGTACATACTTCATCAATTGTAAAACCCTAGCAAAAACAGCCAACCACAAATTCCAGAGCTCTCCCAGTTCATATAACATCAATGTTATTTAAGTGAGATATTATTCAGGTTGGTGAAGCTTAAAATTTCTCCAAAAATCTGGCCGGGCATGGTGGCTCATGCCTGTAATCCCAGCACTTAGGGGGGCCAAGGTGGGTGGGCCACTTGAGGTCAGGAGTTCGAGACCAGCCTGGCCAACACGGTGAAACCCCATCTCTACTAAAAATACAAAAATTAGCTGGGCGTGGTGGCGCATGCCTGTGGTCCCAGCTACTCAGGAGGCTCAGGCAGGAGAACTGCTTGAACCCGGGAGGTGAAGGTTGCAGTGAGCCGAGATCACCCCATTGCACTCCAGCCTGGGTGACAGAGCGAGACTGTCTCAAAGAAAAACAAATTCTCCAAAAACCTTAATAATTATGTTTGATGACACTCGGCTTAAAGGGTCTATCTACAAACAATAATATCAGTTTATAGCATCACTCTACTTAGCTGGATATTTTGAAATAGCTGAATTGTCAAGTGCTTTGATATTTAATTGAGGGGAAAATGGGTAAATTTCTACCTATAAATAAAAATGATGCTAAAATGTTAAAGTGTATATGTGTGTATGTATATCTATATGTATATATATATCTATATAGTTTTATTTATTTATTTGAGACAGAGTTTCACTCTTGTTGCCCAGGTTGAAGTGCAATGGTGCGATCTCGGCTCACTGCAATCCCCACCTCCCAGGTTCAAGTGATTCTCCTGCCTCAGTCTCCCGAGTAGCTGGGGTTACAGGCATGCGCCACCACGCCTGGCTAATTTTGTATTTTTAGTAGAGACGGGGTTTCTCCATGTTGGTCAGGCTGGTCTCGAACTCCTGACCTCAGGTGATCCACCCGCTTCGGCCTTCCAAAGGGCTGGGATTACAGGTGTGAGCCACCACGCCCAGTCTCTATAGTTTTATTGAAGCATATTTTATATATCCCAAAATTCATGTTTGTAACCATAGACACATCTTGGACGTACTGCAAGTTCACTTCCAGACCACTGCAATAAAGCGAATATCAAAATAAAGCAAGTCACACAAATTTTTCGGTTTCCCATGGCATATAAAAGTTACTTTGCCCAGATCCACCAGAGGAATCACTATATATGGGACCTATGGCCTTACTAAATGTATTTCTAAAATAATAGGACTTCCAAGTCAAAATGACTCCTTGATCTGTGGGTTGCAGAATGGCTGTTGTGTTATCGGTTATTAAAACATTAATCTCCTTGTACATCTCCTTCAGAGCTCTTGGGTGACTAGGTATATTGTCAGTGAGCAGTAATATTTTAAAAGCAATCATGTCTGAGCAGTAGTCTCAACAGTAGGCCTAAAATGGTGTGTAAACCATGCTACAAACAGATATGCTGTCATCCAGGCTTTATTGTTCCATTTATAGAGCACAGACAGAGAAGATTTAGCATAATTCTTAAAGGCCCTAGGATGTTTGGAATGTTAAGTAAGCACTGGCTTCAACTTAAAGTCTCCAGCTGCATTAGCCTCTAAGAAGAGAGTCAGCTTGTCCTTTGAAGCTCTGAAGCCAGGACAACTTCTCCTCTCTAGCTATGAAAGTCTTAGCTGACATCTTCTTCCAATAGAAGGCTGTTTCATCTACTTTGGAAATCTATTGTTTCTCAACACGAGCAAAGCAGAAAAAAGAAAAAGAGGAAAAAAAATTTAAAGAAAATCTTTTGTTTATTATATCTACCTTCATGGAATAAATATAACTCTAAATCAAAGAGGAAATTATAAACAAATTATAAAATATTTTGGGCCAAAGGAGGTGGCTCACACCTGTAATCCCAGCACTTTGGGAGGCTGAGGAGGGAGGATGCTTGAGGCCAGGAGTTCAAGACCAGTCTGGGCAACATGTGGAGATCCTCTATTTTTTTTTTTAAAGAAAATATTTTGAACTAAATTATGTAAAAAATGTTGCTATAGTATGCAGTTAAAATTGTTTTTAAAGAATTTAAATTTTTTTAAAGAAAATATTCTGAACTAAATTATGTAAAAAATGTTGCTATAGTATGCAGTTAAAATTGTGTTGAGAGAAGTTTCTAGATTTAACTGGGTATATCAGAAGAAAGTCGGAAAATTACATATTTAAGTACCTATGTGAGAAGATACAGGAAATTAAAATAAAATAAACTCAAATTAACTTGAAGGAAGGCAATAAAGAGCAGAAATGAATGAAACAGAAAATAAATAGTAGGAAAAAAATCAACAAAGCCAAAGCTAAGTTCTTGGCAAAAACAAGTAAGATTGACAAAACCCTAAGGAATTTGATCAAGAAAAATAAAACTAGCCAATGTTAGGAATTAAAAAGTGGGGCCAGGTGCTGTGGCTCATGCCTGTAATCTCAGCACTTTGGGAGGCCGAGGCAGGCTGATCACCTGAGGTTGGGAGTCCAAGACCAGCCTGACCAATATGGAGAAATCCCGTCTCAACTAAAATTATAAAATTAGCTGGGTGTGGTGGCGCATGCCTGTAATACCAGCTACTCAGGAGGCTGAGGCAAGAGAATCGCTTGACCCAGGGAGATGGAGGTTGCAGTCAGCCAAGATCGCACCATTGCATTCTAGCCTGGGCAAAAAGAGCAAAATTCCATCTCAAAAAAAAAAAAAAAAAAGACATTAAAAATTGGGTATTACAACTAATCCTGCAAATACTAATATGGCAATAAAAGGATTTTATGAATACTTTATGTCAATTCATTTGAAAATTTTGATGAAATAAATTTTTAGAAAAATACAACTTACCAAAAACTAACATAAGAAACAAAAAATTTCAATAGTTATGATATGCTTAGAAATTGAATTTGTAATTAAACTATTAAAGAAATGAAATTTGTAACTCAAAGTCTTCTCACAAAGAAAACTGAAGAATCAGATGGGTTGAATAACAAATTTACTAATCATTTAGGGCAGAAATAATTCTAATTTTATACAAATTATTCCAGAGAATAAATAAACAGGGACCACTCTTTAACTCATTTATAAATCCAGAGCCAGGCACGCGTTTGCTCACACCTGTAATCCCAGCTCTTTGGGAGGCTGAGGCAGGCAGATCGCTTAAGCCTAGGAGGCGGAGGTTGCAGTGGGCCAAGAAGGCGCCACTGCACTCCAGCCTGGGCATGAGAGCAAGACGCTGTCTTTTTTTTTTTTTTTTTTTTGAGACGGAGACTCACTGTAGCCCAAGCTGGAGTGCAGTGGGGGCGATCTCGGCTCACTGCAACCTTCGTCTCTAGGACTCAAGCGATTCTCCTGCTTCAGCCTCCCAAGCAGCTGGGACTAGAGGTGCACCCCACCACACCCAGTTAATTTTTTTGTATTTTTAGTAGAGACGGGGTTTCACCATGTTGCCCTGGGTGGTCTCGAACTCCTGACCTCAGGCTATCCACCCACTTTGGCCTCCCAAAGTGCTGGGATTACAGGCGTGAGCCACTGCGCCCGCATTTTTTTTTTTTTAATGGGACAGAGTCTCACTGTCACTCAGGCTGGAGTGTACTGGAACGATCTCGGCTCACTGCAACCTCCACCTCCTGGGTTCAAGCAATTCTTCTGCCTCAGCCTCGCAAATAATTGAAGAGTCTGTCTTAAAAAGAAAAAAAAGGCCGGGTGCACTGGCTCACGTCTATAATCCCAGCACTTTGGGAGGCTGAGGCGGGCAGATCACAAGGTCAGGAGATCGAGACCATCCTGGCTAACACGGTGAAACCCTGTCTCTACTAAAAACACAAAAAGCCAGGTGTGGTGGCGGGCTCCTGTAGTCCCAGCTACTCGGGAGGCTGAGGCAGGAGAAAGGCGTGAACCCGGGAGGCACAGCTTGCAGTGAGTGGAGATCGCACTCCAGTCTGGGCAACAGAGCAAGACTCCATCTCAAAAAAAAAAAAAAAGAAAGAAAAAAATCCAGAAATAAAGAAAAAGTACAGATCAAAAACATAAAGGGAGGAAATGAAGATAATTAATAAATAAGAATATGAATGAATAAGAATAGTGGTTACCTTCAGGTAGGAAAGGAGGTTGTAATGGGAAAGGGCAGTCAGGTAGGCTTCTGTGGGTTGATAATGTTCTGTTTCTTGACCTCAGTAGTTTTCAAGCATTTACTTTGTAATAAATCATTAAGATACACATTTCTGTCTCATACACTTTGCTGCATGTATAGTAGAACTCATAATAAAAAGTTTACAAGGCCGGGCGCAGTGGTTCACGCCTGTAATCCCAGCACTTTGGGAGGCTGAGGCAGGCAGATCACAAGGTCAGGAGATCAAGACCATACTAGCTAACATGGTGAAACCCCATCTCTACTAAAAATACAAAAAATTAGCCGGGCCTGGCAGCACACACTGGTAGTCCCAGCTACTTGAGACTTGAGAGGCTGAGGCAGAAGACTCGCCTGAACCCTGGAGTCAGCAGTTGCAGTGAGCCGAGATTCTGCCACTGCACTCCAGCCTGGGAGAGAGCGAAACTCTGTCTAAAAAAAAAAAAAAAAGTTTACAGTACTCGCTCCTTATCCTCAGGCCATATGTTTTAAGACTCCCAGTGGATATCTGAAACCACAAATAGTACCAAACCCTACGTACATCATGTTTTTTCCTCTAAATATATGCCCATGATAGAATTTAATTTATAATTTAGGCACGGTAAGACACTAATAACTAATAATAAAACAGAACAGTTATAACAATATGTTGATCTTGCATTTGGGGTCACTATTAACTAAAATAAAGGTTACCTGAGCACAAGCACTGTGACAGTTGATCTGATAACCGAGTTGGCTACTAAGTGACTAAGAGGTGGGTAGCATAGACAGTGTTGGATATGCTGGACAAGCGGATGAGTCATGTACTAGGCTGGATGGAAGGGGATGGTGTAAGATTTCATCAAGCTACTCAGAACGGCATGCAACTTAAAACTTATGAATTGTTTATTTCCAGAATTTTCCATGTAATATTTTCAGACAGAGGCTGACTGTGGGTAACTGTCACAAAACATGGAATACAAAACTGTGGATATGGGTGAACCGCTATCTTTAAATTTATGGAACCAGTGTCACTTAATGAGAGAATGGTATAAATATTTGTTGACTCTGTTTCTTGGACTTAAGTACTTTTCTTCAGCATATCTTTACTTACTCTAACAGGCTTACAACATCCTTTTCATGGAAATTATCTTTTAGTGATTAATCCCTTTACTGTAACTCTTTAGCTTCCAAACTCTATTAACAGCCTTTCACTGGAATCAATAGCTATAATTACTTTCTGTAGTAAGGGCATCTATTCTTGAATTGTCTATATTTCCTAACATGGGGCATTGTTTGTGGAACCCCAATTTTTTTTTTTTTTTTTTTGAGATAGGATTTCACTCTGTCACCCAAGGCTTCAGTGCAGTGGTGTGATCACAGCTCACTGCAGTCTCGACCTCCTGGACTCAAGCAATCTTCTCTCCTTGGTCTCCCAAGTAGCTGAGACAACAGGAGCATCACCACGCCCAGATAATTTTTGTATTTTTCGCAGAAATGAGGTCTCACCACATTGCCCAGCCACTAGTCCCAAACTCCTGGGCTCAAGTAATCCTCCCACCTCGGCCTCCCAAAGTGTTGAGATATAGGCATGAGCCACTGTGTCCAGCCTAAAACCCAAAATTTAATTTTATGCTATAACACACAAAGATTAAGCAATAATTTGTATAACTGCAAGGTGTACAATATAAAGACAATCAAAGCAAGTATATAGATTCATCGGGGACTAAATAAGCATCAGCCAGTTTTTCTGGGAATTTCCACATCTGCTTCCTATCATTGATTATTTTAATCTGTTTGTCTTCAGACCCTAGTCTGAAGGGTCTACCCAACCCTAGTTCAAAACCCAGGCATCTGTCTAGAAAAAGCTTTGATAGTAACAGGAAATTCCATTTAGTGATATGAAACATGAATACTCTTTTATTAAGACCAAGCCATTATTTATTCTCTACAACTATACTAAAAGAACAGCTAAGTGAACACCGTTCAAATTATATGTTGACAGTAATTACAAAGCATATAGCTAACTATTGCTCCTATCTACCTTTCTAAATGCCTAAATGTTTCAACATCCCCTGTAAGGTGAATAATAAGCATCAAAATAGAGCAGACTAAAACAATTCTGCACCAAATTATGGTGACCCAGACTTTGGTCTACAAAATGTCATCAATTTGATAAACTTAAATAAAAGTAGTATTTTTATCATAAAATTTCTCACTTTTGGAACATGAGGATTAAATTCCACAGCTCTATGAATTGCTTCCACAGCATTAATTTCTGCTGTGCTTAATCCTCTTCTGGAGGCTGTTTCTGGAGAGAATCTACAAGAAAACCACAAAATGAAAAAATAAATATGCTAAAAAAAAGAAAAAAGTATGAATTTAGATAATAATGCAGCCCCTTGAATCAAAGTTTCTGGAGATGGCCAAAAACAAAGCCAGAGGACTACCAGAAACTAACTAAATAAAAAATAAATAAAGCTGGCCGGACGTAGTAGCTCATGCTTGTAATCCCAGCACTTTGGGAGGCTGAGATGAGCGGATCACCTGAGGTCAGGAGTTTGAGAGCAGCCTGACCAACATGGAGAAACCCCATCTCTACTAAAAACACAAAATTAGCTGGGCATGGTGGTGTGCGCCTGTAGTCCCAGCTACTCGGGAGGCTGAGGCAGGAGAATCACTTGAACCCAGGAGGCAGAGGTTGCAGTGAGTCGAGATTGTGCCATTGCACTCCAGCCTGGGCAACAAAAGTGAAACTCCGTCTCAAAAAAAACAAGTAAAGTCTTGTGGGTTCAACATATAAAATAAGAAATGAAGATCTTCAAACTTAGGTAAAGAAGGCCATTAGGAGAAGTCCACTGAAGGTACACTTTAGGAAAGGTAATAAAGTAATAAATGCTACACAGTGATATCCAGAGAATCTCATGAATCTAAGTACATTCTTACCAAATTCTTATTTCAGAGGACACAAATGGAACATTCCATTCTAATTCATACCAAAGCATAAAAATCTAAGGTGAAAGAAAACGGTCACCATTTGGTTGGTTTCTGAGTATCTTATCTGCACAATAAAGAAAATTCACTAAGAGTAGCCAAAAACACAAGAAAAGCAGAACTCAGAATTATACTCTAAGAAGAGATAACATAAGCCTATTTCCCTACTACACACTTTATCATCATCATCATAGTTACTATTTACTGTGTGGACTTTCTTTCTAGATATCGCTTTAGGCACTTACCACACATAATCCTCCTACAACCCTCCTGCAATATTAGTCTCATTTTACAGATGAAGAAGAGACTCAAAACGATTAACCTGCCTACAGTCCTATAGCTAGAATGTGGTAGAGTTTGAATTTGAGCTCAGGTTAGCTCTAAAAACTTTGCTCTTTCCACTATACACAGCAAGAAGCCTAAAAGCCCAAGAAGATCCAGGGCTATTCAGAAGGAAGTACAGTGGAAAACAGCATTGTTTAAAGTCAGTAGAAGACAAACATAACATTGAGCTTAGCAGTCTTTCCAAATCATTGTAGTTTTTATAACACTTACTTTTCTGAAACAGTCCTTGTCTTCAACAGTGCTGCTGTGTAACAGATTGCTGCTGACTTTGGAAGGCTTATATCTGTAATGATAATTTTCAATTTAGGTAGGAATTACAAAAAAATGTATTGAGACAATTTTTTAATAAGAATAATTCACGGCCGGGTGCAGTGGCTCACACCTGTAATCCCAGCACTTTGGGAGGCTGAGGTGGGTGGATCATGAGGTCAGGAGTTCGAGACCAGCCTGACCAACATGAAGAAACCCCGTCTCTACTAAAAATACAAAAATTAGCCAGGTGTGGTGGCACATGCCTGTAATCCCAGCTACTCAGGAGGCTGAGGCAGGAGAATCGCTTGAACCTAGGAGGCAGAGGTTGCAATGAGCCAAGATCGTACCACTGCACTCCAGCCTGGGCAACAAGAGTGAAACTCTGTCTCAAAAATAAATAAATAAAAGAATAATTCACAGTGCAATACAAATTCAATAGTTATATAGGAAAAACCTGGACATAATGTTGAACAATCTATAATATAGTAGGAAAAACCCATATATGAAGTTGAAAAAGCTGAATCTGAATCTTTATCTAATTATTTACCAGCTAAGCATCTTTGAGCTAGTAGCAACTTGTTTGACCTCAGTTTTCACCTCTCAAAATAATGATATTTTCTGACTGAGATGAAATTATGTCTATGAAAGCCCTCTCTGCACGACAGCAAAATGCGCTCAACAAATGTTTATAATAACCTGCTTATGGATGGGCACGGTGGTTCATGCCTGTGATCCCAGCACTTTGGAAGGATGAGGTGGGTGGATCACAAGGTCAGGAGTTTGAGACCAATCTGGCCAACACAGTGAAACCCTATCTCTACTAAAAATACAAAAAATTAGCCAGGCATGGTGGCAGGTGCCTATAATCCCAGCTACTCAGGAGGCTGAGGCAGGAGAATCACTTGAACCTGTAAAGTGGAGGTTGCAGTGAGCTGAGATCGTGCCATTGCACTCCAGCCTGGGTGACAGTACGAGACTCTGTCTAAAAAAAAAATAATAATAATAATAAATAACCTGCTTATAATAAGTTCAGGGAAAAAGGCATGGTATAATTAGAACTATGTAAAACCTTCACCTATTCATAGAGAAAAACTAATATTAGAAAAAAAATTAAAATATTAACAGTAGTTAAATCCAGGTTGATTCAACCAAGGATGATATTTTTGTTCTTCTTAGATTTTTGTATTTTCTTAAATTATTATTTTTTAGAAAATAAAAATTTCACCTGGAACTGTAGGTAAATTAATTATACAAATCATTCTTAAAAGAATGTCCAAAATAAGGCTATCAGAAGATGTTTTTGATTCCAGAATCATACTAGTAAACGGAGAACTAAGGAAATAAATTTGCTTTCAACTTCCTCCGGATTCTGGAATGATAAAAACTGAGACTCATGAAAATAACTGAAAATATAGAAGCATATCAACTTAGATATGCTTTATTAGTTTCAGTTTTATTTTTAATGAATCAGGTCCTATTCCAATTTCTTATATTCAGTCCCTAAGCTTGCTCATCACAAGTATTATAAGCAGGCGATGTATCCAGTAAGTTACATATGGAAAGAATTTCTCACAAATTTCTCCATCAGCCTACACTATTCTGAAGCACTGCTTAAAGATTCCAGATGTTTAAAAGAAATAAACTTCTCTTTCCAAGTATAACACATTTCAAACTTCCCAAGTCATGGGGATTCCCAAGCGAATGGGTAGGAACCTATAATACGACAAATGTGAATAAACGACTTTTTTTTTTTTTGAGATAGGGTCTCACTCTGTCACCAGGCTGGAATACAGTGGCGCAATCTTGGCTCACTGAAACCTCTATCTGCCAGGCTCAAGCGATCCTCACACCTCAGCCTCCCAAGCAGCTGGGACTACAGGTGTATGCCACCACACCCAGTTACATTTTTAAAATATTTTTTGTAGAAATGGGTTCTCACCATGTTGCTCAAGCTGGTCTTGAACTTCTGAGCTCAAGTGATCCACGTGCCTCAGCCTCCCAAAGTGATGGAATTACAGGCGTGAGCCACTGTGCCCAGTCTTCAATGTGACTTACATGTGTTCTCTTATAGTGAAAGATATGACCAGAAGTATAGTAACCCCAAATTTTCAGCTTGAGGTTAAAAGCTGATGCCTCTCTCAGGATGAGAAGAGAGGCTTTATGTCTTTAAAATTCTCCAAACTTCATGTGTGGTAAACTGATATTGTTATAACATAATAATAAAAAATAGTCGCCAGGTACGGTGGCTCATGCCTGTAATCCCAGCACTTTGGGAGGCCAAGGCGGGCAGATCACGAAGTCAGGAGATCGAGAACATCCTGGCCAACACGGTGAAACCCTCTCTCTACTAAAAAAATACAAAAAAATTAGCCAGGCATGGTGGCAGGCACCTGTAGACCTAGCTACTTGGGAGGCTGAGGCAGGAGAATGGCGTGAACCTGGGAAGTGGAGCTTGCAGTGAGCCAAGATTGCACCACTGCACTTCTGCCTGGGCGACAGAGCAAGACTCCATCTCAAAAATAAAAAAATAAAAATAAAAATAACCAACAGATACTGAATTGTTACCATGGGAAGACTAGTGAACAAAGAAATCAAACACCTGGATTTGCCTTTTACTGGCTGGGAGACCTTACCCCAATACTTTAACCTTCTTAAACTCCAGTTTCCTTATTCAGTAATTGGAGACAGTAAAAATACTTGTCCCACCACATCATAAGACTACTACAAGGATCATATTATCATTGAACTTTGCAACTGAAAAGCATTGTAAAAATGTTATTCTGAATTGCTCTTATAGTATATACTGCTAAGCAACTTCTGTTAACCTTGCTTGACACTCCAAAACAAATGAGGTACCCCCACTATGTGCACAGCACCCATACTTCTCCAATTATCTCACCAAACACGCTGTCTCCAATGTAACTGCTGTTCATTTGTCTGTATGTTCCACTAAACTGTAAATAAACTGTAAATCCTATGAGGGCTCCCCTTCCTTTTTTTTTTTTTTTTTTTGAGACAGGGTCTTCCTCCGTCACCTAGGCTGGACTACAGTGGTGCAATCACAGCTCACTACAGACTTAACCTCCCTGGTTCAAGTGATCCTCCCACCTTAGCCTCCCAAGTAGCTGGGATTACAGGTACACACCACCATGACCAATATTTTTTTTTTTTTAATTTTTTGTAGAGACAGGGTCTTGCCATGTTACCCATGATGGTCTCAAACTCCTGGGCTCAAGCGATCCTCCCACCTCAGCCTCCAAAACAAAATGCTGGGATTACAGGTGTGAGCCACCATGCCTGGCCTCCCATGTTGTCTTGTTCACTATCATATTCTGAATGACTCACTCATATTAGAAACAAGCACTCAATAAACAAACAAATAAATCTTGACAGAAGAAAAGTTCTTCCTTGCAGGCTTTTACTAATAAAAGTCCTGATAAAGAAGATACTTAATAGCAACCTTTGGGTGCTACATACTGACTGGTAAGAACAGAAAGAGAAAATTAAATACTAGACTATAACCATATTTATAATTACATAATTGGAAAAGAATAACCATGCTATCAACTAAGGGAATACGACTCACCATCATATTTCGCTAGGACTGCCTGAACATCTGCATAGGCCTGTAATTCTAAAAGTGATTCTAAGAGATTTTCATGGATGTTCAACATGGTAAGAGGAGGAAATTCTTTCATCAACTGTATATTAAAAGGAAAAAAAAGATTAAAATCATAACAAAGGAACTCAATACAGCTGAGTCAGATTCATTAAAGTAGAAATTCTTGTTTCTTAACATAGCTGTGAAGAAGACCTAACCCTTAAGAAAGGCATATATTAAATAAATACCTTGTTCTTAAAACTACCAATTAAAATACAATGATTCTGCATTAAAATAATGGGCAACTTAACTACATTTTTAGTTTGTGGAGGAATAAATGTAATAATCCCATCATCAATTTACTTACATCTCTCATTATTTTTACTGCTTCTCTTATTCTTCCTAACTTTCTTGCACACATTGCCAATCTTCTTTTAATATATACCAGTACATTGGTATCTCTCCCTATTTAAAAAAACAAAAAATGATACAACTATCACTTTTGTATTATAGGTTGCTATTTCATTAACAAGTCCATTAATTTTATTTACTTCCCTTGGAAGATTCAATTAAAATTAAATTATGTCAAAATGGAAGAATATTAATGATGGCTACATTTGGGTGATAAATATTGAACAGGAGTGTTCTCTATTTTTGTGGATCTTTTAAGTTTTCTGTATTAAAACTTAAAATACACATTTAATTATTTTTGCCTCTAATAGTGACCTAAGTACAGTATATATAATTTGTGTATGATTGACAAGTTTATTTTAACATTAACAAAAAAGAAATACATTAATAGGAAGATACAACATTAAGTTAGTATTTAAACTTGTGCATAAATGATCTATTATTCTGATACTCTCTATTGTTTTAATTGAAAAACAAAAAATGTCCAAAACAAAATTTCCATGGCTAATGTAAACTTTTCTTAACAGTGAGTAATTGACAAACTATAAAACTACTTCTAGAAAGAGCTAACAAATATTTCTGTAACTATCTCATAACCGTATTTGAGATTATTCAAAGACAAATGGCATGACATTTTTAAAGATGTAGTTTCATCAGTTCCAAGCTACAAAATTATATATTCCCACAAATGTATGTTATAAAAATGTGCATTAATGAAACATACCATATATATCAGTATTTAGCTTAGGGAGAAAAACATTATCCAAATTTTAATTTACACACAAAAAAAGATTTAGAACTTAGCTGCCGGTAAATAATGCATTATATAAACATATTTCAATTTATTACCCACTATTTGCCAAAATCATGAAACTAAAACCCTCTGGCCATAAAAATAGCAGGAAGCAGCATCATCGCTGATTCTAACATCTTTGGTAAAATAAAATCTCAATCATAACTGGTAGAGCATATCTAAGAACAGAAAGGACCTCAGTTGCTATGGCTCATCTGATCTCAAGCACATCATGGAGAAAAATCAAAGAAAGAATCAATGCCAAGCATGAGGTTGGATTTTGGGCTAAGAATCAGATGGTGTGAAAGGGGCCACTCCCTAGCACTATATGCAGATACACAGTCTGAAGAGCAAACCAAATAATGTACCTTTATTGTTGCTTAGAGTAAGGGTGAGGATAAAGATAACAGCTGTTTATCATCACTAGAAGGCTCTCCTGAATGCTGAAAGTTATGTTTTTGCAATCACCAGCCTAATTCTCACATGAAATAAATTACTGTTAAGTCTCAGAGCAGCACATCTTCTCTCAATAACCCGAACAGATCTATTCCCTTCCACAAACGTTCTCTGGCTAATACACATTTCTGTCTTGCTGGTTTGTAGGTATTATGAATAGATTAGTTATTTCCAGTGAAAATTAACTAACCTGTATGTATTAAGTTTTGTATTATTGTTGTTTCGTGTTAAGACACAAGCAAATTACAGGTGCTAAAAGACAGTAATAATCAGTTCAAACTTGCTTACTCAGTTGAGCTTCATGCTGAGGACTTTGGTGCTGGCACTGCTGTGACTGCCTATAAATTGTTTCTCCTGCCTTGAGTGCCTGTTTAAATAACTTTTCAGCATCTACAATAGTTGTTGCTTCTTCCTCAGCCAGTAGAACGTATGCAGTGGCACAGCTATGAAGAAAGCAAGAAGGCAATTTTAAATAAAATGATAAAGCAAGCATTTTCTCTTGGTTATGTCTCTTTGTTGTATGTCATATTTACTTACATACACTTTTTCCATCTTTAGAAGAAAAAACAAAAAAAAAACTTCACTCAATATTTTACCTTAATAGGGGCACATTGGTATATTCTTTATATCTGATTCCACAATTTTTCCACTTTTTTATCTTTTCCTTCTGCTCTTTATTTTCTGGGTTTTTTTTTTTTGGGGGGGTAAAAAACAAAGTTTTTAAACTTCTATCTCATTCTCTGATCCATTGTCCTGTGTTTTCTTTTTGTGAAAGGGGGGAGAAAAGAAGATTTATAATTATCTGAATGATATACCTTCTACTGGTCATATCTGCTTTCTTTTTTTTTTTTTTGAGATGGAATTTTGCTTTTGTCGCCCAGGCTGGAGTGCAGTGGCCCAATCTCGGCTCACTAAAACCTCTGCCTCCTGGATTCAAGCAATTCTCCTGTCTCAGCCTCCCGAGTAGCTGGGATTATAGGCATGCGACACCACGCCCAGCTAATTTTTGTATTTTTAGTAGAGATGGGGTTTCAACATGTTGGCCAGGCTGGTCTAGAACTCCTGACCTCAGGCGATCCACCTGCCTCAGCTTTTCAAAGTGCTGGGATTACAGGCATGAGCCACCGCACCCAGTTAGTCATACCTGCTTTTAGTTGCTATATACTTTATGATATCCATTTCATGGGGCACGTATGGGGAGGGTGAGGATTGGGAAGATAGTCCCTTGACCAACTAGGCACCTTTAACATCTGACTCAGAAACATATTCCGGGACTAGACATTTTCCCCAAATCTGAGTTCTCCCCTCTGCATGCTGTCCTGTCTACCCATGGACTTATCCACAATACTATGCGGTATAACTACCCTTGTTCTGAATTCAGGTACTTCCTCCTACACTCCTATCCTCATTCCTCACAACTATGCTTATGCCAAGTTTGCTTTTCCTCACCCCACTAAAACACAGAGGCTTTTCTTTGTATCTTTTAAGTCAACACCTGGCTAATAAATTAATTCTTGTTTTGGGGCCACAAAGAGAAACAAAATGTTGTTATTCCATTCCCAGAAATAACAAATCCATCTCTTCTAGAGACAATGTCCTAGTTGTGATTATCTAAGCCTGCACTGTCCAGTATTCTAGGCATTAGCCACATGTGGCTATTGAGCACTTGAAATGTGATGAGTTCGAATTGAGATGTGATGCAAGTGTAAAAATGCACAACGAATTTTGAAGACTTAGAAGAATGTAAAGTTCCTCATTAATAGATTTTAGAAAAGTACTGACTATATGTTAAAATATTTTAATATTTTGGGCCGGACGTGGTGGCTCACGCCTGTAATCCCAGCACTTTGGGAGGCCAAGGTGGGCGGATCACGAGGTCAGGAGATCGAGACTACCGTGAAACCCTGTCTCTACTAAAAAAAATAAAAAGAATTAGCCGGGTGTGGCGGCGGGCACCTGTAGTGCCAGCTACTCGGGAGGCTGAGACATGAGAATGGTGTGAACCCAGGAGGCGGAGCTTGCAGCAAGCTGAGATCGCGCCACTGCACTCCAGCCTGGGCGACAGAGTGAGACTCCATCTCAAAAAAAAAAAAAAAAAAAAAAAATTAATATTTTGAATATAGCTAAATAAAACATTCAGATTAATTTCACCTATTTCTTTTTACTTTTTAAATGTGGCTACTAGAAAATTTAAAGTTACATATGTGGCTTGCGTTATATTTCTAATAACTTGTGCTTATCTAAGCAATAGGAGAGAAATTATTGATAAACGTACAAGACCAAGCATTAAACAAAAGTGATGGCAAGTAGCTATCATTAAGTGGGGACAAAAAACATTCTTCAGATATAGAAAATGCAAATCATACCATTTCATCATCCTTCAAATAAGAAGACCCTATGGTATATAACAATTTCACTAATCAACAAAGATTTCTCCATTACATTACACTAGATCCCTGTGAAGTGTTAGATATACTGCTGCTTTAAACACTGGCCTTCCTGCCCAGGCACAGTGGCTCATGGCTATAATCCCAGTACTTTGGGAGGTCAAGGCAGGAGGATCACTTGAGGCCAGTAGTTTGAGACTAGCCTGGGCAACACAATGAGACCTTTTCTCTATTAAAAAAATAATAATAATAAAAATTTAAAAATTGGCTAGGTGTGGCTGTGTGCACCTGTAGTCCTAGCTACTTTGGAGGCTGAGGTAAGAGGATTGTTTAAGGCCAGGAGTTTGAGGTTACAATGAAGCTATCATCTTACCACTGCACTCCAGTCTGGGCAACAGAGCAAGACCCTGTCTCTAAACAAAAACAAAAACCAAAAACACTAGGCTTCCTGACTGTCATTCCAAAAACCAATTGAAATGCTTTAAAATAACCATAATAGCCAGGCGCGGTGGCTCACGCTTGTAATCCCAGCACTTTGGGAGGCCGAGGCAGGCGGATCACGAGGTCAGGAGATCAAGACCATCCGGGCTAACACGATGAAAGCCCGTCTCTACTAAAAATACAAAAAATTAGCCAGGTGAGGTGGCGGGCGCCTGTAGTCCCAGCTACTCTGGAGGCTGAGGCGGGAGAATGGCGGGAACCCGGGAGGCAGAGATTGCAGTGAGCCGAGATCGCGCCACTGCACTCCAGCCTGAGTGACAGAGCGAGACTCCGTCTCAAAAAATAAAATAAAATAAAATAAAATAACCATAATAAAAACACTTTTTAAAAGACCTAGATGGGTATAAATCAAAATATAAACATAATTATATGCTTATATTTTGAATGTATGTACATATATATACACATACATATATATATATATATATATATTTTTTTTTTTTTTTTTTTTTGCAACAGAGTCTTGCTCTGTCACCCAGGCTACAGTGCGGTGGCGTGATCTCGGCTCACTGCAAACTCCGCCTCCCGGGGTTCACGCCATTCTCCCACCTCAGCCTCCCGAGTAGCAAGGACTACAGGGCCCGCCACCATGCCTGGCTAATTTTTTGTATTTTTAGTAGAGACGGGGTTTCACCGTGTAAGCCAGGATGGTCTTGATCTCCTGACCTCGTGATCCACCCGCCGTGGCCTCCCAAAGGGCCGGGATTACAAGCGTGAGCCACCGCACCTGGCCGAATGTATGTATATATTTTTAATGACTGTATGGCTGTAGGTGAAAAGATTTTTTCCCCCTTAAAGCATTCTTGGATTTGTTCAAAAGTATTTTATATGGATACTAATCCAGGAAATTATGTGAATATCTAATTAATCTTACATTGAAGAATGTTAGTTTTTTACATTGAGGTAAAATTCAAATAACAAGGTTCACAGTTTAAAGCATTTTGAAGTATACAATCCAATAATTTTTAATGTATTCACAAAGTTGTGCAACCATCGCCACAATGTAATTCCAGAACATTTTCATCATCCCCATAAGAAACCCCGTACCTATTAAGTAGCCACTCCCCATCTCCCTTGCCTCCTCAATCCCTGGCAATCCCAAATCTATTTCTGCCATTTCACAATGTCCTCTGATACACAAAATATTTTAATTTTGATTAAGTCCATTTGCCTGATTTTTCTTTTGCTGCTTGTGCTTTTGGTGATATAATTTATGAGACCCCTGCTAAATTCAAGGTGGTGATGATTTGTCCCTATGCTTTCTTCTAAGAGTTCTGCAGTTTTAACTCTTCCATTTAGGTCATTGATTGATTTTTAAATTAATTGGGATATATGGTATGAGGTAAGGGACCATCTTTATGCTTTTATATAGGTGGTTATCCAGTTGTTCCAACATCATTGTTGAAAAGACTATTCTTTCCTCCATTGAATGGTTTTGACACCCTTGTCAAAAATCATGACCTGGTGCGGTGGCTCACACCTATAATCTCAGCACTTTGGGAGGCCGAGGCAGGTGGATCACCTGAGGTCAGGAGTTCAAGACCAGCCTGGCCAACATGGTGAAACCTTTTCTCTACTAAAAATACAAAATTAGCCAGGTATGGTGGCGCATGCCTGTATTCCCAGCTATTTGGGAGGCGAAGGCAGGAGAATCACTTGAACCCAGGAGGTGGAGGTTGCAGTGAGCCGAGATTGTGCCATTGAACTCCAGCCTGGGCAAAAAGAATGAAACTCTGTCTCAAAACAAAACAAAACAAAACAATCAACTGACCATAGATATATGGGTTTATTTCTGGAATCTCAATTTGAATCCATTGATCTAGGTGTCTATCCTTATGATTTAACTACTGTAGCTTTGCAGTAAATTTTTAAATTGGGTAGTGTGAGTCTTCTAATTTTGTGCTTCTATTTCAAGATTGTTTTGGTATTCAGGGTCTCTTGCAGTTCTATATGAATTATAGGATCACCCTGTCCATTTCTGCAGAAATGATAATTAAAATTTTTACAGGGATTGCACTGAATCCATAGATCAATTTAGGGAGTACTGACATTCTAACAATAATGTCTCCCAATCCATGAACATGGGATGTCTTTTGATTTATTTATTTAACTTATGCTTTATAGTTTTCAGCATCCAAGTCTTGCACCTCCTTGATTAAATTTATTTCTAAGTATTTAAATCTTTCTGATGCTTTTGTAAATGGAATTGTTTTCTTAATTTCCTTTTCAGATTGTTCGTTGCTAGGATATAGACATACAACTGATTTTCATATGTTGATTTTGTTTCTCACAATTTTGTCAATACTTTCATTAGCTCTAATAGTTTCTTTGTGGATTAAGATTTTCTACAAACAAGATTATGCCATCTGTGAATGGAGACAGTTTTACTTCTTCCTTTCCAATTCAGATGCCATGTAAAATTTTTCTTCCCTAACTGCACTGACTAGAACCTCCAGTACACCATGTAACATAGAAGTACAAGGGCAGACATCCTGCCTTTTTTCTGATGGTGGAGGGAAACCTTTCAGTCTTTCATCAGTAAGTACGCATTTAGCTGTAGATTTTTCAGATGCAGATGTTCTTGAGGAAGTTTCCTTCCATTCCTAGTTTTTAAAGTTTTCATCATAAAATGCTGTTGGATTTTGTCAGATCTTTTTCTACATCAATTGAGATGGTCATGTAGTTCTTGTCTTTTGGTCTATTAATGTGGAGTATTACATTAATTGATTTCCATATATTTATCATGATGGGGAATTTTGTCAAATGTTTTTTCTACATCAGTTGGGATAATCATGTGGTTTCTTTCTTCATTCTGTTAATGTACTGTACTACATTGACTGATTTTCATATGTTGAACCATTCTTGCATGCATGAATAAATGCCACTTGGTCAGGGTGTATAACATTTTTAATATGTTGCTGTATTTGGGGGGCTATTATCTTGTTCTCAGCTATGATTTCTTCAAGTATTCTTTCTGCCCTTTCTCTCTCTTCTTTGGGACTCCTATAATGCATAGATTGATATGCTTGATAGCATCCTACAGTTCTCTCAGACTCTGGTCATATTTCTTTACTCCTTAATTTTTCCTGCTCCTTGAATTGGGTAATCTCAATTGACTTAAATGAAATTCACTGGTCTTGCTTCTGTCTGCTTAAATCTGCTTGCTGTTGAACCCCTATGATAAATTTTTCATTTTAGTTATGTTTTTCAATTCTGGAATTTCTATTTAGTTCCTTTTAATTATTTCTCCCTCTTTACTGATATTCTGTAATGGTGAGATACCATTATCATGGGTTCCTTTACCTCCTTGATCATATTTAAAATAGTTGATTTAAACTTTGTGTCTATTAATCCAAAGTCTAGGCTTCACAGGGGCAGTTTTTACTAATTTATTTTCTTTTTATTTTTTGAGACAGGGTGTCTTTGTTACCTAGGCTGGTCTCAAACTCCTGAGCTCAAGTGATCCTTCTGCCTTGGTCTCCCAAAGTTCTGGGACTACAGGTATAAGCTACCACACCAAGCCTAATTTCTTTTCTTTCCTATGTATGGGCCATATTTTCTTGTTTCTTTGCATGCCTTGTAATTTTTTGTTGAAAACTGGAAATTTTAAATATTATACTCTGACAACTCTAGAAATATAATTTTCTCTACTCCCTAGGATTTGTTGTTGCTGCTTTTGCAGTTGTTTGTTTAGTGACTTTTCTGAACCCATTTTATAAAATCTATATTACTTGTCATGTGTGACCAGTGACACGTGTGCTATTTTTTAGCCTTGTGGTCAGTTGGTGATTTGATAGAGATTTCCTTAAACACCTGGGACCAAAACCAAACAAAACACAAAAAGTAAAAACTTTGCAAATGGGCTCTGTGTGGGTGCTAGGGCACACCTTCACATTCAAACAGTTTACAACTCTGCCTTAGCTTTCACCTTCTACTTGTGCAGAACATGAAGGTTAGGCAGACTTGAGAGCTCAGGACTTTCTCAAGTCTTTTCTGAACATGTCCCCAGCTCTGGCTGTGTGTGGGGCCTTGATTCCCAGAAATGTGTGGGAGCTTTTCAGAGTCTTTATTCCTCAAAGTATCTAATTCCCCAGACTTTGCTCACAAGTTTTCTGGTTTGTCTACTGTTTGTCCTTCCTGTTATCCCTTGCCCCAGGCAGCAGCAGCTAATGCATTTGCCTTTAAATGTTTTTAACAAATGACCCAGAGTGTAGTTATGTCAGTTCTGGGAGAGTTTTGAAGTTGAGGACTCTCTTCTTTCAGTAAGCTGAAATAAAGCAAGCCCTTTGAGCTAGTGCTTCAGGGAGCCAACAGACAGGTCAAAACAAACGACCACAGTTCCTTGAAAATAAGGTCCATTCAACTTCCTCTGGTACTAGAAACCTATCCCTGGAACGTACTCTGTTGTCTTCAAGACTGCCACTGAGCTAGGGAGTGAGGGATGGGGCCAGGATAAATAAAACACTACAAAGCTTTCTTAGAGAGATTCGGGTGTTTTTTCGCCTTGATTAAGCATTCACTAGGTTACTGTAAACTTTTGATTAGTTTCCAGAGTTTTAATAAAGTTGATCCTTGGCCGGGCGCGGTGGCTCAAGCCTGTAATCCCAGCACTTTGGGAGGCCGAGACGGGCGGATCACGAGGTCAGGAGATCGAGACCATACTGGCTAACCCGGTGAAACCCCATCTCTACTAAAAAATACAAAAAACTAGCCGGGCGAGGTGGCAGGCGCCTATAGTCACAGCTACTCGGAGGCTGAGGCAGGAGAATGGCGTAAACCCGGGAGGCGGAGCTTGCAGTGAGCTGAGATCCCGCCACTGCACTCCAGCCTGGGCGACAGAGCCAGACTCCGTCTCAAAAAATAAAAAAAAAAAATAAAAATAAAACAAAGTTTATCCCGACAGTTTCTGCTAGTTTATTATTTTGGCATTCTTTACTCCGCCATTTTTGCTCCACCTTGGGAAGGTCTTCTTAATAAGGATAACATATATACTGGGGGGAGAAGGTTCAGGGAATAACTCTAAATTTACATTATTCAGGAAGCATTCCTTGATAAACCCCAACTGGAACCATATTTTCACTCTTGGTATTTATTTAGTCTGCATTAGATTAGTATTTATTGATCTGTTCCTTGTAAAGATTAAGTTGTCTTATGATTTCACATTTTGCCTTTTCAAAATATAAAAAGTTCAAAACTAAAAAATGCTACTAACATGGAAAAAAATAAACTTGATAGAGCTATGTTTTACTTATTTTTAATTCCCTTCTCATGGCTTCAAGTCCATTAACAACTAAAGTACTCAAGATTGAATGCTTCAAGTGAGTGATTCAAATGAAAAAATTAAAACAGGTGCATAAGTATATTAGTATTTTAATACCCTTTTAACTATAAAGTATTATCACCATTCTCCATGAGCATTCTCCACTTTGAAAAGTACTTCTAGCATAATTTCTATTCAAAAGCATATATAGATTTACAATTTCAGAAGCAAAATACAATGTTGGCAAACACTGAAATTTTTATTAAATATCTATAACATGCAAAAGGGAAATGACTAATGACTCCAAGTGTCTTAGGAACAGACAAAAGGAGATATAAAAATCATTTGTCTTGGTTTCCTTCAAAATAAATTTATTTTCCATATATTTCAAACTTACTCATTGTTCAATTCTAAAGCTTGATAGGCTGCTTTGATTCGAGCTGGAGGATTTCTTTCCCTCCAGGCCTTCTGCATAACTGTAGAAAAAATATGTCATAAAATGGATGAGATGGTAAACAAATAATCTGCAAAATGTATGAAGAATAAGCTAGTGGAGTAAACAAAGCTTTAAATAACATATTCTTAAACATACAAAACAACAAACTAGGTTATTAGTTCACTTTATCCATACGAGAAATTTATATTAAATTTGGAAGCTTCACATAAAATAAAAATATATTCTTTCTCTGATTTATTTGAACAATATATAGGGTACTTAAACAAGTTAATTATATCATTATTATACATGAACATTTATATATCTAAATGCATGTTAACATTGAGTTTAAGTGACATCACATTATAATCAATATGAAATATTACAGTTCTACTTTTATCATTCTGAAAAGGTTTTATGGAACTGCAAAAAACAAAAATATACAAAAACTTAAAAACAAAGTCTTTGTCTAATGAATGATTCACTCTACGAAGAATGTATGGGATTGCGTTTTGTGTAAAAGGGAAAAAAAATGAATTAATTAGAATATAGTACCGCTAGAAAATGTCAGCCTCTATCAGGATTCAACAAAGACCTGAGTTAGGATTTCTTTGGAATATTAATTTGGCTACCAATTTACTGTACCAAAATGAAGACTTCACAGTAAGTAAAGTTTTCTTTAATTAAATAAGCAAACAAATAAAGTAGACTCAGAAGACTAACTGGCCCATTTCAAGTTTGATAAGAAAAATAGAGAACCTATGAGTGTTGCTTTTGGAACAAAACCTGCAACTGTCCAGGAAGAATAATGTGAAAAATGTTTGAATTTTCCTTTGGAAATAAAATATTAGTCTTGGCTTAGCAAAGGAGTCAATATATTCCATTTGTATAACAAAAATACATTTCTTATATCAAACATGTCACCAGCTAGCTGACACCTAATGCTTCCTGAACTTGACAAACTGATGCAAGTCAGCACCCATTTGATACAGGCCAGTAAAAGAACATCATTCTGCTGCAGCACTAAATATTACATTAAAATAATGCATAATGTTAGACTTGTAATTTTTGATGATAGGCTGTCTTCTACGAGTTATATGATATTTACAAGTCAAATTTTAACACTGAATTTGTATTAACATTTTAAACTGTTATTTGGTACTCTAGTATATTAAATGCATATCCTAATTTATCTAACCAATTCCCTTTTGATGGACAATTAAGTATACTAAATTTTTTGGTAATACAAAACATTGTGATAACAATCTTTCAGTATGTGTCTTTTCATAACTAATTAAATACTTCCTTTCTAGTAGAATAGCTGGCTAAAATATGTATATTTTAAAAGATTCTGGATATGTAATAAGTTTGGGAAGTTAAGAAAAAAAAAAAAGATTCCAGATATACACCCCTCAAACTCCACAATAAGACTGTATTAATTTACACTTTTTCAGGCTGTATAACACAGTATAATCAATCTTTGCTAATTTAACAACTTAACACAGTATTACCAATCTTTGCTAATTTAATATCTGAAACTTATCTCATTTTCATTTGTGTTTTTTTAAATTTCTAGTGAGGTTGTCTAATTCACCTTTAAATATATTATCTTATTCTTTTGTTTCCAAATTCTCCACCTAGCCTTTCAAGAGTATTCTTCAAAACCAAAGCAGTCCTAAGCCTAAGCAGAAAGGAGAAATAAAGTTGACGGGGGGAAAATGTATATATTTTTTTCTAAAATAAGGCTTAGGAGTAATTTAAAACAAAATGCTGATTTGGTATTCAATTGTCCTGTTTAAGGGCTCTTGATATGCTGAATATAATTAACATAAGCAATTAGCAACTCACTCAAATTTATCTATTTTTCAAGTTAAATAACATTCCAATATGCTAACAAGCACAAAACAGATCAGCAGTTATCGTTAGGTCAGGGGTCATAAATGTAAATGCCTACAAATGCCAGGCATTAAACATAAATGAGTGGACTGAAAGCATATTCACTGTCTAAAGGAGAGAGCCACAACTCAGTTTCATCTTATTACTGCCAAGTGTAAATTCAGGTTCAATTTTGCCCCATTTTTCAACCTTCAAAAGGCACAAATTCAGATTTTAATGTAAAATCTCCTGATTTTTAAATGCTGAAGAAAAAAATCCAAAAACCAATACTGGGCCCTTCTGGATATGTTTTTTCTCTGCCCTAGATAAATTAATAGAAGAAGAACAAAATCTAATTTAGTTATTACTGATGACAGTAAGTCAAGAGAAATTTGCCACATCACATATATACACATTTGTATTTTTGAAAATAAAACTACTGATATAAATCATGACCTTTATGTGAGGGTCTGAAAAGATTAATATGGAATCAACAGTCTGTTTCTGAAGATCATTCTCAGACACACTCTGTCTGACTTGAGTTCAACCTTTAGCTGGGGTTAGACACACCTCTATAGAAGTACATAAAACTTAGAAAGGACCAAATGGGATACACGGTTTTAAGAAAATCAACTTCTAAAGCTTCAACTTGATCACTCTTTCCTATAACTGATCTACCAAAGAATGTTTCTCTGGTTTCCCTATCCTACCTAACCACAATTCCTATACCCGCTCCCCACGAAGATATGTTCCTTTCTCTTATTTTACAAAAAACACACAAACACACAAAAGGCTTACTTCTTACTCATCCTGAATCTGACAAGGTGTACTGCCCTATACTGTAAAAATCTCCAGGTGCCAAAGGGACAATTCAAAGTTTGGGTTGGGGGCAGCCATGTTTAATCAAGGCATCCTATAATAGTATTCCTGCCTTTTATTTATTTAACAGTGAAGCTTGGCATTGGAAAGAAAGTATTCTGGCCCTGTATTCAGGTATATTACAGAATGAAGAAGGGAAAGATAACAATTTTTAACAGTTCCATTAGTACCCCTCCCTACTTACTATCAAAGAACGGATTCTCCTAAGGGAAGGTCCCCTCACATCAAGGCAAAGCAGGCATTAGCAAGGAGTAATAAATGCAGTGAAGCCTTATTTTGGCCAAGTGGTAAGTTCTAGACACAGCTATCTTTCTATCTTAGAATCTGAATTCAGAAGATAGATAGTTGTCATGGGGAGGCATATTAATATGTTTATTTAAATTGAAAAGTGAAGTCAGACTTCTCTGTCAGAAAGTAAATATGATTTGGTTGATAGAACTGACAATGAGAACTCACCTAGTCAATTAGATTATATACAGAACCTTCCACAAAGTTTAAAGAGCTAAGTATGTAGCTCTAAGGATTTGACAGAAATATAATGAAAGCACATCATAACACTTAGAACCTTACAGTCAAATGCAATTCAAATTTTTAAAAATTACATTAGAATGTTTTATTGTAGAAAAGGATGGAAGTGTGATACCAGACTCTACAGCATGAAACAATGGTAATAAAATTACATAGGGATGTAAAACAGATATGTGTTCAAGAAGAAAAAAGACAAAATTTACTACTGTTAAAGAGCATTTGGTAAGCTAGGTGCGGTGGCTTACGCCTGTAATCTCAGCACTTTGGAAGACCAAGGGGGGGTGGATCACCTGAGGTTGGGAGTTCAAGACCATCCTGACCAACATGGAGAAACCCTGTCTCTCCTAAAAATACAAAATTAGCCAGGCATAGTGGCGCATGCCTGTAATCTCAGGTACTCAGGAAGATGAGGCAGGAGAATCGCTTCAACCCGGGAGGTGGAGGTTGTGGCGAGCCGAGATTGTGCCATTGCACTCCAGCCTAGGCAACAAAAGCGAAACTTGGTCTCCAAAAAAAAAAAAAAAAAAGGAGAGAGAGAGAATTTGTTTACATATTGTTTTGTTTGTTTGGCTGGTTTTTTTTTTTAGATAAAGGGTCTCTGTCCCTCAGGCTGCAGTGCAGGGGTGCCATCGTAGCTTACTGCAGCCTCAACCTTCTAGGCTTAAGAGATCCACCCACCTCAGCCTCTCAAGTATCTGGGACTACAGGCATGCACCATCACACCTGATTAATTTTAAAACTTTTTTGTAGAGATGGGGTCTTACTGTGTTGCCCAGGCTGACAAACTCCTAGACTCACGGGATGCTCCTACCTCGGCCTCCCAAAGTGCTGGGATTACAGGCATGAGCCACTGTCCTTGGCCTATTCATGTATTTTTCAGTGGATTGTAGTGGGCATTAAATCATTTGATTTCATAACACATATTGAAATATAGGGTATACTATTATTTTTAAATGTCTGTATTTTGCACTATGTCAAAAATTACATTCTCTATGATTATTTAACCTTATGATGTCAACTTAAAAATGTGTGAAGGGACACATTCTTTTTCAAAATTCTTTTAGGAGATATTCAAATAAAAATGTTTTAATACCACACCTTCAGTAGATAGCCATGATAGCTATTTTAAAAGCCTGCTGGTGTTTGCAATTCAGTGTCACTCTGTGAGAGGGGCTGTGAGAGAAAGGGTGGTGAGACCTAACTTCCAGAATCACTCAACCCTTAAAGTTAACATACAGCACTGATATTGTACTGCTGTTACTTCCCTAACACCTATCCTTTTGCCATTAATATAAACATTAAGCATATAAACATAAATCTATTCTTTTTACTCCTTTATCTGCAATTAAATCATTTTATATAACCATACCAAAGATCCTTGGCTTTCCTATCATCCACTCTTAACGGATTTAATCTAACAAAGATAAATCACTAGGAACTCATTTTAATGCAGGAAACTGGCTGTTTTTCAGACCCTTCAGTGATTTTGTGGTGGGTAGAAGCAGTAATAGTGTAGTGGTTAACAGCCAGTCTTGAGTTTGAAAAATGGTTTTATCATTATTAGCTGTGTGATTAAAGGCATATTACTTGATCCCCCTTTGCTTCGGTTACTTTATTGTTAAAATGGGGCTCATAATACTACCTATCTCATAAAGTGACTGGGAAGATTACATTTCTATAAATTGCTCAGAATAGTGCCTGGTACATAGTAAGCCTAGACGAGTATTGGCTATTATTAGTGAAATTGCTTAAGACTTCTGTGACATCTAGGCTATTCAATTCATACTTTTTTTTTTTTTTGAGACGGAGTCTCACTGTGTCGCCCAGGCTGGAGTGCAATGGCCCAATCTCGGCTCACTGCGAACTCCACCTCCGGGATTCAACTGATTCTCCCACCTCAGTCTCCCGAGTAGGTGGGATTACAGGCACCCACCATCATACCCACCTAATTTTTATATTTTTGTAGAGACGGGGTTTTACCATGTTGACCAGGCTGGTCTCGGACTCCTGACCTCAGGTGATCCACCCACCTTGGCCTCCCAAAGTGCTGGGATTAAAGGCGTGAGCCACCGTGCCCAGCCCATTCATACTTTCCTCAAAGAAAAAATATTAATATTTACATTACGCCAGGCAATGTGCTGGATAATAGAGATTCAAAGATGAAGAGAATATAGTCCCTGCTGTCCGAAAGTTCATACCCTAGTAGCAAAGACAAACATGAAAGCAATATAACATTAACAAATAAATGTTTGTGGCTGAATAAATTAAAGTTACTTCATAGAGGTTTGGACTAAGTAGTACAGAATTGCAGCAAACAAAATGTTTAATTCTGTGACAAGGGATCCCAGAGAGGGCTTTCCAGAAAATGTGACTTTTAATTTGGATAATGAAGGATAAAAAGTAACTCATCAGATGGATAAGGAGGGTGAGTTCATTCAAAGTAGAAGAAAAATTTTGATAAAGATCCCAGACCAGGGTATAGTGGCTCATGTCTGTAATCCTAATGTTTTGTAATGAGTTTGAGGTTACTTGGAGCTATCACTGCACCACTGCACTCCAGCCTGGACGACAGAGTGAAATCAATCAATCAACCAGCCCTTTTTTTTTTTTTTTTTGAGACAGAGTCTCGCTCTGTCACCCAGACTGGAGTGCAGCGGCCGGATCTCAGCTCACTGCAAGCTCCGCCTCCCGGGTTTAGCCATTCTCCTGCCTCAGCCTCCCAAGTAGCTGGGACTACAGGCGCCTGCCACTTCGCCTGGCTAGTTTTTTGTATTTTTTAGTAGAGACGGGGTTTCACCGTGTTAGCCAGGATGGTCTCGATCTCCTGACCTCGTGATCCGCCCGTCTCGGCCTCCCAAAGTGCCGGGATTACAGGCTTGAGCCACCGCGCCCGACCTGACCAGCCCTGTCTTTAAGCCATATAATTGAGAATCTCAATACTCTCTTCTATAGATAAGCACTTGGAGAAAACTAAACACATAAATTTCTATGATCTTCTACCACTTTATATGCATCTCTAACTCACAACTAAAACAAAATATATTCTGGTTTTCTCTACATGCCATTCTCCAATGTTTATACATTGACCTGTTATTTTATTTTATGTATAATTGCAGGTGTTCATTTCCCAGACGGAAACAGGGTACACTGTTTTCTGGAAAAGTAGTTGTCATATTTGATCTGAAAGGTTTTTGAAGTAGTAAAAGAAATATGAAATATTTTAAATTCTTTATAAGGAAAGCAGTGTATCAACCTAGCTTATAGTCATAATTTAATCTGAGTTTCTTATCAATAATATAAACAACTCAAAGCCAAATAACTAAATAACTCTGTATATTATAATAAACAACTCTAAAGAACTTTTAAAATCATCTTCATGATCACTGTTTATACTATGAACAGATATGATACATACCTGTGTCTGAAGGACGTAAAAAATCTGTGTCACAGGTGAAAAAGGTCTGATGGTCCTGAGCTGACAGGTTCATGTCATAGTATGTAAGTGGCTCTTTACCAGTCACCCAAGTGTATCTTTACCAAAACACGACAAAATATTTAAATTGAACATGAGACAGCATCTATCTGCTATAACAAACACTACTTAAATTCAAAAATATACTGCTACAATTTGGATGTTTTAAAATCTTACAATCAGTAAAACAAAAGATAACCTCACAAACTACTTAGAATGATAATAAAACATCAAAGACCAAATAGAAAAATAATATTCAATAAACAACTGCTTTTGAAAATTGAATTGGGCTGGGTGCCGTGGCTCATGACTGTAATCTCAGTGCTTTGGGAGGCTGAGGCTGGTAAATCACTTGAGACCTGGAGTTTGAGACCAGCCTGGGCAACATAGTGAGGCCTGTCTCTACCAGCTACTGGGGAGGCTGAAGCTGAAGGATCACTTGAGCCCAAGAGCTCAAGACCAGCCTGAGCAATATAGCGAGATCTTGTCTCTATTTTTTAACTTAAAAAAAAAAAAAAAAAAGAAGACTCAGTAAAACGAAAATTAAGGATTGGGAATTGGGACATAAAATGAAGCCTGAAATGGAGCTAACATATGAAATGTATACCCAGAAGTTATACTTTTACATTAAGAGAAAATAATCATTCAAAAGAAGCATAAGAATTCCTGATACTAATAAATTTATCCTAGGCCAGGCACAGTGGCTCACACCTTAATCCTTGGCACTTTGGGAGGCTGAGGCAGGGGGATCACTTGGGGTCAGGAGTTTGAGACCAGCCTGGCCAATATGGTAAAACCCTGTCTCTCCTAAAAATACAAAAATTAGCTGGATGTGGTATGGGCTGCCTGTGATCCCAGCTACTTGGGAGGGAGGCTGAGGCAGGAGAATCACTTGAACCCGGGAGGAGGAGATTGCAGTGAACCAAGATCATGCCACTGCACTCCAGCCTGGGTGACAGAGAGAGACTCAGTCTCAAGAAAAAAAATTTTATATATATACACACACACATTTCTTTTTAAGATCTTCAGGAAATGGAAACTGTATAATACAACAAATAGCCTCAAACTTTGATTAAACACAGTAAGAGATTCAAGGACCTGTTTCTTACAGGTATCCCTTAATACAGGCTAACGGCATCTTTCATAAAAGCCTAGCTTTCACTTCACAGGATGTCACTATCTTACACTATCAAGTCTTTAAGCACAGGAGCCATTGCTTAGTCATTTTTGTATCTCCATCATTTTGCCTGTACATGGTAGAAACATAATGTTTCTTATTCAGTAAGTTAAATAACATGCCCCATTCTACTTCTAGGTAAAATACAGCACTCCTCAAAATAAAAGTAAAGTATCTTTGCTCATAAGTTTCAAAAGATGTTTTCTCATTTAGAGTTAAAAACCAGAAGAGAAATGGACACAGTAGTGAAAATAGGAAGTGGCACTATGAAATCAATATAAAAATATAGTACCCTCTACTGTTGCACAATTTACATTCAGAGTGATGTTTTCTGATGCATCCTCAAATTTTGAAATTTAGCAATCATGCACAGGAATATGACGACACTGGTAATTTTTTCTTAATGCCACAAATTCTTTGAAAAAGGCTTTTTATAAACCAGGGGCCTAATATATACTTATACATATATAATATATACTTATACATATCACAACTACTTATATGTATGATAAACCAGGAGCCTAATATATACTTATACATATCACAAACATATGGTTTGATGCAATGTTTCTTATGATTATCAAATTAAACACAGGTTATGTGTGGTAGTTCATGCCTGTAATTTCAATGATTTGCAAGGCCAACGTAGGAGTATTACTTGAGCCCAGAAGTTTGGGATGAACCTGGGCAACATAGAAAGACCCCTGTCTACCAAAATTTTTTTTGAGATGGAGTTTTGTTCTTGTCACCTGGGCTGGAGCGCGATGGTGTCATCTCAGCTCACTGCAACTGTTACCTCCTGGGTTCAAGTGATTCTCCTGCCTCGGCCTCCCAAAGTGCTGGGATTACAGGCGTGAGCCACCGTACCCGGCCTCTACCAAAAATTTTTAAAAATTAGCTGGATGTGGGCTCTGCCTATGGAGTAGCCATTCTTTTATTCCTTTACTTTCTTAATAAACTTGTTTTCACTTAAAAAAAAAAAAAATTAGCTGGATGTGGTGGCATGTGCCTGTAGTCCCAACTACTTGGGAGACTGAGACAAGAGAATTGCTTGAGCCCAGGAGGTCAAGGCTGCAGCTAGCTATGATCGCGCTACTGCACTCCAGCCTGAGTGACAGAACAAGACTCTATCCCCAAAAAAATTTAATTAAAAGAAAAAAGTAAACACAGTCAAGATGCTGCCAAATAAACTGTGGACTAATCATTTTTACCTTATTATAGATCAGTATCTCCTACTAGAAGAGCTGTGATATATTTATAAAGACAAATGATTTTGTAAATACCTTCACTCTAGAACCAATGCCCTACTTATACTGAAAGCAAAATGTAATACCTCCTATATTCTGCTCCTCTGAAAAGATTTAGAGGGTTTCTCCATACCTTACATTCTGAAAAACAAAGGAGAAAAAGGGGGAAAAAGAGACACTTTAAAATCTTCACTTAACCAATATCTATTGTCTACCCACTGTAGGCTAAGTGTGGTGCTAGCCACAGATGATACAAAGAAGAATAAAGCATGCTTTCAAAAAACAGAATTAAATCTAATCATTTCCATATTTCTGTCTCCATAGCATTTAGTTCATAATTCAATTATAGTACTTACCATATTACAATATGATTATCTGCTTGGTTTTGTTTCCTCTTTAAAATATGAAGTCTTAAAACTTTGCTTATTTTTCTATTCCTATAACCAAGCACAGCCTCTGGAACTGACTTGCTTAACTGAATTAAACATAGTACGAGAGTAGTCATGTAAATGGCCTGAACTCCGATAACAGACATGTTTTGTTCTTTTTTTTGAGATGGAGTCTCACTCTGTCACCCAGGCTAGAGTGCAGTGGTGCAATCTCGGCTCACTGCAAGCTCCACCTCCTGGGTTCATGCCATTCTCCTGCCTCAGCCTCCCGAGTAGCTAGCTGGGACTACAGGCGCTCGCCTGGCTAATTTTTTGTATTTTTAGTAGAGACAGGGTTTCACCATGTTAGCCAGGATGGTCTCAATCTCCTGATCTCGTGATCCGCCTGCCTCAGCCTCCCAAAGTACTGGGATTACAGGCGTGAGCCACCGCGCCCGGCCAGACACATTTTGTTCTAAGAAAAAAAAAAAAAAGCATTAAATTTGTTTTGGGGAAATCAGGGAAGGCTTTAGAAAGGGGGTGACATTTGAACTGACGTTGAATCACTGTAAAAAATGAGAATAAGGTTGCAAAATGAAGAACATCTGAAGCAGAGGAAGTGTCATAAAACCATACAGCATGGTTAGGCTAGAGTACAGGGTAAGGAGTGGGAGGGAGAACTGTAAATGGGGTTAGAAAACAGATTGGAAAAGGCCAGGCACAGTGGCTCACGTCTGTAATCCCAGCACTTTGAGAGAGTGAGGTGGGCAGATGACCTGAGGTCAGTAGTTCAAGACCAGCCTAGCCAACATAATGAAATCCCAGTTCTACTAAAAATACAAAATTAGCTGGGCATGGTAGTGCCTGCCTCTAATCCCAGGTACTCAGGAGGCTGAGGCTGAGACTGAGACAGAAGAATTTCTTAAACCTGGGAGGTGGAGGTTGCAGTGGATGGAGATCGCACCACTGCACTCCAGCCTGGGTGATGAGAGCGAAACTCCATCTCAAAAAAAAAATAAAAGAAAATAGACTGGAAGAAATTGATGAAGGACCGTATGTACTATAGAAAAGAGTTTAGATATTATTCTTGGTCATCAAAGGTTTATAAGCAGAAAAATAACAAATACCAGATCTTTGTTTAGATCAGCAGTTCTCAAAGTATAATTCATGGAACTGTAAAGTAACAATTCTTCAAAATAAATTCTAAGACATTATTTGCCTTTCTAAATGTGTTTACTTGAACTCGGATGCATGACCCTGAGAGTAAGGGTGTCCTTAAATTTTGTACCCCAGGCACCTGCCTCACTTGTCTTACTTGTCCTGCAAAATTGAACTGGTGATGAAAAGTCAACGATGGGTAAAACTGCTAGTACATTAGCATGAGTCAAGACAATGACACCAAACTGTACTAGCAGTCATTGGATTCTTCACTTCCACATCCTTACAGTAAAAATAAGGCAAATTTCTTTTAAACATTATAGCAGGTATGATGGTTGTCTCTAGTAAAGCAATTTGTGAGAACTGGCCCCTTTTGTAATGAAACACCACTTTTACTTGAAAGAGCCACACACAAACTTACAGTTATTTAGATGGGTACCTGGCAGATATTTTCTTTAAAATGAACTGAGTCTGTCAAGATCAAGGAAGAAAATGAAAGTATTTGCTGCCAGTGATAAAATCTGAGCTTTCAAGTACATATTGAAATTTTTTTAAATGTGTGTCTGCTACTGTGAGCCTCGCAAATTTCACAATAAAGACTTTTCTATGAGAATGGTGGTGATATTAACAAATGAGTTTTTTCGTATTATGCAATAAAATGGATCATGATATGGATATGATATGCATAGCTCAGTGAACAAGTATTTTCCAAGCAACCAATGTACGATATAAAATTATGCATAAAAGATCCATTCAAAATGTTAAGATATACCAATAGATTTTCACATAACAGGGCATGCAAAGTTCAGATTTTACACCACAACTAAACTTTCAGAAAAGTACTCATAGAAAGTTTTAGTGTAGTATCAAAAAAAGGTATCCACAATTTTCTGAGAAGACTATTAAAATACTCCTCCCCTTTTCAATTACACATCTGTGTGAAGCCAGGTTTTCTTCATACACTTCAATCGAACAGAATTTCACAATAGACAACGGAGAATAAGCTGTCTTCTATTAACTGAACTTTTTCTTGTTGTGGGAAATATAATTATTTTTCACAAAGTATGTATTAGCTCAGGCTGCCATAACAAAATACCATTGACTGTGTGGCTTAACATAAATTTATTTTCTCACAATTCTGGAGGCTAGAAGTTTGAGATCAGGGTACCTGCAGGGTGCCAGCACGGCTGAGTACTGGTGAGGCTGAATTCTTGCTGTGTTCTCACAAGAAAGAGAGAGCTCTGGTATCTCTTATTATAAGGCCTTCCTGTCTTATCAGATCAGGTTTCTACTCATAGTTTATCTTAATTACTACCTGAAGCCCTATTTTCAATAGTCATATGGGGAATTAGGGGTTCAAACTTAGAAGGCGGAGGTTACAGTGAGCCGACATGGTGCCACTGCACTTCAGCCTGGCCAACAGAGCGAGACTCCATCTCAAAATAAGTAAGTAAAAATACATTAATTCTCCCCCAAAAGTCTTAACTCATTCCAGCATCAATTCTAAAATCTAAAGGCCAAAGTTTCTTCTGAATATTATCTGAATCAGACATGGGGAGGCTCAAGGTACAATTCATTCTTAGACTTCACTCTCCAGAAGTGAACCTATGGAACCAGACAAGTTATACGTTCCCAATATATTGTATGATGGTGGGCAGACATAGGATAGACATTCCCATTCTCAAATGAAAAAAATCAAAAGGAAGGAAGGGGTAATAGTTACCAAGTCCAAAACCTAGCAACGCAAATTCTATTACATCTTAAAGTTTGAATGCCAGGCACAGTGGCACATGCCTGTAATCCCAGCTACTCAGGAGGCTGTGGCAGGAGGATCACTTGAGCCCAGGAGTTCAAGACCCCAGCCTGGGGAATATAGTGAGGCCTTGTCTCTCTTTAAAAAAAAAAAAAAAACAAAAAACAAACAAACAAAAAAACCCAGGCAAGGTGGCTCACGCCTGTAATCCCAGCACTGTGGGAGGCCGAGGCAGGTGGATCACCTAAGGTCAGGTATTCAAGACCAGCCTGGCCAACATGGTGAAACTCCATCTCCACTAATAATAGAAAAAAATTAGCTGGGCGTGGTGGTGCATGCCTGTAATCCCCACTACTCGGAGGCTGAAGCAGGAGAATCACTTGAACCTAGGAGGCAGAGGTTGCAGTGAGTCAAGATCACGCCATTGCATTCCAGCCTGGGCAGCAAGAGTAAAACTCCGGCTCCAAAAAACAAACAAACAACAAAAAAAGGACGGGCGCGGTAGCTCACACCTATAATTCCAGCACTTTGGGAGACCAAGGCGGGTGGATCAAGAGATGAGGAGTTCAAGACTAGCCTGGCCAAGATAGTGAAACCTCATCTCTATTAAAAACTCCAAAAAGATTAGCTGGGTGCAGTGGCAGGTGCCTGTAATACCAGCTACTTGGGAGGCTGAGGCAGGAGAATCACCTGAATCCAGGCAGCAGAGGTTGCAGTGAGCCGAGATTGTGCTCCGGCACTCCAGCCTGGGCGACAGAATGAGACTCCCTCTCAGAAAAAAAAAAAAGAGGCCAGGTGCAGTGGCTCATGCCTGTAATCCCAGCACTTTTGGAGGCTGAGACAGGTAGATCACCTGAGGTTGGGAGTTCCAGACCAGCCTGACCAACATGGGGAAAACCCATCTCTACTAAAAATACAAAATTAGCCGGGTGTGGTGGCACACGCCTATAATCCCAGCTACTCGGGAGGCTGAGGTAGGAGAATCACTTGAACCTGGGAGGCAGAGGTTTCAGTGAGTCGAGATCGCGCCATTGCACTCCAGCCTGGGAAACAGAGCAAGACTCCATCTCAAAACAAAAACAAAAACAAAAACAAAAAAAGAGAGAAAAAGCGTGAGAATTATTTTTGATACTCTGCCCTCCAGGCCCACTGGGATGGCAGTGTCACCCCCATAGCTCTGTGGTACAGCCCCACCCATGCAGCTCTCTGTGAGGTTGGCCTGGCCCCAGAAACTGGAAAGGCAGCCTCACCCTTTGAAATCAAGGAGGAAATAGCCTTGCCCTCTGGGCCTGTATTAGGAATGGCAGTCCTGGGTTTGGTCATTCTTCCTTTTATTTGAAGTCAGTACATGTTCACAATTGAATAGCTCTATGGTTTGGTCCTGTAGAATCCAAAAAGTCTAACGGCCTTCCTTCATTCTGTCCCACCTTCCCTGTCCCTTTTAGTTCAAACTGGTAGTGTGTTTGCTCGTATAAACTCAACTCTGTTTCTGGTTTCTACTAAGATGACTAAGTCCATGAAGTGCACACATGATATCAAATAGTTGTTCAACCACACCCCTACTGTTGTCTTCAGAACAAGTTTTCTCATGTATTTATAAAATGGATAGGCTGAGAATTTCCAAATCTTCAAGTTGTGCTTCCTTTTTGCTTAACAAGTGCTTCTTCTGTTCATCTCTTTCCTTTCACATTTCACTATAAGTGGTCAGAAGAAACCAAGTTGTGCCACTTTGCTTAGACATCTCCTCAGCTAAATATCCAATGTCATTGCTCTGAAGTTCTACTCTCCCCAAAATGCTAGAATATAGTTCAGCCAGTTCTTTTCCACTTCATACAAGGACCACCTTTCCTCCAGTTCCCAACCACATATTCCTCATTTCCATTTGAGACCTCACCAAACTGTCCTTATCCATATTTCAAGCCTGCACCTCAAAACTCTTTCAGCCTCATTACCCAGCTCCAAAGCTGCTTCCACATATTTAGGTGTTTGTTATAGTGGCACCTCACTTCTTCATACCAAAATCTAAGTTAGTCAGCTCAGGTTGCCATAACAAAATATCATATGCTGAGTGGCTTAAACAACAGAAATTTATTTTCTCACAGTGTGAAGGCTGGAAGTCCAAGATCAAGGTACCAGAATGGTTGGGCTCTGGTGAGGGCTCTCCTCCTGGCCTTCAGAGAGCAGTCTTCTCACTGTGTCTTCGCATGGCAGAGAGACAGCAATCCCTCTCTTCCTCTTCGTACAAAGCCACCAATACTATCAGATTAGGATCCCCTCATTTAACCTTGATCATCTAAAAATCCTAGCTCCTAATACAGTTACATTAGAGGTTAGTTTCAACATATGAATTCCAGGGGACACATTTCAGTCTACAACATGTTAACATGTAATGGATTTACTGCTATTAAAAAGTATTTTTAAATTTCCTGCTTTAATTTCTAATATGATAAATATTGATGGATATAATCCACATTTAAACACAGGCTCTTTGAGGTCCTGGATAATTTTTTTTTTTTTTTGAGACAGAGTCTCGCTCCGTCGCCCAGGCTGGAGTGCAGTGGCGCAATCTCAGCTCACTGCAAGCTCCGCCTCCCGGGTTCATGCCATTCTCTTGCCTCAGCCTCCTGAGTAGCTGGGACTACAGGTACCTGCCACCACGTCCAGCTAATTTTTTGTATTTTTAGTAGAGATGGGGTTTCACCATGGTCTCAATCTCCTGACCTCATGATCTGCCCACCTTGGCCTCCCAAAGTGTTGGGATTACAGGCATGAGCCACCACGCCAGGCCTGGATAATTTTTTAAGAATGTAAAGAATTCCTTAGTCTAAAAAGTTTGAGAACCACTTTTTCTTTTTACATAGTTAAGGAGAGAGGATGTACTAGAAGGGGAAGTATAAGAGGAAGGGAAACCACTTAGGATACTACAGCAATAGCCCAGGGAAGAGATGTTTAAGGGCCTAGATATGGGGCTATGAATGTTGAAAGAAAAGATAGAATGGGCCGGGCCTGGTGGCTCATGCCTGTAATTCTAGCACTTTGGGAGGCCGAGGTGGATGAATCATCTGAGGTCAGGGGTTCGAGACCAGTCTGGCCGACAGTAGCGAAAACCCATTTCTACTAAAAATACAAAAATTACTCTGGCATGGTGGCAGGCACCTGTAATCCCAGCTACTCGGGAGGCTGGGGCAGGAGAATTGCTTGAACCCCGGAGGTGGAGGTTGCAGTGAGCCAAGATGACACCATTGCACGCCAGCCTGGGCAAGAAGAGTAAAACTTCATCTAAAAAAAAACAGAAGGCAGAATGGAGTCAAGATAATTTTTAAGGGGGAATTAATAAAATTTGGGGTTGATTGGAGAAAACGGGAAACATAAATGATATAAACTAAAAAGAAACCCGAAGATTTCTAAAATGGGAATTGGACGCCATTAAAAGATTTTAGAATTATAGAAGAAGAACTATGGAAGAAGACAATTAGTTTCATTTTGGACAGAGTGAGTTCAGGGTGGTTAGGGCCATTAAAGTTGGAAAATTCTAGCAAAGAGTTAGAAATGTAGGTCTAGAGTTTAAAAGAGAGCTTGGGGGTAAAAATTTTAAATTGGTTCCCCCCAGCATATATGTCTGTGGTAGCTAATATTATTGAATAAGATGAAGTTATCCAGGGAGAAAAATATTGAACAAAAGGATGCTTTAATTCACTTAAAAAAATTTTTTTCCCCCTTAGAGATAGGGTCTTGCTCTGTCACCCAGGCTGGAGTGCAGTGGCACAGTCATAGCTCACTGCAGTCTCAAACTCCTGGGCTCAAGTGATCCTCCTGCCTCAGCCTCCCAAGTAGCTGGAACTACACGTGCATATTACTGTGCCCAATTGATTTTTTAAATTTTTTGTAGAGATGGGGGTCTTGCTTTGCTGCCCAGGCTGGTATCAAACTCCTTGTCTCAAGTGATCTCCTTACCTCAGCCTCCTAAAGCACTGGAATTATAGGTTTGGGCCACCATGCCCAGCTTTTAACTCACTTTGAGATCCAACTCAAGTATTTCCTCTGCAAAATATTTTGCGGCCCTCCCTCCAAGAATAACTGACCACTCTTTCTTTTCTGTCACCATAGTATCTTGTATAAGATACCATGTATCTTTATAGAGTATCATATATAAGACACTCTATAAAAGCAGTTAACCATATTCTTTTACTGTCAATGTATTTATGTCTGTATCCTCTACCAAGATGAAATGTTCTTAAGGTTATCTTCACTCTCATTACTAATGGCATACTCAGTCTTACAGTGGAAAATAAAATCACATCATGTGCTATTGTTATAATTATATTGAACTCAGCTTCATGAGGACATATCTGTATCATATTCATCTTAATATGTCTTACTCTTAGGGGTTCTGTAACTATTTTACAAAAAAAAAAGAAGAGGAAAGGAAATGACTCTTCCTTCTTGTACTCTTGAATGGCTGCCAACCCCACCCCACTATACCTGTCAGGCTTCAGGACTCCACTTAAATGGTGCTTCCTCAGGGACTTTGACCAAATCTAAAAAGTGCCACCAAGTGCACTCAGGCAGTATTTTTCTACTAAACTATCGTAACTCTAGTGGTTAAGCTATTGAACAAATGAGATATTTGGAATATTATGGAATTAACTCATCTGTATTATTACTATATAGTTATTACCTATCCCAGTGAAAGGAACAATAATCCAAAAGTATTCATTTTGGCCAGGCGCGGTGGCTCACACCTGTAATCCCAACACTTTGGGAGGCTGAGGTGGGAGGATCACTTGAGCCCAGGAGTTCGAGCCCAGCCTGGGCAACATAGTGAGACTTCATCTCCATTAAAATAATAATAATAATAATTTTATTTGGCTTTATAAATTTTCCATTCCTAATACTCGCTTTCTAGCTGGCCAGTCTCGGTGGCTCACGCCTGTAATCCTAGCACTTTGGGAAGCCGAGGCAGGCAGATCACCTGAGGTCGTGAGTTTAAGACCAGCCTGGCCAACATGGTGAAACCCCATCTCTACTAAAAATACAAAAATTAGCTAGGTGCAGTGGCACATGCCTGTAATTTCAGCTACTTGGGAGGCTGAGGAAGCAGAATCGCTTGAACCCAGGAGGCAGAGGCTGCAGTGAGCTGAGATTGCACCACTGCACTCTAGTCTGGGCTACAGAGAGGCTTTGTCTCAAAAAAAAAAGGCCGGGTATGGTGGCTCCCGCCTGTAATCCCAGCACTTTAAGAGGCCAAGGTGGGTGGATCATGAGGTCACGAGATTGAGACCATCCTGGCCAATATGGTGAAACCCCATCTCTACTAAAAATACAAAATATCAGCCAGGCGTGGTGGTGCATGCCTGTAGTCCCAGCTACTCGGAAGGCTGAGGCAGGAGAATCGCTTGAACCTGGGAAGCAGAGGTTGCAGTGAGCTGAGATTGTGCCACTGCACTCCAGCCTGGCAACAGAGCAAGATTCTATCTCTAAATTAATTAATTAATTAATTAATTCACTAGTACTCGATACAAATAGAGGAACAGTCTACAGTAAAAGTATGACAATGGAATACCCATTCATGAAGAGCTGAGACTTTGATGCCTTTTTAGGTATATTGAAAAAAAATTTCTTTTCCTACTTTTCTCTCTTGGCAGAGATGGCTGTTTCTGTTCTCTCCTTTATTAGTCATAAGATTCCCTGATTTGCTGGGCACATATATATATATACACTGAGAAAATGTTGAAAATTTCTAGCCTTCCTTATAGCTAGTAATGGCCATATGAAACAGATCTGACCAGAAGTAAGTAAGGGGAAATAGTATGTAACATTTCTGAGAACAGTCCTTGGCTTTTGTGGGGTGGAGTAGAGGGAAGAAGTGACCTTACCCTGGATTTCTTTCCTTCCTGCTGATTGGAATGTGGACATGATGGCTGAAGCAAGAGCAACAGTCTTACACTACAAAGTAAAAACTACATTTGGAGATGGCATGCTAACAAAATAGAAGGGGTCTGGATATCTGATGCTTATTGTTTTCCATACTAGCCATGGACTGCCTATATTAACATAAAAGACAAATTTCTGTGTCTTAGTCCATTTGGACTGCTACAACAAAATATCACAAACTGGGTAGATTATAAAGAGCATAAATTTATTTTTCACAGTTCTGGAGGCTGGGAAGTCTATGACCAAGGTACCAACAGATTTGGTGTCTGATGAGGGTCTGCTTTCTGGTTTATAGATGGCGCCTTCTCATGGTGTCCTCACATGGTAGAAGTGGCAAGCAGCTCTCTGGGGTCTCTTCATAAGGGCATTAATCACATCCATGAGGACACTGCCCTCATGACCTGATCACGTCCCAAAGACCCTACCTCGTAACATCACATTGGTGATTAGAATTTTGGGGGAAACACAAACATGCATACCACAGCACTCAGCTGTTCTGAGTTTTCTATCTCCCAGAGCCAAACTCAATCTTAAATACACAGCTCTGAAAACACATCAGAAAAGCAGTCACCTGACAAATTCTGTCTGCTGGTTTCACTTTCTCTGTTCCTCGAAGGAGACCCTGGTTCTGAAATGCTGCTCTCTGTTCCTCCCATCAGTGGTTGCAAATGGCTTACAGATACTTGCTCAATAAAAGATGTGCCATGCTTATGGAAGTACCACCATTCAAATACCTATGACAAACAGAAAATATCCTCCACTTAGAATTGATCAGCAGACACACGAGCTCAAATTAAAACATTCTCTCAAGATGTCCTGTTCAATTCAGCATTTTAAATGCACTCTCCTTTCAAAAAGAAAAAAACATACAAACACAAGATTCAACAATAACACGTCATGTAAAAGTGAAATACCTTTTTTATAGTTTTGTCATAAAATTTAGACAAGCTTAAGCAAAACTAGGCATATGTAATAAAGCATTAAAAAACAGTAAGAAGCATTTTAATCTATAAGTAATTTAACTATGTTAAGTTACATTGTCATTTTATTCTATCTGCAGCATAAACAGTTTTCAAATGATAAGCATAGTGGATGAACAGACTAGACTAGGATCAGCATGCCCATGTTTGACTCCCAAATCAGTCATTTATTAGCTGTGTGCTGTGGGCAAGTCACTTAATCTCTAACATCTCAGAGCCTCAGCTAAATGTGGTTAACAAGAATTATAAGAAAGTGCTTTCTGAAGCAAAAAGTACTACTCTGGTATTTGGCAAAATTATTAATAAAGGTTAAGAGTCAGGTTGATTCTCATTTTGAACCATTTAAAAGTCAGGATATTCATTTATTTCTGTTTCCATGGTTTATCACTGTTATAAAAAGAGAAACCAGGCCAGACACGGTGGCTCACATCTGTAATTCCAGCACTTTGGGAGGCCGAGAAGTCCCAAAAGAGGGATCCTCAAGAAGGATCGCTTGAGCCCAAGAATTCTAGACTAGCCTGGACAAAACAGTGAGACCTCATCTCTACAGAAAAATGTAAAAATAAAATATTAGCTGGGTGAGGTAGTGCATGCCTATAGTTCTAGCTACTCAGAAAGTTGAAGTGGGAGGATCTCTTGAGCCTGGGGAGGTCGAGGTTGCAGTGAGCTGAGACTGCACCACAGAACTCCAGTCTGGGCAATAGACTGAGACCCTATCTCAAAAGAAAGAAAAGAAACAAAAAAAAAGTCAACTGACAGACTAGTCTTCTGCCAAATGTAGTGGATACATGTATTACTTTAAAGAATAAACAAAACACATCCACAACTAAGAGATTTTAATCTTTTTATTTCCTATTGTTTTAAAAAATTTTTTGAGATAGGATCCCACTCTGTCACCAGGCTGGAGTATAGTGGCATGATCACAGCTAACTGCAATCTTGACCTCCCTGGGCTCAGGTGATCATCCCACCTCAACATCCCAAGCAGCTAGGACTACAAGCATGTGCCACCATGCCCAGCTAATTTTTATATTTTTTGTAGAGACAAGGTGTCACCATGTTGCCCAGGCTGGTCTCAAACTCCTGGGCTCAAGCGCTCTGCCTTCCTCAGTCTCACAAAGTGTTAGGATTATAGGTGTGAGCTACCATGACCAGCCAGATTATAATATTTTTGAAAACTATTTTACGACAACCACAAACAGAACACATCACAAAAAAATCAGCTTTTTCAACTCTGTAGGAATGCTATTTTTTTGCTTCAGTAAATAACAGAACAAATATGCTACATAGGTGCCAAAAGTATAGTCCATGTTGTGGCCCACTGACTACATGCCACAACGTTTACAGGAAAGTGTGAGAAAATCAAGGTGCAGCATTTTTTTCTATCATGTCATTAATGTTTTCCGCTCAATCTAAAATGGCATCTCTTTCTGCTCACTCTTAGTAAGTTAGCAAGAATTACCACCAAATGAGGCCATGGTTTGACTTCTACTATATGTTTTACTAAGAAGTGAGATAAAACTTCTTTACACAAGCAGAAATTGTTCATGTGACAGAAAAGACAAGGTTTATATTGAATAAATCTTGGTTAGGAAAATTGGATAGGGCCAGGCATGGTGGCTCACGCCTATAATCCCAAAACTTTGGGAGGCCAAGGTGGGAGGATCACTTGAGGCTGGGAATTCAAGACTAACCTGGACAACATAGTGAGACCCCGTCTCTACAAAACATAAAAATATGAGCCAGGTGTGAGGGTGTGTGCCTGCAGTCCCAGCTACTTGGGAGGCTAAAGTGGGAGGATCGCTTGAGCTCAGCAGGTCGAGGCTGCAGTGAGCTGTGATTGTACCACTGCACTCCAGCCTGGGTGACAGAGTAAAACCCTGTTCAAAAAAAAAGAAAGATAAATACAATCAAGGGCAACAACAACACACTTTCCTTCACTATACAAAGTGCAGGTGGGTTTTCTAATGAATAAGTATGAAGTTAGTGGCTTTTTCAACTTTTAAGTCAACTTTTTAACACACATGAACAATGATAATAATAACTGCAAATACTTATTGAAAGCTTTCTATGAGCCTCGCATTATGCCAAGTCCTTGGCATGCATTATGTCATTTAATTTTTGTAACAACAGATTTTAGAGATGAGGACACATTCCAAATTTAAATAACAGTTCACCCCACCGGTAAGTGGCAGGGCTAGGTTTCTTATTCAGGTTTGCCTGACTTCGGAGCTTCCAACCATTACACTAGACAGTTTCATAAATATATCTCTTTATATATGTATATGTGATTATATGTATATACAAGTTTGTTAAGTCCAGGTGGTAAAAGAAATTATAAACACAACAACCTTTGCTAATAAAAACCCATCAATATTGCAAGGGTAATAATACAGTTTAATCTTTAAAATGTTACTTGAATTTCCTAATTTGTGTATATTTAAAACACTGCTTTATAAAGAATAACAAAAGGTTTTGTTGGGTTTTTGTTGTTGTTGTTATTGAGACAAGGTCCACTCTGTTGCCCGGGCTAGAGTGCAGTGGCATGATCACAGCTCACTGCAGCCTCGATTTCCTGGGCTCAAGCAATCCTGCCACCTCAGTCTCTGAAGTAGCTGGGACTACAGGAATGTGCCAACACAATGTGCTAATTTTTAAATTTTGTACAGAGACCAGATCTTGTTCATTTGTCCAGGCTAGTCTTGAACTCCTGGGTACAAGCAATCCTCCTGCCTCAGGCTCCCAAAGTGTTGGTAGTACAGACACGAGACACCATACCTGGCCACAAAAAGTTTTTTACAAGGTTTTAGACATCATGTATATAAGTAAGTTATCCCCCTCTTATAAATGAGGAAATTATAGCTTAGACTGTTTATGTAGCTTGCCCAAAATTATCAGCTAGTAAGTGGCAGAGTCAAGATTCAAATTTTATCTTCTGTTCCCAAACCAGTGCTTTTTCCACTACATCAGCTGTTTAATATTGGTAGTTTCTTTAAAACAAACAGACAAACAAAAAAACTACATTAAATAGAGACAGAGTCTTATTGTTGCCCAGGCTGGTCTCAAACTTCTGGCATTAAGGGATTCTCCCACTCCATCCGCCCAAAGTGTTGGGATTACAGGTGTAAACCACTGTGCCTGGCTTAAAGATAGTTTATTATCTTTACTTAGACTTTTGTATGCTATGGACTAAATATGCTAAAATATGTTTATGTTAAATTATGAGGCTTATATTAACATGTAGTTTTAATCCTGAATTCCTCAATAGTTTCTATTTTTTAAGCCAAGAGAAAAATCTCGTTCTTGTATGGCATTTCACTTTAACAAAATGGTCTGTATTAGTCCCTATTTAAAAAAACAGATCCAATACAAATGCTATTTCTACTACAGCTGGAGAGCACCACCTAGAGATAAAAAAAAAAGAACAGGCTGGGCATGGTGGTTCATGCCTGGAACCTTAGCACTTTGGGAGGCCAAGGAGAGTGGATCGTTTGTGCCCAGGGGTCTGAGACCACCATGAACAACACAGTGAGACTCCATCTCTACAAAAAATAAATAAAAATTTAAAGACAATAGAAAAATCTATTGGCTATGCATGGCATAAAACTTCTTAAGATTTTTATCTGCAGCAGTATTGTTGCAAAGTGTACACTAGGAAACATGACATCCTAGGGATGTTAATGTGAATTATAAAAAATATTTTAATTTTCTTAAATTAAAAATATCTTCTTCAAGGAAAAGTTGAATTAAAGCTGAACAGTTTTGTTGTTTTTGCTTTTGTTTTTTGAAACACAGTCTTGTTCTGTCACCCAGGTTAAAGTGCAGCGGCACCATCTTGGCTCACTGTAACCTCTCCCTCCAGGGTTCAAGTGATCCTCCCACCTTGGCCTCCCCAGTAGCTGGGACTATAGGTGCATGCTACACATGGCTAATTTTTGTATTTTTTTGATTTTGCCATGTTTCCCAGGCTGGTCTTGAACTCCATCAGCCCACCTCGGTCTCCCAAAGTGCTAGAATTATAGGCATGAACCCCTATGTCAGGTCAAACAGGTTTCTTAACTGTGAGAATTCTCAGAATAATAATAGCCAAAATTCATTAAGTGTACACTCTGAACCAGCTACCATGTTATAAACTTACAACATTATCTGATTTAGTCTTCATAATCCTATAAAGTTCATGCTGTTATTAACCTCAGTTAACAGATGAGGAAATGGGCTTGAAAAACCTATAGGTTGAATTTATGACACATAATTTTAGTCTTCCCAGTGTTGCCAATTTAAAATACTGTAGTCAGACATGGTGGCACATGCATGTAATCCCAGCTAGTAGGGAGGCTGGGATGGGAGGACGGCTTGAGCCCAGGAGTTAAGGCCACAGTGTGTTATAATGGTGCCTATGAATAGTGACTGCACTCTGGCCTGGGCAATGTAGTGAGACTCCATCTCAATTTTTTTTTTAATGGGCAAATTTTATATAAAAACTGTATATCCAGGTTCTATTTATTTATTTATTCATTCATTTTTGAGACAGGGTTTCTCTCTGTCATCCAGGTTGGAGTGCAGTGGCAAGATCTTGGTTCACTGCAACCTCCACTTCCCGAGTTCAAGAGATTCTTATGCCTCAGCCTCCCAAGTAGCTGGGACTACAGGCACGCACCACGATACTGTTACTTTTTATATTTTAGTAGATGGAGTTTCACCATGTTGGCCAGGCTGTTCATGAACTCCTGGCCTCAAGTGATCTGCCTGCTTCAGGCTTCCAAAGTGCTGGGATTATAGGCATGAGCCACCACGCCCGGTCTATCTGGGTTCTCTTTAAATCATTTGAAAAATTGAAAAACCTGGTAATACTAGTTGCAAGTCTATATGGCAACAATTAGTTTTAGCCTCTTTAATTTTTTTATTTTTCATTTTTTTTGAGACGGAGTTTCACTTTTGTTGCCCAGGCTGGAGTGCAATGGTGCAATCTTGGCTCAATGCAACCTCCGTCTCCTGGGTTCAAGCGATCCTCCTGCCTCAGCCTCCTGAGTAGCTGGGATTACAGGCATGCGCCACCACCCTGGCTAATTTTTTGCATTTTTAGTAGAGACGGGGTTTCTCCATGTTGGTTGGGCTGGTCTCGAACTCCCGACCTCAGGTGATCCACCCGCCTTGGCCTCCCGAAGTGCTGGGATTACGGGCTTGAGCCACCGCGCCCGGCCTTAGCCTCTTTTAGAAGGGGCATGCACTGTCCAGGCTACCCAGTCCTCAAAGAAATAAGAATTTAATTATTAAACTCTATCCATTTCACTCATTTTTGTTACCAACTTGGGCTCTGCAGGCATTTAATTTCCAGTACACCCCAAGCCCTCCCTGACTACAGTTTACAATAAGCCTTTAATATGTAAATAAATACTGTCAATCTCTAAAAGTAGATTGGGAGATGCAGTGTTCCCCAAACTTGTTTGAATAGGTAATCTTTTCAAATGCTGAATACATTTTAGAAATGCTGATCCATAGGTAATAATAATTTATAAATATTATAACCATATAAAGGATCTTTAGGCCAGGGTGGTGCCTGATGCCTGTAATCCCAGCACTTTCAGAGGCCAAGTCAGGCGGATCACCTGAGGTCAGGAGTTCGAGACCAGCCTGACCAATGTGGTGAAACACTGTCTCTACTAAAAATACAAAAATTATCTGAGCATGGTAGCCGGCACCTGTAATCCCAGCTACTCGGGAGGCTGAGACAGGAGAATTAGTTGAACCTGGGAGGTGGAGGTTGCATGAGCCAAGATCATGCCACCGTACTCTAGCCTGGGCGACGGAGCAAGACTCCGTCTCAAAAAAGGAAAAAAAAAAAAAAATCTTTAGATAAATACCAAAACATGAAGGAAGGAAATGGAAACTACTTACAAATATTAGTCCTGATATCAATGAAGATGTCCCTGTAAGTGCCACATAGAATTTGGGTGTCAATGAATTTAAAAATACAGTCACTGTCAAAAGAACAAGAATCAAAGTTTTAAAAAATGCAAATTTAATGTACTTAGGTTACAAATATGCGAGTATCTTTATGAGTGATGGGACTTAAGTCGTATTAATATCTAGTGTGAAATTCACTTGAAAAAGTTTTAATTTGTATACATAATATACATAATGGCTTATAACTATTTGCAACAAATCAAAATGAGGTAATTCAGCTTGCTTTAAAGAATAAAACTAAAGCACTTATAAGTCATAATTTAGACAAGAACGTTTGCAAGTCTGTAAGAATAAGAAGATAAACAAACATGCTTTTACAAAGGAGGTTCAAAACGACTCCATAATTATTTTGGTAGGATACAAAACCACTGTCTCAAATTAGAGGGAAGGAAACAGTGTATGTATTTGGCATATCAGCTAGAGAGGCAAAATGGCTCAAAGAGAAAAGCAACAAACAGAAATCTCCCTGACTTACTGAAATCCTGGAGCAGATTGTTCACTTCAAATAATTATCTCATAAGTACGGTGGGTTTTAGAAAGAAATAAAAATCTGGCCAGGTAGGATGGCTCACTCCCATAATCTTATAGTTTTGGGAAGCTAAGGCAGGAGGATCGCTGGTAGCCAGGAGTTCAAGACCAGCCTAGGCAAATAAAATAGACCCAGTCTCTATGCAAAATTTAAAACTCAGCTGGTCATGGTGGTGCACGCCTGTAGTTCCAGCTACTTGGAAGGCTGAGGCCAGAAGATCGCTTGAGCAAAAGAGTTCAAGGCTGCAGTGATCTTGCCACTGCACTCCAGCGTGGGTGACAGAGGGAGACTCTGTCTCACAAAAAATAAAAAAGAAAAAGTAAAAAAGCAAAATCTACAGTAATCAACTATTCTCATCTAAATGTATATGGTTAACATGTAGAAAAATAAATGACAAGTCGGCCGGGCGTGGTGGCTCACGCCTGTAATCCCACCACATTGGGAGGCCGAGGCAGGCGGATCACGAGGTCAGGAGATGGAGACCATTCTGGCTAACACGGTGAAACCCCATCTCTACTAAAAACACACACACACACAAATCAGCCAGGCGAGGTGGCGGCCGCCTGTAATCCCAGCTACTTGAGAGGCTGAGGCAGGAGAATGGCATGAACCCGGGAAGCGGACCTTGCAGTGAGCCGAGATCGCACCACTGCACTCCAGTCTGGGCGACAGAGCGAGACTCCGTCTCAAAAATAAATAAATAAATAAATAAATGACAAGTCAATCAGTAACACTGTGCATAGAAACCGCCGTTAAGCACTTCATTCACCTGTTACAGAGATGCCAAGTTAGCTCTTCAGTTTAGCTTATTTTAGTGTGCTAGTTATATTTGAACTTGATACCTTATCCTCCAAAAAAGCCAAAATATTTCCGAACTTTACCTCACAGTCTTTCATGTTATCTCTGAACAGGAAAGGGGACATTCGCTACCTTCTGCTACAGAAAAATCAACCACTGTACTGAATCATATAACAGAAATACTTCTTTCTTGTTCTGAGGTTGCTGCTCAGAGCTTGAGTGAAATATAATCACATGGTAAGGGGATCTGGGCCCTAAACACTTTATCCCGTCTACAACTAAAGAATAGTACAGTATATGAGAATCCATCAGGATCATCACTTCTTACATGTGTTAGTATTTTCAGCACAGACTACATAGCAAGTGTTCTACAGATGTCGAAAGAACTAGCAAACCGACAGTTGTTTGTGGCGCTCTCTCACTTCCTGTACTACATTACTCAAGATAAGCCTAAAAGAACAGACAAAAATATCACGACAACTATTTCTTAACAGAACTATTTTAAAACAAGAGAATCGTCAATTAAAATCATGCCATTTTCTTTCTCTGAAATCTTTAAATTACAGATGTGCTCATCTTTGTTGCCTGGATATGAGTTCTCTCAGCTGGGCGGCGAGACACTCAAAGCAGTGACTTTATGGGATCCTACCAGAGGCGGGGGAGCCAATATAAATTACGTATCCTAATCTGAGAATGCACCCTTCTGTCCTAATACCTGAAGCTTATAGCTTGTCAGGTGGCTTTTCCACGGAAAAACGAGGACATAAGAGAAAGGACGGACCTTAAGAGTTCTAGGGAGGAGCCGGTAGAGGCAGCAGGCTTGACAATCAATTGCAAGGTTGCAGTCCAAAAGAAAAAGAACCCACTTGATCGCTCATCATCGACTCCTCAGAGGCCCTCTAGGACTACCGAGAATCTCTTGCCCTTTGGCTCTTGCCCCCGACATCTCTCCTGGCCCCCCGCCCTGCCCCAGGAGGTCTGGTCCTCTCACCCGCTGCCAAATTCTCACACAGCCTCAAAGGGATCCTCAGAGCGTAAAGCAGCCCCAGCCCCGCCACTAACCACACCGAGACCCCAGTCCCCGCCAGCCCGGCTCGCAGTCGCTCCCTCCAGCCCAACGTCGGGTTTAGGCCGGGGACAGGTGCAGGAGACGCTCTAGCAGCCGCGGCTTCACCCGAGCCGCCACCGTCCGCCATCTTGCCGCTATCGCAGGAGCCAGGAGCTGGGAGGGGAGAAGGACAGGAAACCGGGAGTCGGGAATCCTGGGATAGTGGCGGACCTGAAGTTGGCCTCTCTGAAGGCTGAGTCCTGGGGAACCCGGACCGAGAAGATTTCGAAGGTGGAGGAGCGTGTCTCAAGATTGAGGATACCTATTCCTTTGTGGGGCAGGGAAGGGGCGGACAGCAGCGCCTGTTCTGGAGGAATTGGACTAAGATGTGACCCCAAAGTGAAGTATTACCGCTTCCAAACGAAATGAGGGTCACCTTTCACACCCCCGCCCCCCGGGGTTGGAAAAGCCACCGATCGTTCCAGCGGCCGAGCAGCTCTTAGAGCTTTGGATTCGGCTGTCGTGGAGATAACGGGTACCAGAAAAACTGCAAGAGCGACTTGGTCGGATGGAGGCCAGGAGCCAAGAATAATCGAAACACGCTGCCAGCACCCATTAGATGGATGGGAAATGAGTGTAACTCATTGGGAAAGATATTAGACTTTAAATCACCGAAGGCAAAGCCTACTTCCTGGGGCGCGGGCGCGGGCGCTGGCACTAGTAGACGTCACTCCCGCGCATAACTGACATGGCGCCCTCTTGGTCGGCGTTTCCGGGCGGGTCCTTCCGACGGCCCCCGCGGTGATTCCATCACTCGGCTTTCTTCCCGGCCTGCCTAGCGCCCACAGCCGGGCTGGGCCAGAACAGCCCAAGATGGCCGACTTCGATGATCGTGTGTCGGATGAGGAGAAGGTAAGGGGTCCGCCTCTCTCTCTTACCTCCTCCCCCGACAGGGAACTGGGGCTCGGCCCGGCTGCGTTGGGAGCCTCGCAGTGTCCCCAGGAAAAAGAAGCTTCTTTGTCAATGCTGACATACGCTCTCCGCAGTCGGGACGCTTCCCTCTTACGGGGCTTTCCTCTGCCTCACGGTGGCCCCAGTTCCTCGTTCCTCGACTCTCCTTTTCTCTCAGGCCTGAGGCACAGCCCAGGGGCCTCCCTGCGAGGGAACAGACGTTTCCTTTATTAGATCGTGACTGTGGACTTTTTTCCTGTAATTTTGAGAGTGGGTGGTGGTTATGTTGCTACATATCAAAAAGCAGTTATTTTACCGCCTTTAGCAGTTGGTGCTAACCCCCATCCCCCCATTTGTAGATATAATTGGGGTTAGTTTAGGGCGAGTCACTTCCTGGTCAGGATGGCCTCTTCCTTTTTGCTCCTCCTTCCTCAGGAAGTGATTTTGCTGTCACGACTCCTCGACAAGGAGAGGTCCCAAATGTTGTCCACCTCACTACACATGCAGTACTTTTCTCAAGTACTGTCGCCTGTCTGATTCGCTATAATAAATCTGTGAGCCTCAGGGCATGTGCTTCACAATTTGAGCACTAGTCTTTCCCTGTAGACACACCCTTTTAACGATAATTTTTGAAAATTTTGTTTCTTGTTAACAAATGTAGAATAACTGATGGATTTTCTTAACCTCAAGAAAGATTTTCTGTAACAGATAATAAACTGCATGTTAACACGTTCAAGACTTGACAAAGCGTCCTGCCTTCTCTGGTGCTCCACTGTGGAGTCTTTGATTAGCTGAATTTGTCAGTGTGCAGTTTGTATACTTATTTCTTGAAAAGCGTTTTAAATACAAGAGCACATTCTAAGGTGGAATAACTTTTCTTCTGACATTTGCACAGTTTCATAACAGTTTTGTCAGGCTTTTCAGTAAGTACATGATTTTAGGGCACGTGGAACTTAGAATGACCTCACGAGACAACTTACTTACAAGAATTATGACATTTGTCTCCTGCTGTGGCTATTGGAAAATGTGTCCCCTTGAGTGCTCTGTAAATCTACCAGGGTGTTTTTTTAAATAAGAAGTTGGGATGGGGAGGGGACTGTTATGATCCATAAGTCCTCTGCACCGAATAACTTGATACATCATACCTACATATGGCATGCCATTTTGAAATGCTTAACAAGCCATTGAACAACAGCATTAGATTTTCTCTTATTTGGAAACTGATCTTCATACATAAGATTTAGGACAAAAACAAAGACATATATGAGCTTATGCTGGAAATCAATCTATAATAAATTGTTCTAAGGCAAATAGTTACTATTCAAATAAAATTAAGCAAAAATCCTGTTATAATACAAATCCTGTTACAACTAAACAAATTTTTTTTTTTTTTTTTTGAAACGGAGTCTCGCTGGGCTCACTGCAACTTCCGCCTCCCGAGTTCAAATGATTCTCCTGCCTCAGCTTCCCAAGTAGCTGGGATTACAGGCACCCGCCAACACGTCAAGCTAATTTTTGTATTTCTTGTAGAGACTGAATTTCGTCTTGTTGCCCAGGCAGGTCTCAAACTCTTGGGCTCAAGTCCATCCGCCTCCGCCACTTAAGTGCTGGGTTTACAGGCGTAAGCCACCGCGCCCGGTCAAAATTCCACAAATAATTTAAATAATAAACTTTTAAGTTTATTGTGCCTACATGATACACATTGACCAGTGTTGTTGGATTTTTGTCTTCGATACCAGGTTAGAATGCCTTTAATTAAACTTGGGAAAGTATATTTTTTAAAATGCCAATTAAGATGTCTTTAAATACTGGCAGTGTTTTAATAACATTAACGTGTTGGGTTTTTTTTGTTTTGTTTTGTTTTGAGTTGGAGTTTCGCTCTGTCACCCCGGGTGATGTGCAGTGGTGCGATCGCTGCAACCTCTGCCTCTCTGGTTCCAGCGATTCTCCTGCCTCAGCCTCTCGAGTAGCTAGGATTACAGGCGCCTGTCACCACGCCTGGCTAATTTTTTTGTATTGTTAGTAGAGACAGGGTTTCACTATGTTGGCCAGGCTGGTCTCCAACTCCTGACCTCGTGATCTGCCCGCCTTGGCTTCCCAAAGTGCTGGGATAACAGGCGTGAGCCACTGCGCCCGGCCAGTCTTGGTTTTTTTAATAGCAGATCTGTGACCAGTTTCGTCTTCTAGCATAGTTTTTTTTGTTGCCAAATATATTTCAATATTGCTTTTTATCTTGGTTACATTTTCTAAAGGCAGTAAACCTTTAGAAAATTTGGTGATAATGAATGGACTCTAATTTCCTTATAAATATGTATGTAAAAGCTAGTAAAATCATCTGTTCTCATAACTGCTGAAGTTTTTTTAATCACTTTGTAAAAAGGAAGTTGGGTTTTGTTACCTGAAATGGTCATGATGAGCTATCTAAATAAAACAGGAAGTTGAAAGTGTAGTAACTTTTAGAAATAAACGTTTTAGTTGTAGCTTTGAGTTCACAGTTTCTGAGAATGAACCTGAGCTCTTTAGTTACATGCTTAGCAAGACAAAGATACCATAATTAGGAAGCCTGAAATATGAGATGAATTACTTCTTTGGGTTCTTTTCATTGTCTGTTTTTTTTATTTCATTCAACATTTGTAAAACATAAAAGCAAAGATAATTTTCTGGAAAAAAGTGTGATTAGCATATTTTTTCCCTTTAGCCTAACTAGAAGAATATTTGTGTACAATTTCAAAAGTATGGTAATTGAGAAGTTATGCTTTCAGTTTAGACTAATGCTTTCAGTAATAAGGTGACGTTTTCAGTATTAAGAAAAACTACATGCTTTCAGTTTAGACAACGGTAGTGGTTTTAAGGCATTTTTGAGAATCAAGTTTATCAGAATTATTTAGTAGAGCTGTAGAAAATGCTGTAAAGAGATGAAATATGAAGGCTCTGTTAGAGCATATGAAAAATATTTATACTTTTTTTTTAAACAGAGTCTCGCACTGTCTCCCAGCAGGTTGGAGTGCAATGGCACGATCTCGGCTCACTGCAACCTCCACCTCCCGGGTTCAAACGATTCTGCTGCCTCAGCCTCCCAAGTAGCTGGGATTACAGGCACCTGCTACCACACCCAGCTAATTTTTTGTATTTTTAGTAGAAACAGGGTTTCAGTATGTTGGCCAGGCTGGTCTCAAACTCCTGACCTCATTATCCGCCCTCCTCGGCCTCCCAAAGTGCTGAGATTACAGGCGTGAGCCACTGTACCCACCAAATATTTATACTTTTAAACTGGATCCTTGATTATGTATTACCTCCATAATTTGCTAGTTACCATTGTAGGATAAAGCAAGCCCTAAAGATTGTTTGGTGTGGCTGCTTTCTAACGAGTCATCAATTAATATTAAAACTGTCATTCTTCCATCTTCACTTTTCAGTTAGCTTTGCTGAGAGGTATTCATATAATCTGTTAAGAAATCCTAGGACAGGCTGGGCTCGGTGGCTCACGCCTGTAATCCCAACACTCTGGGAGGCCAAGGTGGGCGCATCACCTAAGATCGGGAGTTCGAGACCAGCCTGACCAACATGGAGAAACCCCGTCTTTACTAAAAATACAAAAATTAGCTGGGCACAGTCGCGCATGCCTGTAATCCCAGCTACTCGGGAGGCTGAGGCAGGAGAATTGCTGGAACCTGGGAAGCGGAGGTTGCGGTGAGCCGAGATGGCGCTATTGCACTCCAACCTGAGCAACAAGAGTGAAACTCCGTCTCAAAAAAAGAAAAGAAAAAGAAATCCTAGGACAGGAACATAAAGCCTAATAAGCAAGTGTAAACTCACATGTCCAGTCTTTTGTTAGTAGTATTGATTTATCATAATTTCTTCCAGAACACTTGGCTGTTTTATTATGACTAGGCTTAATGCTAAACAAAGTAGTGTAAATTTGTCAGAAAATTCAGATCCCAGGTTTTTCTGATTGTGTAGCCATGCTTTTTTCACTATACTGTTCTTTTCCATATAGCTATGAATGAAAAACTAGAGTAGAGGCTTCCATCTAATGGATTATAAACGAGGTAGTATGGGTCGGGGGTGATGGCTCACGTTTGTAATCCCAAACTTTGGGAGGCCAAGGCTGTCGGATCATCTGAGGTCAGGAGTTCGAGACCAGCCTGACCAACATGGTGAAACCCCGTCTCTACTAAAAATACAAAATTAGCCGGGCATGGTGGCACGCCAGCTACTCAGGAGGCTGAGGCAGGAGAATAGCTTGAACCCCGGAGGCGGAGGTTGCAGTGAGCCGAGATCATGCCATTGCATTCTAGCCTGGGCAACAGAGCAAAACTCCATCTGAAAAAAAAAGGGGGCGGGGGAGGTATTATGATGTAATGGAAAAGAGTGATTGTGAGTGTTAGATTTGGCCTTTCCCTGTCGTGCTTCTAGTCACCTTGTGACTGATTTTGGAAACATCACTTAACCTCTATGGGTGGGCCTTAATTTCCATCTAAAATAGAGAAGTAGGGGGGAATTGGATCAAACCAGCCCAAGAAAATTTAATTAACTATTTCAAACTCTAATGAAAAATCTCTATTTTAAAAATTGAAACACTAAAATGTTCCAAAAGGTTCTATTCATTGTCTGCTTTCCTACATTTGCCCTGATAAGAAGACTGAGTTGTTTGATGACTGAAAGCATGTGTCTTTATCTAGTGCCTATCATAGTGCCAAGCACACAGTGTAGGCACCGCCTATTGATATGAAAGAGAAAACAACTTCATTAATTCTCATATCTCCCCAGTTCACACCCCTTCATCTCCTATAAAACAACCCTTCCCCCACAATTGTTTCTGTTAGTCTCTAGGTGTTTCTTGTGGTCAAGAGTACGTCCACAGTTTGGGTGCCTCTGTGCATTCCTTGTATCTGAGCATCTACTGACATCATTGGTGCTCTGCTATGCCACTGCTGGGAACATTTGACCCCTCTAGGAGCATCTTCCTAATAGATCCCATAAACTGCAAAGCCTTATGGTTACCAAAATGATGGTGTGTATATATACACTGGAGCCTTGCAAAGCCCCTAATGAAAGTATTTCCTTCACCAGCTGGAAGTACTCTCCTTTAGCGAGCAGATTAAAACACACACCTGATGTGTGTTTTAAAGAAAAAGGACCGAAGAGAGAAAAAGTTTCCAAGGCATGAATGAATTAAGAGTGACAGATGCTACTGAGATAGAAAGATGAGGACAGAGAAAACAGCACTCACTCTGACAGTATTCTTTCCAACTGGATTTGGTAAATAAGAGTGAGAGGTACCTCGAGTGAGCAGTGGGAGAAGTCATACTGGAAGGGGTAAGCAGTGATTGACATAAGAAAGTAAAATAAATTCAGGTTCATCCAGACACCCCCCTAATCTTGCCTTGACCCAGAAACATTGTGGTCACAGGGCTTTCAGCCTCCCATTCCCATAAGAAAGCTTCCTAATTATGATATCTTGGTCTTGCCAAGCATTTAGAGGGCCTTCCTCTGTAGCCCTCCAGATAGTGATTTGAATTAAGTAAAGCTCTTTTTAGATAAGTGTTCTAGTCCAGTCTGAAATCAGCTTGTTGGTCTTTTTGGCACTGTCATTGCCCAGTACCAGCACGTTCTTGGCTCCTTGCCACATCTCTGGCCACAATGTGGGAGGCAAAGGCAGTGAGCATTTCCAGAGTGGTGAGATGAGGCGAGGTCCACACAGCATCTCTGAACAGCATGTCCACACAGGGCTCAGAGTCATCATGCTGCATGTCCACCTCATGTCCACAGTATCTGAGCAGTTGAGATTGGTGGAGTGGACCTTCTAGTTATTCATCACCTAGAGGAAGATCCTCATCAACTCCACTTCTCAAAGGGGTGGAATTGAACCTGAACCTGCTTGACAGATGAGAGCCCAAGCCTAGCCAAGGTGGCTGCCTTGGTGATCCTCGTCCTGAAAGCCATTTCCATTAATTTAAAAATTGTAGGTATATAGGAACTATAATAACAGGCTTAAAATTGAAATTTGCTCTGTGTGGTGGGTCACACCTGTAATCACAATACTTTGGGAGGCTAAGCCGGGACGATCACTTGAGCCCAGAAGTTTGAGACTAGCCTGAGCAACATAGTGAAATCCCTGGCTCTTCCAAAAAAAAAATTAAAATGATGGGAAAGGGCATGAGTAAAAAGTCCCCTCCTGCCCCTGTCTTCCACCCACCCAGTTTCCCTGACAAGTAGCCAATATTACCAATTCCTCTTGTATCTTTTCTAATTCTATGCATATACAAACACACTTTTCACTTAATAATATCTCTAACCTATCAACATTCCTTGTACCATTATTTTCATTCAGGACCTTTTTTTATGCTTGAATTATTTTTAACAACATGTTTAATTATCTCTCTGCCTCAGGCCTCTCCTTTCTTTCTTCATCCTTCCTGGTTTATCATAAATTCTTCACAGCTATAATGTATTATGAAATTTTGAGCAGTGTGTAAAATTAATCTTTGGTACAACTTCACATACAGATTGTTAAGGCAGTGTCGGTGAAATGGAACACTGATCGAACTCTGTTGAGTGTAGGTCATGGTATAACATACTGTTTAAACAAGAAAACAGCATAATGGCAGACTGTACCAAAGGAAGGTGGTGAGAGAATTTTACCTTGTGGATTCTTTGTTTTACATCTGGATAACATTTAAGTGCTTATTTTGTGGTAACTACTTTATATATTAACTATGTATTTATCTCACAACATCGTTATAGGACAGATACTTACGCCCATTTTATAGTAGAGTAAACTGAGACACAGGCACATTTGAGGTTAAAATATATGACCAGGTGTCCAGAACTAGTAAATGGCAGTGTGGATACAATGCTGTTGTCTACTGTCAGAGCCTATGCTCTTACCCGTTTTGATTCCTTTTAGTAGATAGTAAGATAGTAAGCAGTTTTGATGAAATAATGACATAGTCCTCAACAGCAATCAAGTTAATCATGTAGTAACCTGGATGCCTTTATAGACACTGAAACATTGGTGTTCTCTGGTCCTGACTGCATTATAATTGTTGCTGAATGGCCAAGTGCAGTGGTTCACACTTGTAATCCCAGCACTTTGGGAGGCCGAGGCAGGTCCATTGCTTGAACCCAGGAGTTCAAGACCAGCCTGAGCAATATAGTGAAACCCCATCTCTACAGAAAATACAAAAATTAGCCCGGCATGGTGGCACACGCCTGTAGTCCCAGCTACTTGGGAGAATCACTTGAACCTGAGATTAGGAGGTTGCATTGAGCTGAGATCAGGCCATTGCACTCCATCCTGGGCTGGGCGACAGTGCGAGACGCTGACTCAAAAAAAAAAAAAAAAGGAAGGGCCAGGTGTGGTGGCTCACGCCTGTAATCCCAGCACTTTGGGAGGCTGAGGTGGACGGATCACTTGAGACCAGGAGTTCAAGACCAACCTGACCAACATGGAGAAACCCCCGTCTCTGCTAAAAATACAAAATTAGCCCGGTGTGATGGCACATGCCTGTAATCCCAGCTACTCAGTAGGCTGAGGCAGGAGAATAGCTTGAACCTGAGAGGCAGATGTTGCAGTGAGCCGAGATCGTGCCATTGCACTCCAGCCTGGGCAACAAGAGCAAAACTCTGTCTCAAAAAAAAAAAAAAAAAAGTTGCTTAGTGCTCTTTGAACTTAAGTATACCATGAAGAATTCTAGTATTTATGCTGTGTTATTAAATGCATGTTGAAAAACATGGCTCTAGAAATTTAAAGATCATTAAAGTCCCCGCCCGTAACGAGGCCAAGGAGAAACTTTACAGTATGACAGTATCTTAGAACATCCTTGCCTACGGCAGAATCTGTGTTTCCTTCAAAAACAGATTTCTGAGTTCCATCCTAGGTATACCGAATCAGAATTTTTTGGAACCAGTGGTCAGGAATTATTTGTAATAAGCCTCCCAATAATTATTGGAATACTTGAGAACCATTATCTTAGCGAACTTACTGTGATTCAAATCTTAGTCCTCTGCTTATTTAGCTCAGAAGCTTGATTGATCAAGATGCTAAACCCAAGTCTCTCTCAGGGATAAACTCATTTTAGCTAGGCTTATGAAACTAATGTATAAAACTGGAATAACAATTTAATACATATAGAAGGAACTAAGTTCTTTTTTTCAGATAGGTCAGGAACATGGGAAATCAAGTTAGAATGTTTTAACGGAACATAGAATTAGAACAAAGGAAGTTAACTTGATAGTCCAAACTACTGATGGCATTTTCTTTCATAATAGGCATATGTACCCAACACCAAAACCAAGTCAGGTCTTTGTATAACAGCAGTGGACATTTTTCCTCTAGATAAGTTCATTTGTTGTCACATTACTAGCAGGAGAGTTTTTCAGGACTGGTTATGTGTCAAAATTTTGCATGCTGCAGCTTCTACAGTCTGCTCCCCTTAGTTAATGACACTTCCATTCTTTAGTTGCTCAGGTCAAAAACATTAATGTTATCTTTGACTGCTATTTCTCTCACAATCCACATGTAGTCCACTGGCAAATCCTGTAGGCTCTGTCTTTAAAATAAACCCAGAATTTGACTATTTCTTCCCACACCCTTATTCTAACCACTCTGGAAGAAGCCATTGTGACCTCTAGATTATTAAAATACTATTTTTTCTGGTGTCCCTGCTTCTGCTGTTGCTCCTCCCCAGCAGTCTGTCCTCAATGAAGCATCCAGAGTGATCTGGTTACAATGTAGGTTAGAACATGTCACTTTTCTGCTCAAAGCCCTCCAGTGGCTTCCCATCTTCTTCTAAGTCCCTATGTTCTGGGATGTTACCTCTTTGCCATTTATCTCTGACTTTATCTTCTACATGTTCTTCTTCTGGTCTTTGTTCCAATCACATATTCTCACTGAAGAATCTTTGCATTCTTTTCTCTGAAGTTCTCTTCCTTCTGTATCCCTCACTTCAGATACTTAACCAGAAGTCACCTCCTTAGTGAAGCTTTCTCTGGTTGTTCTGTCCAGTTCCAAATCCTAACATTTCATGTCCCTTTTCTTTGCCTTGTTTTTTCTCCATAGCATTTATCACTTGCTAGCTCGTATTTTACGTATTTACTCTTTGCTGTTGTCTTTACCCACTGGAATGTAAACTCCATGAGGACAGTATGCTAGTGAGTCACCATTGCCTAAAACATAGTGGGTCTTCTGATATTTGTTGAATGCATAACTCTTGCTTGGATAGCATCTGTCTTGATTTCATTGTTAACTCTCATAGGGCAGTCTGATTTCCAAGTTTTGTGAGACCATATTGAGGACTGCAGTACTTCTGTATTACTGATAGTTTTTTTATTAATGGAGCTTTGTCCTCAGAAAGCTTTAGCAAGTGACCATTGCCTATGATGTACAGAATAAAACCAGATTTGATATTACCATCATTACTGCTATCTGACTTATCTTACTTCATCCTTCTCTTTTATTATCTCCAAATCTTCTGTTCACCAAACAAGAGAGTGTTTTTCCACTACCTTTTTTGTTCTTCTTATTCCTTCACTCATAGTGCCCTCCCTTTCCTCCCTTCCACCCTACCTAAAGTACTTTGCAGAGCCCAGCTTCTCCTTTTCTTTATAGTTGTCTTTCACCAACCCAGCTCAATATCCAACTACTTACTCTTAAGTTCTGTGCCTTATGTTATCTGTACTACTGCTTTGGCAGTTTTGCTGCTGTGACTTAGAGTTGTTTTTAATTTTTTATTTTATTTTTGGGACAGGGTCTCACTCTGTCACCAAGACTAGAGGTCAGTGGTGGGATTTTGGCTTGCTGCAACCTCTGCCTCCTGGGCTCAAGTGATTCTCCCACCTCAGCCTGCCTCCTGAGTAGCTGGGACTGCAAGCACGCAACTAATTTTTAAATTTTTTTTGTAGAGACAGTCTCACTATATTGCCCAGACTGGTCTCAAACTCCTGGGATTATAGGCATGAGCCACTGCACTCGGCCCTGGCTAATTATTTTTAATTTTTTAATTTTTTATTTGTATTTATTTTTATTTTTTTAGAGACAGAGTCTCACTCTGTCGCCCAGGCTGGAGTGCAGTGGTGCCATCTCGGCTCACTGCAACCTCTGCCCCCTGGGTTCAAGCGATTCTCCTGTCTCAGCTTCCCGAGTAGCTGGGATTACAAGCGCCTACCACCGCACCTGACTGATTTGTTGCATTTTTAGTAGAGACAGGGTTTCACCATCTTGGCCAGGCTGACCTTGAACTTCTGACCTCATGATACACCTGCCTCGGCCTCCCAAAGTGCTGGGATTACAGACGTGAGCCACCGCATCTGACCGGATTTTTTATTTTTTGAGACGAGACATCATTGTGTGCCCACGCCGGTCTCAAACTCCTGGGCTCAAGCGATCCTCCTACCTTGGCCTCCCAAAGTGCTGGGATTACAGGCATGAGCTCACTGTGCCTAGCCTGAATTATAGTTATTTTTAAATGTTGGGCACATCTTTACTGAGGGCTATGGCTTGTATAAATTGTTTTATTAACAGTGGTAAAGTATACAGAGATTGGAAAGCTAAGGTGCTTACTGTATGTTATGTTCGTCTTATGTTGTTTGTATCTACTAGGATGATTTGCACTTTATATTACCTTAAGGTAGTGGCTGTCAACCCTGACAGCATGTTAGAATCACCTGAGGAAGCTTTTAAACTGATGCCCAAGCCCTACCCCAGCCTATTACATCAGAACTTCTGCAGGCAGAACCCATATATCAGTATATTTAAATCTTCCCAGGCGATTCTAATGTGTAGCCAAGGTCCAGAACCACTGATTTAAGGCAAAAGATAATTTGTTGGCTTACTTCTTTGACAGCCCTACTCTTTGTCTTTATCTTTAGTATTCACCTCAGTGCCTGAGACCAAATGAATTGTTTTGTGGTTTGTTTTGAGTGAGTGAACAAATTGTTAAACACAAAGAGCTGAACTTTTTAGAAGACAACATAACTCAGAGTTCAGTGATGTCTAGGTATTTGCTTAGGGAAAAAAATTAAGTATCTGCTGTATGGGAGTCTGTCTCATGTTACCTCATGGGTTCTTAAAACAGTCCTAGATATGAGTAGGTTTTATAATCACAAATGAAGAAACTAAGACCCAAGCAATTTAGCAGTAAAGCTGGCGTGTGAAACTGTATCTGACTTCCAGTGATTTTGAGAAAAAAAAAAAAATTGGTAAAAAGATATACTTTAAATTAGAATGCTGTAACATGCCAGATACATACCAGATCTTAAAGGCAAAATCGTTCTTGTTTCCCACTGCTGCTTTTTCCATCTAGCATGGGTTCTAACTGCCGAACTTTACCCTTTCGAACTTGACATCTGCATCATTGCTCACTAACACATGAATCTCAAGATACTTGGGGTGGTCATTTTTCCCTAATTTATTTTATTTTATTTATTCTTGGGCAACCTGTGGACCAGAATAGGTTCAAAGAGGCTTTTTCCTAATTTTTTAACCTTGTGGGTATTTTTTTTTAAGCACATTTAAGCTCCTAAACAAGTTGCTTATGGGATGTTTTCACTCATTTTAATTTTCTCTTCTGTATGTTGTAAATGTTATGCTTAAATATGTCAGTTTTAAACACTACTGAGTGATATGAAATACAGTGACTCCCAGTTAAAGTAAAAGTCATTCTAATGCGTGTTAAAACAGTAAAGAAGACTGTTCAGAACTATTATGGCCAGGTGTGGTGGCTCATGCCCGTAATCCCAGCACTTTGGGAAGTCAAGGCGAGCGGATCACCAGAGGTCAGGAGTTTGAGACCAGCCTGGCCAACATGGTGAAACCCCATCTCTACTAAAAATACAAAAATTGGCAGTGTGTGGTGTAATAATCCCAGCTATTTGGGAGGCTGAGGCAGGAGAATTGCTTGAACCCAGGAGGTGGAGGTTGCAGTGAGCTGAGATCACGCCACTGCACTCCATCCTGGATGACAGAGCAAGACTCCATCTCAAAAACAAACCAAAAAAAAAAAAAAAAAAAAAAAGGCTATTACAGTAGGGGAGAAAAATCAGGCTCAACTCCTAATACATTAAAGACAGCTGGGTATTTACGTATAGCCGATAAGCAGAGTTGGGGAGAAAATTATTAAGAGGAGACCATGAGGGTAGGGGGATTCATGCTGAAGGCAGTTCAAAGACTTATACATCAAAGGTAGGGGATGAAGAACTTGATCAGATATCAAGGGTGGGCAGATTCTTGCTAAAACTGGGCTAGACAGACCAAAGACGGGGATGTGGGCACGGAGGTGGGGTGGGGTGTCAAATCCTAGATCAAAAGAGGCCTTAGAGAGAAGCCTAAAGTTTGCCACTCCATGTGTATGTGAGATGTACATAATTGTTTTAGTAAATAGTGAAGTGTTTAAGACATACCAGAAAAGCAGTTATTCCCTAGAGTTTGTAGAATGTTTTAAAGTGAAATTGCTGTACTTAAAACTAACTTGCCTGACTTCACTACCTACTTGTGTCTAATAAAACTCAAAATTGGCTACTAATAGAGAAAACAATTTCTAAAGACTATTAAAATGACTTTTGAAAGAGTGAATGTGAGGCAAATTATTTGGAAGTGCCAGCATCTATTTTTTATAATGTTGATCCTGATTTAAGACATATCTTTATGCTTTTCAAGTCTTAACCTCTTGCTTGATAATGATAAAATAAACTATATACATCTACAATTTTATTTCTAAGTGCATTCTATGTTATCTCCAGGTCTAAACTGGGAAAATAATATTTAGCTTATTTGGAATTTTAAGAAACACAGATAACAGTAACTTTTATTTAGTGAAACCAGTATTGTATCATTATCATTATCATTATTACTAACTGTGGTCACCATGCAGTGCAGTAGAGCACTATAACTTATTCTTCCAGTCTCACTGTAACTTTGTACCCTCTGATTGCTATCTTTGATGTCTTTCCTTTCCCCATCCCTTCCCTGACCTGTCAGCCTCTGGTAACCACCATTCTATTCTCTGTTTCTCTGAGATAGACTTTTTTAGATTCCACATATCTTGTAGTGAGATCATGAAGTATTCATCTTTCTGTGTCTGGCTTATTTCACTTAGCATAATATCTTTCAGGTCCATCCTTGTTGTTGCGAAAGACAGAACTACCTTCTTTTTAAAGGCTGTGTAGTATTCCATTGTGTGTATATAACACATTTTCTTTATCCATTCATCTGTTGAGTTGATTGATACTTAGGTTACTTTTGTATCTTGATTATTGTGACCATTGCTGAAATGAACATGGGGGTGCAGATATCTCTCTGACATACCAATTTTAGTTCCTTTGGCTATCTATCCAGAAGTGAATTTCTGAATCATATGGTAATTTTGGTATATTGTGGAATTTCCATGCTATTAGTATTTTCCAAAATGGCTATACTAATTTACATTCCCACCAACAGAAGGGTTCCTTTTTCTCCTTATCCTGGCCCAAGACTTGTTATCATTTGTCTTTTTGATAATAGCCATTCTAACAGGCATGGGGTGATATCTCATTGTGGTTTTAATTTGCATTTCCCTGATTAGAGATGTTGAGCATTTTTTCATATATCAGTTGCCCATTTGTATCTCTTTGAGAAATGTCTCTTCACACCCTTTGCCCATCTTAAAATTGGGTTATTTGTTTTCTTGCTATTGAGTTGTTTTGAGTTCCTTATATATTTTCGGTATTAGCCCTTTATCAGATGTATGGTTTGCAAGTATTTCCTCCCAATCACTTAGTTGTCTCCTTATACTGTTAATTTTCTCCTTTGCCATACAGAAGCTTTTCAGTTTGATGCAACATCCGAAAGATCTTCAAATGGGAAAAACTCCCTTAGGAAATAGCATTGAATTCTATGCAAGCAGAGCTTACCAGGATAAGAATAACGTCCTGTATATATCTCTTTCAGGAAAATAAATGCAACTATTTATTCTTGAATACTTTGAATATTCTCGAATATTTATTCTTGAACTCTTGAATGGGTTAGAGTAAAAACAAGTACAATAAATATTTACAGAGGCACAATTTACTACTATTATACTTTCTTTAAGTATACCCTATTTGGAAAACTTTAAAAACTTTGAAATATGTGTTATTACTTTAAAGGGAAATTGGAACGGACATTTTCATAAAGCTTTTTTGGTCAATAAAAAGTTGCTACTGTTTGTAGTTATTGGTGGGGATTATTATGATGGTAATGATAGAGAATATAAAGTGGCTAGGACCCAAAGGATTTCTAGAAAAAGAAGATTATTTTCTTCGAAGTAGTAATTTGATAGTAATTTGAAGGGTTTGCTCAGTTTGTAAAGTAACAGTTACCCTGCTGTGACCAGTTAAGATAGCAGTAGCTGACATTTATTGAGCCTCTCCTATTATATTTTAAGTATTCTGCTAAAGATTTGACCATATATTATCTCATTTAATCTTCACAACAATTTTTTAAAATTTAATATGGGTAAGTTGGTTTCCGGTGAAAACCAGAAAACCTGCTACACAAATTCTAAAAGAGCTGTAACAATTCACAACAATTTTTAAGGAGTACTTACTATCCCACTTTAGGGAGAGGATGTGGTTCAAAGAGATTTTTAAGTGACTGAAATTCAAAACCAGGTCTGTCCAATCCAGAGCCTATATCTTTCCATTTGGCCGTAGTACCTCATAATAATCTTTAAAACTGAGAACATTTCCTTTACATCTTTTTATTCAGAAGGGATTTTGTAAACATTTACTCATTGCCTGCTATATGTAATTTAATTTGCTAGATCCTGTAATGTATAGAAGAGGAAAGCAAGGCAGTTTCCCTCCCAAAAAAGCTTGAGTCTTTGGAGGCAGACTAGTATCTATAGAATTAATTGTCAATAGCAGTTGTATTTTAGGTGCTATGCTAAGCATTCAAATATACTTTGAACACTTTTTAAGGTTGGGTTGGAAGAACCCAACCTTAAAAAGATGGGAAGGATTTAGACAGACCAAGATGGAGAGAAAGGCACAACTTCCAAGGAGAGTATGAGTCAAGGCCAAGAGGTGAAGTCTTTAATACATTCAGTAGACTAATGAAGGAGGTAAAGGTTTTTGTTGACACCAGGGAGACATGTTGGCAGAGATTTGGCTCCTAAAGTATACAAAACTGGGGTGGTATAAACTGACCAGGCCTTTGCTAATAAGTGGAATGTGGATATTATCTAGCAAAAGAATTCTCCCTTTTCTATCTAGAATTATCCACCAGTGCCCACAAAGAGTTGCAGTTGTTAAATATTTAACTAACTTGAAGTTCTTTTGTATGTGATTGTCAAGGACTTTTTTTTTTTTTTTTTTGAGACGGGAGGAGCTGGGATTACAACGCCCAGCTAATTTTTGCATTTTTAGTAGAGACAGGGTTTCCACATGTTAGCCAGGCTGGTCTCGAACTCCTGACCTGCCCCGTCCTCTAAAGTGCTGGGATTATAGATGTGAGCCACCGTACCCAGCCCAAGGAAATAATTTTAAAAGCTAGTGATGGCCGGGCATAGTGGCTCGCCTGTAATCCCAGCACTTTGGGAGACCGAAGCAGGCAGAACATGAGGTCGGGATCTACCCTTTAGTGTAGATACTATCTGATGAATACAGTGTGTAGTGAAACTATTACTTTATGAAATAGGAACAGTTTTTTTAAAGGTTTTTTTTTTTTAAGCTCAGTTTAAGTTCAGTTTTTGTTCAACTAAAACCTTCATATTAGTGATTCTCAAGTTAGGGGAGCTGGCATACCTCCCCTTTATGGGAGGTAACTGCCTTCTTTCTTTCCCTCTCCCACCTTTGAGAATGATTGACTAAATCACTGTTAATGAAAATGTCAGCCCTCATCTGTATTGTAGCAAAGATATTTTTTCAATCACTAACTGCTTAGTCATTTCCCTCTCCCTTTTTGCGCTATTAATTTCATCTTAGCTTTGACCCAGTTTTGAAGTTGGATAAAATGTTAACTTTTAAACTTATTATTTATCATTTTATCTATTCCTCTCAACTTTGTGACAACCGCATCTTTCACAAGCATAGCTTTGGCTCAATTCTTGGTTAAAATAGTCTAAAAGGACAACGCCAAATTCATGTGACACACTAAAGGTAATCCTCCAGACTTTTACTTCCTTTTAATACTGCATGGTATAGTTGAATGTCTAAGTTATAATTCCTGCTCCACCCATTTATTATAAGCATGCAGTCTTAGACAAGGCACTTATACTCCCTGAACCTATTTCTTGATTTATAAATGGGGATAATAGTCTCTCCCCTGCCTGCTTTAACAAGCTGTTTTAAAGATCAATAAAAGAAACAGATTATGTAAGAGTTTTATAAACAATAAAATCGTATTCATTCGTTCACATTCCTAGCATGTTCTAGGTCTCAGTCCTGGGTATACTGCAGTGAACAAACACAACAAGTTCTTTTGTTCTATGTCAGGGGTTGACAAACTATGGCCAGTGGGCCAAATCCAGTCCCCCATCTGTTTTTGTTTTGTTTTGTTGTTTATTGAGACAGGCTTTTGCTCTGTTGCCGAGGCTGGAGTGCAGTGGCACAATCATAGCTCACTGCAGCCTTGACCTCCCAGGCTCAAGTGATCCTCCTGCCTCAGCCTCCTGAGTAGCTTGGACTACAGGCATGTGCCACCATGCCCGGCTAAATTGTTTTGTTATTTTTAATAGAAATAAGATCTTACTATGTTGCCTAGGCTGGGTCTCTGAGCTCAGGCAATCCTCCTGCTTTGGCCTCCTAAAGTGTTGGTATTACGGGTGTGAGCTGCTGTGCTGGGCCCACTGCCTGTTTTTATAGGATCTATAAACTAATGCTTTTGGAATGGTTGAAAACAAACAAAAAAAGAATAATCATATTTAATGATGTGAAAATTACATGAAATACAATTTGAGGGTACAAAATAAAGTTTTATTGGAACACAATCATGCTTAACAGTTGGTACAGAAACTGTGACTCACAAAGCCCATCTGCCCTTTACATTAGCAGTTTACTGACTCTTGCTCTATGATCTTGGACTTCTTTGGGAGATGTTGGACAGTAAACATGTAAGTATATGTTCAGTGGTGGCAAATTCCTTGAAGAAAAATAAAGCAGTAAAGGGGCTAGAATTGTGAAGGTTGAAAGGGTACAACAGCTACTTTATATATGGGAGTTAGGGAAGGGTAATTTATTTGGCAGGTAACATTTGAACAGAGACTGGATAAAGATTGGAGTGAATCATCCAAAAGAGCATTTCTGGCCAAAGGAACAAGAAATATGCCCTGAGGCATGAGTGTAGCTGTAAGTCTAGGAGCTAAGTGGTAGGAGTTGGAGGAATTAGGGAAGAAGGAGCCGTGGAACAGACTTTAGATTTTGTTTGTTGTTTTTGTTTTTTTTTTTTGAGACAGAGTCTCACTCTGTCACCAAGGCTGGAGTGCAGTGGCACCGTGTTGGCTCACTGCAACCTCCGTCTCCTGGGTTCAAGCAGTTCTCCTGCCTCCGCCTCCTGAGTAGCTGGGATTACAGGCGCCCACCACTACGCCTGGCTAGTTTTTATATTTTTAGTAGAGACGGGGTTTCACCATGTTGGCCAGGTTGGTCTCAAACTCCTGACCTCAGGTGATCCACCCACCTTGGCCTCCCAAAGTGCTGGGTTTAAAGGCGTGAGCCACTGCACCCAGCCCAGACTTTAGATTTTATAATGAGTTTGTAAATATATTGGGCCGGGCACAGTGGCTCACATCTGTAATCCCAGCACTTTGGGAGGCTGAAGCAGGTGGATCACCTGAGGTCAGGAGTTCGAGACCAGCCTAGCCAACATGGTGAAACCCCATCCCTACTAAAAATACAAACATTAGCCAGGTGTGGTAGCACGTGCCTGTAATCCCAGCTACTCAGGAGGCTGAGGCAGGAGAATCGCTTGAACCCAGGAGGCAGAGGTTGCAGTGAGCTGAGATCATATAATTATATATAATTATATATTATATATTATATATTATATAATTTTAATATAATTATATGTATTATGTTTACTGCTACGTCAAGGTATTTTTGTGGTATTGTGTTCAAATAGTGAAAAAATCAACACTTCAGAAACTATCAAATATCTAATAACCATCCACCATTTCAGTAACTGTCAGGAAATAACATAGGATTCCTTGCCATGACAATGTGTTTTAGGATCCCATGTTGACATCTAATGATAGCTACATTCTTTTTAACCACTCATTAAGTATTTCACCCTTGCCATTGCATATACTTTCAAATTTCCTCACTTTCATTTAAAAAATGGGAGATGTTTTGGTTCCTCTGATTGGATATTTCTCCTGTTCTTGGTATTCTCAGGTAAACAGGGAATATTAAGTTTTTTCAGCACTTGAACCTGGATTCAAATAATACTACTAGATTTTCTTTCCTCACCCTGCTTTTTAACTTAGAAAATGGAAGTGAGCTTTTAGTTAACCTTTATCTTTCATATAATCCCCTTGTTTAACCAATTAATCAATTTTTTAAGCATGAGGTACTATCGGGATATTAAGTGAAGTCAAAGGTCTTGGTCAAGTACTAACTTTAAAAAGCCTTCTTTACTGCCTTTAGGATTTGGACATCCTCACCTCAGTCGTTTGGCTTCCTTGACCTGGTTCTTTCAGTTTTCACGTCACTCAGTAGCCTTTACCTTTCTTTATTTCCCTTTTCATCTTAAAAAAAAAAAAAAAAAAAATTAAAGGATGATGGATGTTGACATGCTCCTTTTTTTATTAAAAAAATTTTAATTTGCTTTATCATACTAGTAACATTATATTTCTTATATAACTTTTTGAACACAGAGGAAAGCCAAAAAAAAAGAAAAAAAAATTATTTTGTACTAGAGATAGTCCTAGTTAAAATTTAGTAGCGGCCGGGCGCGGTGGCTCAAGCCTGTAATCCCAGCACTTTGGGAGGCCGAAACGGGTGGATCACGAGGTCAGGAGATCGAGACCATCCTGGCTAACACGGTGAAACCCTGTCTCTACTAAAAAAATATTTAAAAATAGCCGGGCGAGGTGGTGGGCGCCTGTAGTCCCAGCTACTCGGGAGACTGAGGCAGGAGAATGGCGTGAACCCGGGAGGCGGAGCTTGCAGTGAGCTGAGATCCGGCCACTGCACTCCAGCCTGGGCGACAGAGTGTGACTCCGTCTCAAAAAAAAAAAAAAAAAATTTAGTAGCTATACGTAGGTGTAAATATATATAATCTCTAAAAGACCAGAAAAGGAGTAAAGGCCCTTTTCATTCAACAACACGTTATAAACATATATAAACAGCATATTATAAACCCATGTCAACAAATGGAGCACTTCTCAAATTTTTTTTATTGTCAGGACCCCTTTACATACTTAAAAACTGAATTTTTATTTATGTGACTTATATCTGTTACATTAGATATTAAAACTGAGGCGCCCGGCGCAGTGGCTCACACCTGTAGTCCCAGCACTTTGGGAGGTGAGGCAGGTGGATCATTTGAGATCAGGAGTTCAAGACGAGCCTAGCCAACATGGTGAAACCCCGTCTCTACTAAAAACATAAAAATTGGCCAGACGATATGGCACGTGCCTGTAATCCCAGCTACTCAAGAGGCTGAGGCCAGAGAATCGCTTGAACCTGGGAGGTGGAGGTTGCAGTGAGCTAAGATTGTGCTACCGTACTCCAGCCTGGGTGACAGACTGAGACTCTGTCCCAAAAAAAATACTAAAACTGATTTTTAAAATAACTTGTTTTAAAATTATAAACCTATTACATTAAACATAGTTATTTGTTGTTTTAAAAAAAAAAACAAACAAACTTTATTTTCCAAAACAGAAAAGGAATTAGTGTGACAAGTAACATTGTTTTACATTTTGCAAGTCGTTTAAATGCCTACATTCAGTTTGTTACGACATATTGTCTTAGTTTGTGTATATTGTTTCCTCTACTTGGAATGCCCTCCCTGGTCTTAACTACTCATCCTCCAGTCCATCTCAAACATCACTACCTTTGAAGACTACCTTTTTTTTTTTTTTTTTTTTTTTTTTTTGAGGCAGAATCTCACTCTTATCGCCCAGGCTGAAGTGCAGTGGCACAATCTTGGCTCACTACGACCTCCGCTACCTGGGTTCAAGCGATTCTCCTGCCTCAGCCTCCCGAGTAGCTGTGATTACAGTTGCCTGCCACTGTGCCTGGCTAATTTTTGTATTTTTTTTTAGTAGAGATGGGATTTCACCATCTTGGCCAGGCTGGTCTTGAACTCCTGACCTCGTGATCCGCCCACCTCGGCCTCCCAAAGTGCTGGGATTATAGGCGTGAGCCACCACGCCTGGCCGACCACCCCCTTTTTAATGTAGGTATACAGAGTTGATTGCATCTTCCTTTGTGCCTCAGTCTGCATTTAATACCTGCTTGCTACATTACTATCTAGGCGTCAGGTCCTTGAGGATAGTGACAATGTCTTATCTAGTCTTCAGTCTTTATTTATTGATACTTCTCTTCCTAGTTTGCTGAATGGGTGAATTATTACTTTTTTATATGCTGTATCAGTTCATCTTCTATCCAAACAAACTGCTGTTCTTTCACTTGTACCAATTCCATCAGATTTTGTAACTTCTGAAAATTTGGTTGGGACTTCAGGAATATTAATATCTTAAATTTTCAGTTTGGTAATTTTATTATACATTCAAATATTATGTTATATAAGTAGTATGTAAAATATCACTGTGCCTTTATTCCTTTTTCCTTTCAGGGAAGGTACTTTTTTGATAGTATATGAATATGTATATACTTATTTTTTGGATTACATACACTTTACTTGACTGAGGAGTTTCATACTTATGTAAAGATTATGGGAAATGCACCTTGACAGAAAGGGGATAGACCATAGCTCACTCCACCGATTTGTCACAAATAGACCAAAAAAAAAAAAAAAGGTTTATTATTAAAAGTAGGATTACTGATTTTTTAAATAAGAGATTGATACCAACAGTTGAGAAGTACAGAAATGTGATTAAGTGTACATGCCAAAGAAAATATAGATAGTTAGAAATCTATATTGTAATGGTTAGTCCTATGTAGCATAATTTTCATGAGTTGAGCAGGATTTCTTCCTGATTAGAATCCCTCTTTTTATTGTTTTTTTCTCAGTTAATATAAGGAGCCTTATGGAGCATTTCCCCTCCACCAGTTTTCATCCCAGAAAAAATAATATACTATCTGTAATTACCCTGTCAAGTCAGGGTTCTAACACTTTATGTACCTAAGAATATTCTGACATGTATTTTGTGGCATAAATTCCTGATGCCTGTTTCCAGGTAGTCCACATACCAACTTTTGTCCTCCAAGTCTTAAAAACTTTGTAGGATTTTGCAGCTAAAAGAAATTTTGCAGATCTTCTAATATGACTCTATGAGGAGTTGGGTTATAATGACAAAACTCAGGACCAAAAACAGTAATGTTTCTAGGATCACAAATCTAGTTAGCTGATGGACCAACAGAGACAGTTATTGGAACCCAAATTTTCCATTCTACCTTGCTCCATCAATCAATAGGCCTTTCTTGACTAATGGTTTCATCACAGAGCAGCTTTTCTTTGTCCTTTTCAGAATAAGAGTGAACTTACAGTAAGATTATTTGTATAAGCCTAGGGATACTAAAGTTGTAAAGCATTTCTGTTTTGTTTATTTTCTTTTTTGAGACAGTCTCACTCTGTCGCCCAAGCTGGAGTGCAGTGGCAGGATCTCGGCTCACTGCAAACTCCGCCTCCTGGATTCAAGAGATTGTCCTGCCTCAACCTCTCAGGTAGCTGGGATTACAGGTGTGCGCCACCATGCCAGCTAAGTTTTGTATTTTTAGTAGAAACAGGGTTTCACCATGTTGGCCAGGTTAGTCTCAAACTCCTGACCTCAAATGATCTGCCTGCCTCAGCCTCCCAAATTGCTGGGATTACAGGCATGAACTACCGCACCCAACCCAAATTTCTGGGTTTTTTTTCTAATTCTCTTCTCACTCCCAGCTTTCTTTCTTTTCTTCCTTTTTTTTTTTTTTTTTTTTTGTTTTTAAGACAGAGTCTCCTACAGTTGCCCAGGCTGGAGTACAATCTTAGTTTACTACAACCTCCACCTTCCGGGTTCAGGTGATTCTCCTGCCTCAGCTTCCCAAGTAGCTGGGATTACAGGCACCCACCACCACATCCAGCTAATTCTTGTATTTTTGGTAGAGATGGGGTTTCACCATGTTGTCCAGACTGGTCTTGAACTCCTGACCTCAAGTGATCCACCCACCTCAGCCTCCCAAAGTGCTGGGATTACAGTCAGGAGCCACCACACCTGGCCCCAGCTTTATTTTCAAGAGACTCTGGAAAGTTTTTTTTTTTGTTTTTTGTTTTTTATGCTGAAGAATGGTTTGAATTTGATGGGGTCATCAATAACTTAAAATTGTTTGAAGGAAATAAAGAAGTCAACAGAGGATGCCTATCTAGAAATAAGGCTTAGTTTATTGTTAGATATACCATGTTCTTCTTTGCCCTACATTAGGGAGTTGAATCATCTTCCTATTCGTTATCACATCAAATATTAGGGAATTTTCATCCTTTCTTTCATAGTATGTTAGAACTATACTGAGAGACTCATTTGTGGTGAGCCCTATTTATTATCATTACTAGCATTATTACTATGTATAGATACTGCCAAATATCTATATATTGGTATTGCCAAATGCCAGATAGATAGGAACCATTCTGGAGGATCTTACATCAGTTTAAGAATCAAGAAGGAAGGGACCCAGAACAGTCTTAGAGTAGGTTAACTGGAGAATTGCTGTCTAGTTAGTTGGACCACTTAGCTCCTCCCTTCTCTCCTCTTTGGGCTAAGCTGAAGACAAAAAGAGCATTTGTCCTCAGAATATAGCACTGAGTATGAGCACTGGGACCATAGACACACAGCAGTGTCCCACCTAGCCTGTGGACCTTAGGCTCACTCAGAAGATAAACTGCTCACACACCCTGATGAGCAGAAGCAAATCTACTCTTTCCCTCCCCTGTAGTCACTAGAGACAAGCTACCAGCAAACAGAATGGCAAACTAAATTAAATTCAGAGCACCATTTATGGAAAACCAGTACCACGAAAGGGAAGAATCAAATTCAATGAAGAGAGGATCTAAATTTTTAGGAAACAGTCAATAGAACAAGACTTTAAAATGGGTAGTTATACTGGCACACTGGCTCACACCTGTAATTTCAGTGCTTTGGGAGGCTGAGTTGAGAGGATCACTTGAGGCCAGGAGTTTGAGAACAGCCTGGGCAACATAGTGAGACCCTCTCTCTGCAGGAAATTAAAATTTTAAAAAAATTAGCCAGGCATGGTGAGGCACACCTGTAGTCTTAGCTACTTGAGAACTTGAGGCAGGAGGATCACTTGAGCCCAGGAGTTTAAGGTTACAGTGAACTGTGATCACACTGCTGCACTCTAGCCTGAGCAACCAAGTGAGACCCTGTCTCTGAGAAAAAACACCTAAAAAATTAAATAAGGAGTTAATGTCCTAATACAGATGATTGTATACACACTAAAAGAAATTGCTTTGCTCTACATACTTGCCAGTACCCAAAAAAAAAAAAAAAAAAAATGACAAAAGAAATTACCAAAAGTCTTAGAAATTAAAAATTGAACAGTCAAAATAATTGTTATGCTGGGCCTGGTGATGAGTGCCCGTACTCCCGGCTACTCAGGAGGCTGATTTGGAAAGATTCCTGAGGTCAGGAGTTGGAGGCTGCAGTGAGCTATGATCACGCCACTGTACTCCAACCTGGGCGATATAGCAAGACCCTGTCTCTTAAAAAAAAAAAATTGGGCAGGAAAATGGGCACAGATGAAGAGCATATTAGTGGATTGGAGTCAAGCATTTTCCCCAGACAAAGCATAAAATGACAAAAAAGATACAATCTAGAGAAAAACAATTAGATAAGCAGGTTAGAACCTAACATTTTATCATCCATTTATAATAGTATATCTAAAAAGGGAGAATGGCAACAGGAGGCAGAGGACAGAGACTAGGTTGAGTAACAGAAGAAATATTTTCCATAGCATTCCTTATGCCCTTTAATACAGTGGTGAATAGTAGAGGTGATAGGAGTCATCTTTGTCTTGTATTAAAGTTGATGACTTAGGGCAGGCACAGTGGCTCACACCTATAACCCCAACACTTTGGAAGGCCGAGGCCAGAGGATCACTTGAACCTAGGAGTTTGAGACCAGCCTGGGCATGGTGAGACTTGTCTCTACAAAAATAAAAATTACAAAATTAGGTGTGGTGGCACATGCCTGTGGCCCCAGCTACTCAGGAGGCTGAGGCAGGAAGATCGCTTGAGCCCAGGAGGTTGAGGCTGCAGTAAACCTTGATCATGCCACTGCACTCCAGCCTGGACAACAGCCAAGACCCTATCTCAAAATAAATTAATTAGTTAATAAAGTTAGTGACATTGCTTATGTTTCATTATTAAGGTTTTTGTAAAATTTTGGTAGATAGCCCTTTATTAAGTTAAAGGCATTTATTTTATATCTACCAAAAACTAATAGTTTTGGTTTTTTATGATATTGGAGTAGGTGTTAATTTTTTTTCAGCATGAGTTGAGATGATCACATGGTTTTGGTCTTTTAATTTGTAAGTTACAGTAACTTATTATATTGAACCATCCTTGTATTGGGAGAATTGGTATTGGTATGCTATAATTTGCTAATATTTTATTTAGTTTTGCTTAAATGTTCATAATCTAGATCATAGCTTTCTCTTTTTGTGAATGTGATGTATTTGGTCAAAAACTATTATCCTGTTTTAGAAAGACAAATTCAGATTTATCAAAACACATATATTCCCAAATCAGAATGTACCTATATTGATAGTAACAGCTTTGGGGTGCTTTATGAAAAGAAAATTTGAAGGCTGCTAAACAGTAAATGTTTAAACAGGACATTTTTTTCAAGGGATGTGATGAAAATTTTGTAATTTGTTAATTGTTTCTCCTTTTATATGTTACTCTTCATAATTCTAAGTGTAAATTTTGTTTCTCTTTAGGTACGCATAGCTGCTAAATTCATCACTCATGCACCCCCAGGGGAATTTAATGAAGTATTCAATGGTGAGTAAAGATTAGTATTTTAATCCCTCCTTAATTACTATTATTTATTGAGTACTTGCTATCTGTTTTAATTCTTATGACTTGTTGTAGCTATAGCTAAGTAAACCAAGATTCGAAGAAATTAAAATAACTTGTCCAAGGTCCTCCAGTTAGTAAATGTCAAAGCAAGAATTCAAACCCAGGTCTGAGTCAAAGTAAAGCTCCTAACCCATAAATTAGGATGCCTGTCTTATGTGAGAAAAGATTTTAAGGCAGATTAGTATCAATAAATGTAGAAAATATTAAATTATTTTCATAGTTTTATTTTTTCCTTATAGATCATAGCTTAATTTTCTTTAGTGCTTTGCCTTAGGAAGTCACATGTTATGGAATACTTTTTTGGGACAGTGGGGCTGAACTGACTATATCTGGGGAGCTTGTTAAATATGCAGATTCAGCTTTATCTTCCCCTCAAGATTCGCATTCATTAGATCTGAGGTGGAACTGGTTAATCTGTATTTCATCAAGTTCTTTACCAGGTGATTCTGAATCGCAGCAGGTTGGGGAACCACAGTTAAATACATTTACAACTTTCCATACTATCTGCTGTCTTAATACATTTTACAAGATGGAAAATGTGATGGAGCATCTTAAACTTCATGATGAAATAACCATAATCCCATTTTAAGTTATTAAGTTCATCTTAAAGATTCCTTAAGTAAAATAATAATTGTTGTACATCTTGGTTCAGTTTAGCAAACATTTATTTTGAGATTCTAATTTTATATTAGAAAGTTAGCTACTCGAGAGTAACTGTATGATATTCCTCTGTACCTGGTCCAGATGGTAGAACAGTCAATAATAATCTTGATTGCTAAAATTGGGAAAAGTGACTGGGAGAAACATAAACATTTGCTTCAAGGAGTATAAGATATAACAGAAGTAAATCAAGATATTTTTTATAAAACCGTTTGTGGCTTTTGAGCACCAACAGCAAAGGAAACAAATGCAGCCTTTTTCTAGTCTTTTACATTGACTAAATTCTTAGTAACATTTTAAATAAATTTTCCTGTTGAAATTTTCTTTTTATTTTTATTATTATTATTATTATTTTGACAGAGTCTTGCTCTGTCGCCAGTCTGGAGTGCAGTGGCGTGATCTCGGCTCACTGGAACCCCTGCCTCCCAAGTAGCTGGAACTACAGGTGCTCGCCCCCACGCTCCACTAAATTTTTGTATTTTTAGAAGAGATGGGGTTTCACCATGTTGGCCAGAATGGTCTCAATCTCTTGACCTCGTGATCCGCCCGCCTCAGCTTCCCAAAGTGCTAGGATTACAGGCGTGAGCCACCGCGCCCAGCCGAAATTTTCGATTTTCAGTAGAAAATTCTTCTTGAACTTTAGCTCAGATAAATTCTTGACTAACAGGCCAGGTGTGGTGGCTGACACCTGGAATCCCAGCACTTTGGGAGGCTGAGGTGGGCAGATCGCCTTAGGTCAGGAGTTCAAGACCAACCTGACCAACATGATGAAGTCCCGTCTCTACTAAAAATACAAAAGTTAGCTGAGCGTGGTGGCAGGCGCCTGTAATCCCAGCTACTCAGGAGGCTGAGGCGGGAGAATCTCTTGAACCGGGGAGGTGGAGGTTGGAGTGAGCTGAGATTGCGCCATTGCACTCCAGCCTGGGCGACAAGAGCAAGACTTCGTCTCCAAAAAAAAAGTGACTAGACTTCTGACACACAGCTTTTTAAAAAGGTTGTAGACCTCACATTAGATTCTCCAATGAAAAATGTGTTTTAAGAATTTCACTGTCACTGGCTGAATTGTGCCTAGCTTTCTTGATATGATATTGTAGAAGAGCCTGCAATTCTTAATCTATGCTCATATTAAAGGATTCATTTAAATACAGAATTAGCACTCTTTAACTGTGGCTTTCTATAAACCATGTTACTCATTTGCTATGAAGTTCCTTGAGACTATATAGCACACATAATTGTACACAAATCTGTGAACATTAGCATCTTTATATTTGCATGTTTAGAATTTCTACTCATATAGTACACCTGAAGAGTAATCTTACAAAGCCTGAATTTTAAAAGTTGCATCTAGAAATCTGCTAAAATTTCTCAAATTTATCCTCCACTGAACATTGTAACATTTTTCTTCCTCAGATGTTCGGCTACTACTTAATAATGACAATCTCCTCAGGGAAGGGGCAGCACAGTAAGTATCTTTCCAAATCCACTTAGAATGTTATTCTAACATTGGATAAACTATGTTGACAGTGAACTAGCACCCTGAAAACAAAGTTTAAAATACTTCAAAGTAAAGCAATTGGGTTTAGCAATTTTCGTTGTTTTTTTTAATTGGAAAAAACATGTTCCCCCAATTGTTATTTACTTCCTCAAAGCTTATTATAATATATGAACTAGTTTTTATTTCTGCCCACATTTGCCCCATTAAAGCAGAGTTTAATGTTAGCTGTTAGGTTTTCCTTTATAGTTGTTCTAGTTCATGTTGAGTTTTTTTAAACAGCTAGCTATACATAGGAATGATCTGCCAGTGAGGAATGATAATGTTTAAGAATAGCAAATATTAATAAAGTGCCTTAATAGTGAGAATTAACCATAGGATAAAAGCATGATTAGGTTACCTAATCATTGACTCCTTATCACTCTGAAGCTAATTAATCTTTCTAAAATATTTCCATTGTGTCCTTGCCTTCAAAACTACTACAATGGTGCCTCTTTTTTTTTTTTTTTTTTTTTTTTTTTTTTTTTTTTGATACCTTCTATAATAAAATCTAAACTTGCTGTAGCTTTCAACGCTCCCTGTTTCTGGCTTTATCACTACTCTACTCTTCAACACAAAGTTCTGTTTCAGTTGCTGTCTACCCAACTGGCTCAGAGTTCCTTTGTAAAGAGTTGGATAATGGCTAGGTGGGGTAGGGATGGGGAGACAGAACAAGGACATGTTGATGCAGAGCAACAAATAATTATCATAAAGTCATTGGGTATGATATATAATTGGTTTAGATTTTAGCCATAGAAAACTGTTGTAAGAGCTGCTGCCTGGGAAACAATCTGCCCTGTCCATACTGCTTTTTTGGAACTCATTTTGGGGCTAGATTCTGCAAACAGAATTTGCATAGCTTTACTGTAATTGTCATCATGAATGATACCCTAATTATACATTGATTTAAGGAAGCTAGGCTCACATCAGATATACTGTAATGATGGTTTCTCTTAGATTCATAGAATCTGCCATACAAAAGGACATTCATCATTTGCTAGTTTAACTCCTCTCTGCTTTCTTTCGCTGAAAGAATTTCATCAACATCTGTCAATAGACAGTTATCTAATCTGAATGCTTCTAGTAATAAGGAATTCACAATCTCACAAGGCAAGTTCTTCAGTTTGCCTGCCATACTGGTCCCAGTTTTATCCTTGAGAGCTACCCACAATAAATCTGCTCTGTACATCACTTGATAAGCTGAAAGGGGTGGATGTTGAATATCACCCGAGTGTGATTGCAAACTAAAGCCTGTTATCCTATTTCCAATTAGAACCAAAGAGAAGCTGGTATGTAGCTTCTCCGCCTTTTGGCTAAGATTAAGAGAAGTTGGTATGTAGTTCAGATACTTCATTTGCTTTAATTGCACTGACACTAAAGCTTTGTATTTATAAATATTCTGGTTCTTATAGACTATAGGTTCTTGGGGAACCCTCTTGTTAAGAGAATTTTAAATATTTGATTTTCCATAGAGAAGACCCAAATATTTGATTTTCCATAGAGAAGAAAAATTCAGTCTTATTTCTGTATTAAAGCATTTCAGTCCCTTGGCCATAGTCCTCATAGTAACTGCTCAATTAATGTTTTCATAATCATTATCATAATTATTGCCTTCAGTGTTTATAAAATGAAGGTCTTGAAGTAGCTAAGATTTGCCATCTTTCCCGGATGTGCTCCTGTTTCTGGCCACCAGAACCATCCCCAGATAATTCCAGAGCTTCTGGAATGAGTAGGGTGTTGTAAGTTACATTAAAGAGTGAATTTCATTCTGACAGAGATAGTGAGATTGTTTTGAGCAGAGAATAACATAATGAGACTTATATTTTAGAATAATCACTAGCTCCTGTGTAGAGGGGCAAAAGCTGAGGTAAGATGAGTAATTGCAAGACTATTAGAATAGTTCAGGAATAGATGCTAGTGGTTGGACTAGAGTGGTAGCAGTGGGGGTGGTGGGAAGGAGTCAGATTCTGAATATGTACTTAAGTAGGGCCTACAAGATTTACTGATGGACTGGATGTGAAGTGTGAGAGAAAGAGAAGAATCAAAGATCACCCCAAGTTTTTGGCTTAGGCAGCTGATAAAATGGAGATCCTGTTTACTTGAGATGGAATTAAAGGTAAGGACATTTTCGTGTTAGTGTTTGTAATCCATAGTCTTAGGACATATACTAGAATAAAATATTTACTTCCTACTCGTTTTTTTTTTAAAACTAATATTTATTCTACTTTTTATGAATAATTTATATCCTTTCGGAAGAGCCAATATGTTTGGGATTAATTTTGCTACATGGGGATGTAGTGCTTTAAGAAGTAAAACACAGTAATAACTTTTGAGGCTGAGGCAGGAGAATCACTTGAATCTGAAAGGTGGTGGTTGCAGTGAGCCAAGATTGCACCACAGCACTCTAGCCTGGGCAACAGTGAAACTCCGTCCCCCGCCCCAAAAAAAAATAAATAAATAAACAAAATAGACAGTAATAACTTTTAACAAAATAAGATTGAAAATTAGCTTTAGAGGCTGGGCACGGTGACTCACTCCTATAATCCCAGCACTTTGGGAGGCTGAGGCAGGTGGATCACCTGAGGTTGGGAGTTTGAGACCAGCCTGACTAACATGGAGAAACCCTGTTTCTACTAAATATACAGAAATTAGCCGGGCGTGATGGCACATGCCTGTAATCCCAGCTACTCAGGATTAGCTGAGTAGATGATCCAGCTGAGGCAGGAGAATCACTTGAACCCGGGAAGTGGAGGTTGCAATGAACCAAGATCACGCTGTTGCACTCCAGCCTGGCATCTGAAAAAAAAAAAAAAAGCTTTAAATATTTGAAGAAGTTGACATTTTGTTATTTTGCTTTATCTTGAAAAGCCTAGGGAAAGTTTAACGCTCTGCTTGAAACTAGTGGTCTCCATCCTTTTGTAGTTCATAAGTGTGATGGTTGAGTTTTCACATGCATGTGAGATGTGCCTCCCTCAAACCTTGTTATGTTGGCACATTACCTGTCTGACATGGGAAAAAAATACTAGCCGTCTATTTTAATAGGTTAAAATTGGGAATGCTGTGAGAAGACAGATACTTTTCAAGAATATAAGTATAACTCTTATTTCCATCTTTCTTTTATCTTGTTTTTTGCTTTAGCTTTGTAAAATGTATTAGAGAGCCATTAAAAATGCAGAATTTCAAAAATCAAGCTTTGGACAAATAAACAGTAATATTAGGCATGTACTTTGATTATTTATGCATTCCTCTTTTAAAAATAACTACTCTGCGCCTGAGGCTCTGCTTTTATACTTGACTCATGCTCAACTCTCACTTCACCTTCTTCACATGTCAGATGCCTTCTGACATTTAATTATAGTTTCTCGTGACTTTGAGAGCCAAGAAAAAAATCATTTCCAAAATAGTGTATCAATGGAAAATTCTTTTGAATTACTGAAAGCTTCTGCCCAAACGATTAAAATTGTTGGCAGTTCACAATAATCAGATTGCTTCAAACTTTGGAATTAGCTGAGTGTGGTGGTGCGCACCTGTAGTCCCAGCTACTCAGGAAACAGATGGGAAAATCTCTTGAGCCTGGGTGTTTGAGGCCAGCCTGGCAACATAGTGAGACTATCTCAAAACAAACCAACTTTGGAATTGTCTAAGTAGAGGATCTTTTGGAGCTTAGGAGCAAAGAGGAAAAGGTAATTTCAGAGTTTAAGGAGCTTCCAAGATCTCCGTGGAGAGGAGTCCCTTCAGAAAGCTGGAAGGCATTATGTTAACACTGGATGTCTGGGGAGAAAGGGGAAAAGTACCGGGTACAGTTTTCACATTTCCTTTAACTATTCTGTGAACCACCTTTGTGTTTATTTACACATAATTCTTTTCTCTCTCTCCTTTTTTTAAAAAAAAAAAAAAAAAAAAACTTTTTAAAAAAACAGTGCATTTGCCCAGTATAACATGGATCAGTTCACGCCTGTGAAGATAGAAGGATATGAAGATCAGGTAATAATTGCCTTTTAGAAGGCTATGCCTGGGAGATAGTAGAAATCTTATTAATAGAAACCAAAGCAGATGTCTGAACCAGGTGCTGAGTAAATTTGTCTTAGTTTTTTTAGTTTTTGTACGTACTCTACATGTTATGATATTTTTCCTCTTTCTGATAACACTAGCAGTTTCTTTGACAAGAAAGGAGAGCAGCCTCTAACAAGAACAGTGAAAATGGAAGTATTTAAGTCGTACAGGTTTTCCAGCTGTCTTTAATTCTCCTTGATAAGAGTAACAGCAGACATATTTAATGGAAAAACAGAGGCACTCCTGAAATTTAGACTACTTATTTATTACTTTAGGATTTTGGTGGTTGGAAAATGGGGTGAGAAAACAGTTTACTTTATGTATTTTTTCATTTTTGAACCATGTGAATGTGTTACCTATTATAAATGCTAAGTGTAATGGCCCTAAAGTTTCATAATGACTCTGGAAAAAATCTGTGAAAAAAATACAAAAGTGTACATAAAAGTTATCACAGCTATGTATAAAATAACTATATAGATAATATATTAGAAACCAAGAAATGAAGTTTATTATTAATATGGGGGATATTTTGTAGTTTAAAGTTGACTTATTCATAAATGTAATATTCTTAATAATATGGGACTTGGTTGAAAAATTATGAAAGAGAAGTCTGACGAAATGAAAAGTTAACTGCCTCAGAATTTTTATTGATGTGTTTCACAAAAGGCAGTAAGAATTGTCTTTTTTACAAAGTTACTCATATGTTTAATCATTCTTTGGAAGGTCTTAATTACAGAGCACGGTGACCTGGGTAATAGCAGATTTTTAGATCCAAGAAACAAAATTTCCTTTAAATTTGACCACTTACGGAAAGAAGCAAGTGACCCTCAGCCAGAAGAAGTAGATGGAGGTCTGAAGTCTTGGAGAGAATCCTGTGACAGTGCTTTAAGAGCCTATGTGAAAGACCATTATTCCAACGGCTTCTGTACTGTTAAGTATCTGCTTCATTATCAAAGAGTGTTTTCTTATATTTACCTTATCCTTTGGAGACTTTGGCCTACCAAACATTCCTTCTTTCTTCTTAGTCATGCTCTCTTCTCCTCTGCATTTTATTCCCTAAATCATTTTGGAAAGGGGTATAAATAAATGGAAATTTTTATATGGAAAAGTTCTTTTTAAAATCCCAATGCGCCAGGCGCGGTGGCTCAAGCCTGTAATCCCAGCACTTTGGGAGGCCGAGACAGGCAGATCACGAGGTCAGGAGATCGAGACCATCCTGGCTAACATGGTGAAACCCCGTCTCTACTAAAAAATACAAAAAATCTAGCCGGGCGAGGTGGCGGGCACCTGTAGTCCCAGCTACTCGGGAGGCTGAGGCAGGAGAATGGCGTGAACCCGGGAGGCGGAGCTTGCAGTGAGCTGAGATCCGGCCACTGCACTCCAGCCTGGGCGACAGAGCGAGACTCTGTCTCAAAAAAAAAAAAAAAATCCCAATGCACAAAAAATTTAGATATCGGTGTATTCTGTTTTCACATTTGACTTATGAGAAATGCCTTACACCCATCAGGAAAAGGTCTTTTGTTTTTTTTTTCTTTCTTTTTTAAAATTAACCTTTTAAATTAATTTTTTTCTTGTTTGTATTTTTACCCAGATCTAAAAGGTCTTTGGTTTGGACACAGAGAAAAAATGGTATACTAAGATTGTTTAGAGAGCTATTGCTCATATTTATGACTTTTTGATATAGGCATTTTTACACAAAGCTACTTCTACATAGTTTAAATATTTATATTAGGTAATCAAAACTATTAGAACTAAACAATTGGCTGGGTACGGTGGCTCATGCCTGTAATCCCAGCACTTTGGGAGGCCAAGGTGGGCAGATCACTTGAGGCCAGGAGTTCGAGACCAGCCTGGCCAACATGGTGAAACTTTGTCTCTACTTAAAACATACAAAAAGTAATTGGATGTGGTGGTGCACACCTGTAGTCTCAGCTACTCAGGATGCTGAGGCACAAGAATCACTTGAACAAGGGAGGTGGAGGTTGCAGTGAGCTGAGACCACCCCACTACACTCCAGCCTGGGCAACAGAGTGAGACTGTCTCAAAAAAACAAAAAACAAAAAAACCAAACGATTTTTTAAAAATCAGGAATGATTTTCTTTTTGTTGTTGTTGTTTTGTTTTTTGAGACAAAGTCTCACTCTGTCACCCAGGCTAGAATGCAGGGGCACCTTGTCGGCTCACTGTAACCTCCGTCTCCTGGGTTCAAGCAATTCTTCTGCCTCAGCCTCCTGAGTAGCTGGGATTACAAGTGCCCACCAACACACCTGGCTAATTTTTATATTTTTAGTTACAGACACTAGAGACGGGTCTTCACTGTGTTGGCCAGGCTGGTCTCGAACTCCTGATATCAGGTGATCTGGCTGCCTTGGCCTCCCAAAGTGCTGGGGTTACAGGCGTGAGCTGCTGCGCCTGGCCTGATTTTCTTTTACTACCTCTTGACTGTAAAAATAGATAAATTTGACTTTATCATGATTTTTCCTTTATAAAATTATGGCATGTTAAGAAAAATATTGATTCGAATATTTTTTATTTTTAAATTGACAAAAATATGGTATGTACAACATGATGTTTTCAATATGTATGCATTGTGGAATGGCTGTATTGAACTGATAACATGGATTATTAGTACACATATTTATCATTTTTTTGTTGTGGGAAAATCTCTTTTAGCAATTTTCACTAGAATATTTTAAATATGCAATGATGAATTACATGGCAGTCTAGAATACAGTTAGGAGCACTTACTTTGAAGCCTAACTAACTAGTTTGAATCCTGGCCCTGCCAATTAATTAGTTGTACGACCTTAGGTAAATTACTTAACATCTCTGTGCTTCAATTATTTGACTGTAAAATGGAAATAATTGTTTTTACCTCATAGAGTTGTTGTGAAGATTTAATGAATTAGTAATATATGTAATATATGCCTGGAACAGTGCCTGGCACAAAGTAAGCTCTACATAAATGTTAGATAAATGTTAGGCTAGGTGTCATTGTTTGATTTTTTTTTTTTTTTTTTTTTTTTTTTAAATGAGAATACCCATTATGGTGGACTGAACAAGTATAGAATTCCTGTTGGGAAGCCAGTATTGCAAAGGGGAGACATGATAGACTCCCATTTAGAAATTGACTGTTTAATCCTAAATATACTTTGAATTTATTGTCTGTTACGCATTCAAAGTTTGTCACTACCCATTCTTAATTTGGAGAGCTCCAGCACCAGATAACCCTACTGTGTCCTTAGCTATCAAATGAGCTACAGAAAGTCATGGAATTGTTCTGATGGTGTCTGCTGTATGTAAGTGTCCTATGACTATGTCTTCAGCTCACCTGCTTAGTAGTCCGTAATTTCCTCTCATTATTCCCTATCACATTTTCTACATAGTGTGTTGCAAACATTTTTCGTTGTCCTCTGACAGGCATCTAATCCCCCATGTTTTGTAAGGATTGAAACTGACAGAAAACCTTTTTTTTTTTTTTTTTTTTGAGACAATCTAACTCTGTCTCCCAAGCTGGAGTGCAATGGTGTGGTCTAGGCTCCCTGCAACCTCCCTTTCCTGGGCTCAAGCGATTCTCCTGCCTCAGCCTCCCGAGTAGCTGGAATTACAGGCGCCTGCCACTACACCTGGCTAATTTTTATATTTTTAGTAGAGACGGGGTTTCACTATATTGGCCAGACTGATCTTGAACTCCTGACCTCATGATCCGTTCGCCTCAGCCTCCCAAGTAGCTAGGACCACAGGTGCATGCCACCATACCTAGCTAATGTGTGTGTGTGTGTGTGTGTGTGTGTGTGTGTGTGTGTGTGTCTACTACAAGGCATGAGCACCATGCCTGGCTTATTTCTCCTTCTTTGTCTGCCCTTTCCACTTTGCCCTTTCTCCCTCTTCTCCACTTTTTCCCTTCTCTCATCTCTCTCTGCATCACCACCAAATCAGTACACATTCTTCCCCTGCTAATGCCATTTCCTCTCTCTACTTCTGAACCCTTTGATTTTTTACTTTAGTCCCCATTGTACAGAAACTGCTCTGAGTTTACTAATGCTTCGTGAGTTACCTAGTCCAATGTCCTTTTCCTTGTCTATGACTTCCGAATGGCATTTCACACTGAAGCCAATCAACTTCTTCTAGAAATTATCTTTTACTTAGGCTGGAGTTTTGCTCTTTTTGCCCAGGCTGCAGTACAGTGGCATGATCTCAGCTCACTGCAACCTCCGCCTCTCAGGTTCATGCAATTTTCCTGCCTCAGCCTCCCGAGTAGGTGGGATTACAGGCACCCACCACCACACCTGGCTAATTTTTGTATTTTTAGTAGAGACGGGGTTCCACCGTGTTGGCCAGGCTGGTCTTGAACTCCTGACCTCAGGTGATCCCCCTTCCACGGCCTCTCAGAGTGCTAGGATTACAGGTGTGAGCCATTGCACCCAGCCCCCTAATTACTCTTACTCTGTTTGTACTAAGTTCTTTTTTTCCCCTACCTTTGTAAATGTAGGCATTCCCCAAAGTTCATAGTTGATTTAATGCAGGTAAAGTAACATAGACTTCGGTGTCACAAAAACAGTGGGGATTCTACCTTTGGATTCTAGCTTTACCACTTTCTGAGTCACCTTAGGCAAGAAGCTTTGTGAACTTCAACTTCTCATCTGTAGCTGATAACAATATATTTCATCAGATTTATTGGAGGAAAAAGAAAATACATGTAGAAACATATTTTGTGGACTATAAAGCACTATTTTTTTTCTTACTTTCCCTTGGTGATTGCATTTCTATTCACCTCTCCCACACTAAGGAAGAGTTAGTGTTTCTAACTACTAACTAGATATCTCCATCTGTAGTTCCCAGTTTGTTAATGACACCACTATCTTTTTAGTCACCCTTTAGTTCCTTCTTTCCTTTGCCTGTCATTTGCAATATTCTGCTAGACTTTGATTGTTCTTCTGCATTCTGTATGCAGCTCTTCCTTTCCATTCCCTTTAATACAACCCTGGCTTGTTGCCTAGATTAATCCTGTGGCCTCCTAACCAAGCTTCAGCTTTTCTTCGTTTTATCTTGAATACCAGTATTGATTATTCTCCCACAATATTAGTTCTAGTCATGTTTTGCTGTCTCTCTATTGCCTATAGAATAAAGTCTTAAACTTCTTACTTTACATCTACTATTACATGACCTAAATCCACCATCCTGTTTTGTCTTTCATTAGTTCACTTCACACACACCCTCCAAACATGACAGAACTATCAGCCTTTCACTGAACAAGTCCTTAGTTTCCTGTCTCGCCTTTATTTTCAGTCTCCACTTATCAGAATCTCATCTGTCTTGTATGACCCCGCCTAAATGGCACCCGCCTTGTACCCCAAACCAAGAGCAGTATTTCCCTCTGTTTTCGTTGTATCACTGTCTCTGGTAGAACCTAACATGTTCTGCTTTGTTTTCATATCCCATGTGCACTATTGTGTTGTAAGCTCATTTTATCTGATTCTTTGTCTCCCCCAAGGATTTAACACGCCACTTTTGTACAATGCGTGTTGTTTAAATTAAATGTGTTTGGAGTCTATTTAACTATTTTTGTTTTCCCAATGATAGGTTTATGCTAAAACTATCGATGGGCAACAGACTATTATTGCATGTATTGAAAGCCACCAGTTTCAGCCTAAAAACTTCTGGTAAGAAATAGATATTCTCTTCTATTTGTATCTAATTTATATCTGAAAGAAACCAGCAGTTGAGACTTGGTTTTTAATCCAACTAGCTTGGAATAATTATTTAACTTACAGACTTCAGTTTTCTATCTGTAAATGAGAGATTAAGATTCCTTACAGTTCTGGGTTTTATAATTATATTTTCCTTTAAAAGTTACTCTTACTTTGAGTGAGAACAAGTGATTAGTAAAGTGCCCTGTTGAAAATCTGAGTTTTACTTGGCTTAGGGTTAATGCTACTTGAGTTAATTGCATAACTCAGCAGCCTATTCATCTGATTTTGGAAGAGCCTCCCATGAGCAGAATAGGCATGGTTTTCCATTTCGAGGGAAAAAAGGAAAAATGAAAGTCAAAATAACTTAGAAAAGGCTTATGGTCAGGCCACTTAGATTCAGACTTTTATTTGAGTAGACAGAGCTTTGGGTTTGCCAAACTGGAAATGACAGTTTCTCTCTCTTTTTTTTTTTTTTCTTTTTTTGCACCCCTCTTTCCCAACGTCTGTACCTCAGTGGCAAATCACTTCTTTCTTGTGCTTATTGCTAATTCTGCAATGTTGTGTGTGTGTGTTTTAATAGGAATGGTCGTTGGAGATCAGAGTGGAAGTTCACCATCACACCACCTACAGCCCAGGTGGTTGGAGTGCTTAAGATTCAGGTGAGATTCCAACATATTTATAGACTTAAAACTTCACATCTTTAAAACATGTGCAAGTTGCTCTGGTATTAAATAAGGACCAAGTATATGTAGATGCAAAGGGAGACTGATGGTAGTGAATAGAAATAGAAGCCTCCTTCTTGGGGTAGTAAACAGAGAGAGCTATTCTGAGTTGATAAAGGATAGTATGTAGAGTATATGGCAACATGGTTATTGTTATTTTTCCTTTAAAGGTAACATGAGATATATCTAGGAATTATCAAACAGCAGTTTTAGGAAAGAATTAAAATTAATAATAATAATAATAATTTTTATTTTTTGGGATGGTCTCCATCACCCAGACTGGAGTGCAGTCACATGATCTCAGCTAACTGCAACCTCCACTTCTCAGCCCAGGCTGGGTTAATTTCTAAAAATTATAACTAGAGAGAATGGCAGGTGTTTTGGAATATAAATAGCCAAGCAGAAGTAGATTGATTGATTGATTGATTGATTGATTGATTGATTGATTTTTGAGACGGAGTTTTGCTCTTATTGCCCAGGCTAGAGGTGCAATGGCGTGATCTCGGCTCTTTGCAACCTCTGGCTCCTGGGTTCAAGTGATTCTCCTGCCTTGGCCTCCCAAGTAGCTGGGATTACAGGCATGTGCCACCACGCCCGGCTAATTCTCTATTTTTAGTGCAGGCGGGGTTTCTTCATGTTGGTCAGGCTGGTCTCAATCTCCTGACCTCAGGTGATCCACCCGCCTCGGCCTCCCAAATTTCTGGGATTACAGGCGTGAGCCACTGCATCTTGCCCAGAAGTAGATTTCTAATGCTGATGTCAGGGTAGACAGGCAGCTGAATAAGATAGCTGTTAACTCATTTGATGCCTATCTGGGTTGAAGTTTAATATCCTAGCAGAGGTTTGACTTTCTAAATTTAGGGTGATTTAATATTTAAGCTTCACTAACTCTAAGGTCAGAATAGGTACAGGTGACTGAGAAGATCAGTACCTAATTGTACCTGTATTATATTGTGTTAAGCTGTGCTTCAACAACAATTACCAAGAGTTGTCTTTTTTTTTTTTTTTTTTTTTTTTTTTTTGAGGAGGAGGAGGAGTCTCGCTCTGTCACCCAGCCTAGAGTGCAGTGTACGATCTTGGCTGACTGCAACCTCTACCTCCTGGGTTTAAGCAATTCTCCTGCCTCAGCCTCCCAAGTAGCTGGGATTACAGGCACGCACCACCATGCCCAGCTAATTTTTGTATTTTTAGTAGAGGCAGGATTTCACTATGTTGGCCAGGCTGGTCTTGAACTCCTGACTTCAGGTGAGCCACTGCGCCCAGCCAAGGGTTGTCTTTTTTAATGCTCTAATTTAATCAAGTGCATAGGTAATAAATTCTGTAAAAGTAAATCTCCTCTTTTTATATATACCTATAGCTTCCTGCAACAAGTAGCTCCTGGCCATAGGAGCTTGCCCAACTCAGGTGAGACAGGCTGGTGTTGAGTTCACAGCTCTGGGAGCAGCCCTCAGTGATGTGTAAGAGTTGGTAGATAAATATGACAGCTTCCTCAAGTAGGACAACTCTGAAGCATGTTCTATTTAGTCTTCCAGAGCCCAGTACCCACAGCTGTAACCTGCTCATAAATGTACCTGTAAGGCTTCCTTCCCTTCTGTGTCTCACTTCTTCTGTCCCCTACTATAGCTTTGTGAGATTTGCTCCCAAATAAACTACTTTTCCTCTAATCTTTGTCTTGGGGTCTGCTTCTGGGAAGGTGCAGCCTAAGGCAGCATACTGTTCTGTTTCTGTTAACCAAATATCTTAGTAGCCTAACGCTCTAGACCTCTTGTAACTGTGGCATCAGCATTAACTTCCTGGAACCATGGTATCAGCATTGTAGAAGCTTACTGTAAATTTTGTGTAAATAAATTTTACTTTGTTTCTAGATGGAAACAGCCATTTGTATTTTAACTTTGCCAGTGCAAACCTATAAAATAAGAGCACACATCACAAAGGGTGATAATTTATGGTAAGATTCAAAATACAGCCCAGTGTACAGACCCACATTTAAACCTTTTTAAGCACAAATTGATCACACTTTCGGGGAAGGCTTATTTCATTTACATATCTTTTAAATTTTGGAGTGAGAATTACTTGGAAAAGTCATGAAGATATTTAGCCTTTCAGGCTAGTCTATAGGCAAAAGCATCGTTCTGAGAAGGCAATAATTTCTGAGGATTTATGTTGATGACAGTCATGTTGAAATATGTATTAGTTAATTGAACCATTTTCATGTTAGCAGATGAGACCTAGAAAAGGTCTTAGAACACGTAAGTTTTGAGCTTAATTTCTTTCTTGAAACGGTGTGTCTCGCTGTATCACCTAGGCTGGAGTGCAGTGGTGCTTTCCTAGCTCACTGCAACCTCGAATTCCTCAACTGAATGATCCTCCCACCTCATCCTCCCAAGTACCTGGTGCTACAAGCACACGCCACTGCACCTGGCCAACTGTTTTTATTTTTTGTAGAGTCGGGGTCTCACTGTATTGCCCAGGCTGGGTTAATTTCTAAAAATTATAATATCATTAGTGTATTAGGTAATGAAATTAATATTTTTTAGAATTTTTCTTTTTTCCTTTTTTTTTTTTTTTTTTAAAGACGGAGTCTCGCTCTGTCGCCCAAGCAAGAGTGCAGTGGTGGGATCTCGGCTCACTGCAAGCTCCGCCTCCTGGGTTCACGCCATTCTCCTGCCTCAGCCTCCTGAGTAGCTGGTACCACAGGTGCCCGCCACCACGCCTGGCTAATTTTTTGTATTTTTAGTAGAGACGGGGTTTTACTGTGTTAGCCAGGCTGGTCTTGAACTCCTTACCTCGTGATCTGCCTGTCTTGGCTTCCCAAAGTGCTGGGATTACAGGTGTGAGCCACCACGCCCAGCCCTAGAATTTTTCATTGAGATCATAGCAGTGAGGCTTATTGACCTTACCCTATATTCCTTTCCATGTCCTAATTAAGAAATATAACAGAAGTTCAGACTAATTGTATAGTTTTTATTCTTGAACAAAAAGAATGTGCTCTGCATACCTCCTCTCTTTAGACAAGTTCTGAGAAATAGAAGTTCTTGTTTCTTCTATGGCCAGATCTCTGATTTTTTTTTTTTAAATATCTCCCATCCTGTTTGTACTCATCCCCCACCCTGCCCCCTTTTTGTTTTCGTTTTGTTTTGTTTGAGATGGAGTCTTGCTCTGTCGCCAGGCTGGAGTGCAGTGGCGCGATCTTGGCTCATTGCAACCTCCACCCCCTGGGTTCAAGCAATTCTCCTGCCTCAGTCACCCAAGTAGTGGGGAGTACAGGCGCATGTCACCACGCCGGGCTAATTTTTTGTATTTTTAGTAGAGACCGGGTTTCACTGTGTTAGCCAGGATGATCTTGATCTCCTGACCTCGTGATCTGCCCACCTTGGCCTCCCAAAGTGCTGGGATTACATTTGTGAGCCACTGCACCCGGCTCATTCCCCTTCTGAATGTTCTTTTCAGTCCCTGAACCTCTAGTTTTTTAATGAAAAAAAACAAAACTGATATTTGATTGTGACCTACTTGTATTTTAATATTCTTATCTATTGGGATTTTAACCTTTATATGTCATCATCATTGAGCCCAGTCTTTTTGCCCACATCTTTGCTATTCTGATTTTACATGTAAGTATTAGTGGTTCTTATTATCACCCTTCTTTTCCAGTGGATTTTCATCTTGTCTCCAGTGGATTCTAGTCTAGCTCTGTTGCCCAGGCTGGAGTGCAGTGGCGCAGTCTCAGCTCACTGCAGCCTCTGCCTCCTGGGTTCAAGTGATTCTCCTGCCTCAGCCTCCCAAGTAGCTGGGATTACAGGCACCCGCCACCATACCCGCCTAATTTTTTTGTGTATTTTTAGTAGAGAAGGGATTTCACCATGTTGGTCAGGCTGGTCTCGAACTCCTGACCTCAAGTGATCTGCCCTCCTCGACCTCCCAAAGTGCTGGGATTAAATATGTGAGCCACCATGCCTGTTCTCAGTGGATTCTTATATTGTCTTTTCTTCTTTAACCTCTTAGAAAGCCAAAAGGTAAAATTTCAGGGTTTAGAGAGGGTATGGAAAGTCTAGCTTCTCTTGCCCATCTGGATAGAGCCAGCTGTTTGTCCTCATTAAAGAAGATATTTGCCAGGCACGGTGGCTCACGCCTGTAATCCCAGCACTTTGGGAAGCAAAGGCATGGGGATCATGAGGTCAAGAGATTGAGACCATCCTGGCCAACACGGTGAAACCCCATCTCTATTAAAACTGCAAAAATTAGCTGGCCATGGTGGCATGCGCCTGTAGACCCAGCTATGCAGGAGGCTGAGGCAGGAGAATTGCTTTAACCCAGGAGGCGGAGGTTGCAGTGAGCCGAGATCGGCCACTGTGCTCCAGCCTGGGTGACAGAGCACGACGCTGTCTCAAAAAAAAAAAAAAAGATACTTGTTTTTGTCCTTTAAACAAGGATATGTAGGGGGTTTATGTTGTCCAGGGAAGTCTTTTTGTTGCAAATAGGTTTCTGCCTAGATGAAGCTTGGCTGTTAGTTATGCCCTTCTAATGATATCCACAAAGAGTAAGCCCCTGCTGAGACACTATTTCTCCCCAGATCAAGGAATTTCTAACTTTTTGACAAAACATAGCATTGGGAAGTACTACATATGTTGTATAGCTCTGGAATTGGACCTAATTCAAATCCTAGCTTCTCCTCTTATTAGGTGTGTGAACATGAATAAGTTATTGTTTAATAACCGCTTCAAGGCAAGTTTCAGTTTCCTCAGCTATAAAATAGGGTTAGTTGTAGTCCTCATCTCATGAGAGTTTCTGTAAAGATTAAATGAGGTGGCCTAGCTCAGTGGCTCATGACTGTAATCCCAGCACTTTTGGGAGGCCGAGGTGGGCGGATCACGAGGTCAAGAGTTCAAGACCAACCTGGCCAACATGGTGAAACCCAGTCTCTACTAAAATTACAAAAGTTAGCCAGGCTTGGTTGCGGGTGCCTGTAATCCCAGCTACTCGGGAGCCTGTAATCCCAGCTACTCAGGAGAATCACTTAAACCTGGGAGACGGAGGTTGCAGTGAGCCGAGATCGTGCCATTGCACTCCAGCCTGGGTGACAAGAACAAGACTCTCAAAAAGAAAAAAAAGATTGAATGAGGGAATATAAGTAATAGTGAAGTCTTTACGCAGCTGAAGTCTTTATGCAGCTGAAATTTTTACTACTTTTCTAACTGTCAAATTTCTTATTCATGATAGCCATTTCAGTATGGTTAGTGCACTCCAGCCTGGCACTTCACTTTACCTTACATATTCAGAACTACTTCTATCTTTTTAAAAATATCTGATTTACCAATAAAATATTTGTTTTTCTGTCCTGTCTTTAACACCTCAATGAGACTTTTCCTGTACCTGGTCAGTTCTGCTTACCAATATTGATGATAATGTATATGGAGAAATGTGCCAAATATTAGGTATTAGGATCCATTGAAACTCCTTGGTTTTCACAGAGAAAAACTAATGTTTAATGACTTTAATTATTTTAATATTGTTAAGAGTGGGATCTTATTTACCTTTGTATTCACAATGCCTAGCACAGTGCTTAGAATGTGAAAAGCATGTAATAAATGTTTGTTGAACTTAATAATCAGTTTTCCCTGCTAAGGAAAAAGCATTCTTAAACTTAAGTGTTCTGTGAATTAATTAACCACCATTGTGAATTACCATTGCTTATATTAATTATTTGTTCAGAATTGGTAAAAAGGCTCATCAACTTAAAGATAGCTTAAAGCATGGATTTGTGTCCTAAGTAGCAGGTTTCTCTATGAACTTCCCCTAAAAAGATTCATACATTGTCTCACACAGGTTCACTATTATGAAGATGGCAATGTTCAGTTGGTTAGTCATAAAGATGTACAGGATTCACTAACTGTTTCAGTGAGTATGGAATATTTAGTGTCTGTCTTACTCATGTCTCATCTTTCTTTAAAAAATTAGTTTTGATCCTGAGTGCTGATTCTGCCAGTAGAAATTCAGTTTGCTTTTAATGTTTTGATTTTGGCCACGTCTGTTAGTGCCTCTTACCACCAACCAGCATATATTAGTTCACAGTTTTTGACTCAAAATATTGATTATGGCTTTAGACAAATGTCCTTCTTAGTCTCTGTCTCTCAATTGTAATAGTCACTCAAGGACAGCAATACCTTCAATCAATAAATACCAAGAGCAAGGAAAGTTTACCAAACCGCATCCTATAGGGCTGCATTTATATCATTAGAGAAAAACATTTTTAGGAGTATTCAATTAGAATGTTTTGTGGTTTGGTGTTGTCATTTTACTTGAGATGGGAACTCACTCTGTTGCCCAGGCTGGAGTGCAAGGAAGGACATGATCACAGCTCACTGCAGCCTCAAGCTCCCAGGCTCAAGCGATCCTCCCACCTCAGCCTCCCAAGTAGCTGGGAGCACAGGTGTATGCCACCATGCCCAGCTAATTTCTCTATTTTTGGTAGAGATGAGGTCTCTATGTTGCCCAGGCTGGTCTCAAACTCCTAGACTGAAGTGATCCTCCTGCCTCAGCCTCCCAAAGTACTGGGATTATAGGTGTGAGCCACCGTGCCTGGCCACTATTGTGTTCTATACCTTGAAAGAAGAGACATGATTTGTTCTTGTATTTCTTTGATAGTCTCATTACTTCTTTAAGTTCTTAGAAGTTATTGAGTACCCCCAAAGAGTTTTTGTTTATGTGTTATATCTATCAATGTTTACCTCACTAAAAATTAAAGCTGAGAAGTGTTGGCCGGGAGTGGTGGCTCACACCTATAATCCCAGCCCTTTGGGAGGCCGAGGCAGGTGAAAGCTTGAGCCCAGGAGTTCAAGACCAGCCTGAGCAATACGGTGAAACCCCGTCTCTACAAAAAAATGTAAAACTCAGCTGAGTGCCTGTAGTCCCAGCTACTTGGGAGGCTGTGGTGGGAGGATCACCTGAGCCCAGGAAGGTTGAGGGTGCAGTAAGCCAAGATCGTGCCACTACACTCCAGCCTGGGTGACAGAGTGAAACCCTGTCTCAGAAAGAAAGAAAGAAAACTAAGAAGTGTTAAAAATATTACTTAATTAAAACTAATGATAACAAACCCATTACTTGTTAATAAGTAACATCTCTGTGAATATATTTTCCAAATCAAAAGAAAAAAAAATAGTGGGAAGAATGGCATTAGTCTTTGTCTTCACAAATTGTGTAATGTCTGGTTTATTAAAAGATGGCTGATTTTATTGTGATATTAGTTGTTTTTTATTTGTTTGTTTTTTGAGATGAAGTTTCACTCTTGTTGCCCAAGCTGGAGCGCTATCTTGGCTCACTGCAGCCACCACCTCCCAGGTTCAAGTGATTCTCCTGCCTCAGGCTCCTGAGTAGCTGGGATTACAGGCATCTGCCACCACGCCCAGCTAATTTTTGTATTTTTAGTAGAGACAGGGTTTCACCATGTTGACCAGGCTTGTCTTGAACTACTGACCTCACCTGCCTCGGCCTCCCAAAGTGCTGGGATTACAGACATGAGCCACTGCACCCGGCCTCTGCTTCATACCTTTCATTATCCCTCACAGTGATAAAGTCATCACACATCATGTAGTTTCTAGGAAATTACATCATACACACATTGCAGAGTGAAAGTGAAACAGGCAAATAACTTTGTGTTAGTATTATTATGAAAGTAGAAAATAGTTTTGACCTCATCGTCTGTCTCAGGACTGCTGCTCTAGACATTAAATCCTACCCTCTTCCCTTTAATTCTGTTGTACTTAATGGTAACAGGAAGAGGGAGATTCATTTCATTTTATACTTGAACCACGTAGTACAAAATGTGATTGGCTAGTTTAACATCATAAGTGGCAAATAAAGGCATATGTGAGCTTATGTATATGACTGATGTGTCCAAGGGCATTGTTCATACCATTTTAAACCAGAAATATTTTCAAGGCGTCAAGGTTTCAAGACTTGATGATGTCTTTTGGGCATACTGTGGTAGAGTGGAAAGAGCATGGGTTTTTTTGGTGAAGACCTAATTTCAGATCCCATCTTTATCATTCAAAAGCTGTATAATTCTGGTCAAGTTGCTTAAGAGGATTCTGTTTTCTCATCTGCAAAATGGGGGTTAAGATTATAACATAGTCTCCCGTAGAGTTGTGAGAATCAAAGGAGGGTAGTGGGCATGGGAATGCTTGGTAAACTAGAAATTGTTATACAAATGTTAGTTAAAATGGACTTACTTTTCAGGATCTTACTGCTTACACATTAAAAAAAATCTGATTTTCCCCCTCTTCCTTCTTCCATTAGAATGAAGCCCAAACTGCCAAGGAGTTTATTAAAATCATAGAGAATGCAGAAAATGAGTATCAGGTAAGAAGATTTGGAGCTAATTTTCCTAGTTCTACTATCTTATTATTTTGCTGTTAACATATTTTGTTAGGCCTGTGTCCTTTAATATAAATATATATGCTCTTTAGTTTTACTAAATGTGGAGACTTTGCAGACCTTCCAAGTTGGCATTCTGCTTACAGTCAGGGTTTGAGGATTGCTTGGGACTGTAGCTCTCACTTAAGAAATAATATAGGTGAACTTGACCAAATTCAGAGATTGGAGAGGAGCTCACTGAAAATAATATATCCTGTCTGTCCTTCATAGGGGACTCAAGCATATCCTTTGACTATAGCATTACTTTTCTGTTCACAACCAGCTCCATTTCTGTTCAAGCAACTCATCTTCAATTATCTGTTGCAGACAGCAATTAGTGAAAACTATCAAACAATGTCAGATACCACATTCAAGGCCTTGCGCCGGCAGCTTCCAGTTACCCGCACCAAAATCGACTGGAACAAGATACTCAGCTACAAGATTGGCAAAGAAATGCAGAATGCTTAAAGGCTGAATGTAGGATTCTTCAGTATGTGGAAAGACAAGGATTCAACGTGTGGTCCTATGATAAATAAGTGATTTATAAACAAGAGTGATATTTTGCTAGGGCTTTCAAAGTTAACCGGTTTTCTAGCCTCATGAAATACTGTTGAACCTGTAGCGTTATCTTGATTCTTTTGTGTTTTCTGCCTTGTAATTTTCTGTTATTGCTATATCTACGTGTAAATCTTTTTTTTTTCCTTTTTTTTTTTTTTTTTTTTTTTTTTTTTTTTTTTTTGGTTAATTCTACCACATTTAATGTTGGTGAGAGAGCGATCTATCCTAATAACATTTTACTAAAGTTTCCTAGCCATGAAGCCTGCTACTGATTTAGACAAGGTATTATGGTCATTACTTTCTACCCCTATCCTTCCAAGCACTTCTGGTACTTCAGTGGTTTTTACTGATCCACCAACACCTAAAGAGGCTATGCTACAATCTCTAGCTAAATGGAAGACACATTCATCCTTCTCCCTCTGACTGCTTTGATCATCATTTACTGCATCTCATAACTGTAATTTTCCAAAGTTTGGATTGGGACTTTTCAGGTCCTTTTTGGAGGGCAAAGGAAGTGCCAGCTTCTCTGGGGAACTTGTTTTTAAATCCAAAGACTTGAACCACATTCCCTGCACATGAACATGTTGCTTTTATCCCTTCTCTCATTGTCTCCCTCCCATCTTAGTACCATTGTAGTTATAGACATCTGCATTTTTAGAAGCATTTTACCCATTTATTTTTTTAAACATTCAAGAACTGCTGACGTACTGTGGATGTAGAGTATAAAACTTGAAAAATGCAGATGTTGAAGGAATAATAGGTATCTTGTGCTTTAATACTTTATGGCAGGATTGTACTATAAGCAAATGAATTAAACAGCTATGTAAATCATAAACAAAAACTAAAAATGAACCAAAGTGAAAAGGATAACTTCCAGGCAGTATCTTTCTATTGTAACCTGTTATTTAAGGAAATACTAGTGATTTCTTCTAAATAGGATGTAAAACTTATTTCAAATTACTCTTCCTCAGTCCTGCCTGCCAAGAACTCAAGTGTAACTGTGATAAAATAACCTTTCCCAGGTATATTGGCAGGTATGTGTGTAATCTCAGAATACACAGGTGACATAGATATGATATGACAACTGGTAATGGTGGATTCATTTACATTGTTTACACTTCTATGACCAGGCCTTAAGGGAAGGTCAGTTTTTTAAAAAACCAAGTAGTGTCTTCCTACCTATCTCCAGATACATGTCAAAAAAGAAAGGTGTTTGTGCTTCTGTTTTGTTTCTGCTCAGTAATACAGTCAAGCAACAGTTTGTTTCCAGGTGACCCATTGAGCTGTGTATGCATTTTTGTTTATTTCAAATAAAATATATTTGTATTATTTGTCATTCATACTATCCATCCATACCACACTATCTTCTGTATCAGGTAGTCTAATAGAAATATACCTGTTTTGTTCTAAAATTGTCTGAGTCTCTCCTTTTTGATTCATCGCTTCAGCCTTGGTTCTCAAGGTAAGATATTCAGCTGTATTTGAGCTTATGTTGAGAATGTTTAGGGTTTCTGAAATTGGTTTCTGCTTTCAACTATTATAGACTTAGTGAATATCCACAGATTTGCAAAGAACAGGTTTTTAAAGCATAAGCAATGTCTATGGATCATACTGCTCTTCACTCAAAGACTACCCATGTTTCAAAGGGAAAAATGTAGTTGTCTTCTGTACCTGTCATTCAGAAAGCAAGGCCCCAAGTATGGTTGTAGTCACTAGGCCAAAGGAGAAATGAAAGAATCCCTGCCATAAACTTGGTAATATTTCACATTGCGTTATCTTGAAATGCTGCTTTCCTCTCCTTAGTTGGCCTAGCTACAGACTTGTGGGAGAGGCTTTTATCCTGGTTCCCAAAAGAGAACCAGAGGGAGTTTTTGTGCTTCAAGTACTCCATCCAAGGCCAGGTCAAATTCCCACCTTTTTGAGGAATATTTAGCTGCATTCCGTTCTATTTGTAATGCAAATAGATTGAAACATTCTTGCTTTTAATTTATTAACTCTCTCATCCTGCCCCTGCTATCCCATTGATTCTTTAGCTTAGACTTTTTTTAAAAAATTCTTAACCCCTTAACTATCTAAAGACCTTGGTTGGGAGGAAGTCAACCCTCCTTACCAAGTCTGGCAGACACTCCCTCTCCTCCTCCCGCCCCCTTCTCAACCTCCCTTAGTAGAATATTTGCTTGAATTGTATCTATTTTATCACCACAAGCTGCTGAAATCAGCCTGTTGTACCCCAGGGCAAAGATTTCCCAGCCATCTGGAAAAGAGTTTTTTGTGAGGCCTCCCTCCTATATTTGGGTTTGAAATGACACTGCTGAAGACTGTTTCATCTGAGCCTCAGTGGTTATTCCTCTATTGCTTGCCTAGTTCCAATGCCTGTTGTCTTTTATAATCTAAGACTTTGGTGCTGGACCCATCTAGGTTCATAGGATACTTGGCAAACTTGGCATATTCTCTTCAAACTCAAAGAATGATTAATATTTGAATGCCAACTTATGAATTTACAAGTTTCTATAAAACTACCAAGTAAACCAAATGCTTGTGACCATTGTCTCGTTTTTCAGCTACCTACTATGTGAAAAATCAAAGGAAGATTGGTAAATACAGAACAAAGCTGGATTGTCCTATAGGTTAAGTTGAGCTAACTTAAATTTCTGCTTTGAACAGATAGGGTATGTATAAATGCACGGAGTATATACAGGCTCTGAGCACAGAAACAAATCTCACATCTGACGACCAGAGGTCAGTCTCCTCACCATCTTGGTTTTGGTGGGTTTTAGTTGCTTTACTGCAACCTGTTTTATCAGCAAAGTCTTTATGGCATGTATCTTGTGCTGACCTCCTGTCCTATCCTGTGACTTAGAATGCCTAACCTCCTGGGAATGCAGTCCAGTAGGTCTCAGTCTCATTTTACCCAGCCCCTGTTCAAGATGAAGTTGCTCTGGTTCAAACAGCTCTGACAATAACAATTAGAACCCTATGTGAAGTAGATTTTTCCTGATGAAACTTGTTTAGAGAAGTTCCATTGTAAACAAAGCCACATAGCATCACACTTTTACCCAAGTTTTTACTATACTGTAGCCTTTTGTGTACGTTTTGAGAACATCCAAGAGATAAACCTGACCACAGAAGAGGGGAGATTGTATCCAAGAATAATATGGATTTAGATTTGCTGGTCAGAATGGAGCCCAGGCATTCAGTTTGAGTATGGTTGATGGTAGGTTTTTGAGATGGTAAGTAACAAGGCAGTTTTGAGGAGTTCACCCTCTCTACTCTTCTGGAACCTCATCAGGACATTGAGGGAGAAAAAAAGGTAAAATCTTTGGCTGCTTTTCTAGTTTCTTCCTCTACTTTGCAATGATAAGTTTCTAAGATGTTTTCCTCTGCTCTATTTTCCCTATCCCTTAGCTTTGGTTCCCACTGACATTGCATTTCCTGTTGCTAAAGCCTGTTATTCCTGGCTTCATTTGGTTGTTGGCCTGAGAGAAGGTACAAGGGTAGCCCAGCTGGAGTATGACCTGGGTTCTGGACTTTTCTTCAATTCCTTAGATTGAGTGTGTGGCTTCCTGCTGGTAACTACTATGGAGAACAACGCTAGCTTTGATTTATTTGAAAGTGATGTATTTGATTTAAAACTTTGTCGTATAACTTAAGCTTGTCCCATTCTAGTGTGTGTGTTATTTCATTCTGCAGGAAAAAATAGATGCAAAGGTTTGTTATTGTAGCCCCACCTCCTTAAATTTGTTTATACAGTCTTCTGAAGCACACCAAGTTCTCTTCTTGGTACTGATGCTGTCACTATTAACCACTTATTATTGCCTAACAGTCCCTTATGCCCAAGATGCTAGTATTTTGATAAATATAAGAGGCCACCTTATATACTAGTAAAAATTGAAGAACAATACAGACTGGAATGCAATGAAGCGCCCAAATTTATGTGGCTCAGGGCTAAGGGTCACCAGCCTTTCCACGTAATGAAGCCGGTGTGGCAGAGAAAAGCAATGACTGTTTATCCTAGCAGAGCCCCTTGTCCCTCCCTCCCACACACGTACACACCTTTATCTCAGAGACTCTGGGTTCTTTTCCCCAAACTTCTTTGACCCTTATGCCAACTACGTGCGTCTGAAAGCCCAAGAAGGGAAAATGGGGGAGGGGGCGTGTCGCCTGCTTCCACGGGTTTATGCCCCTGGAAGGCTGGGGGAGGCGCTGGATGAGCTTTCCCAGTCCGGCTGCTGCCGACCTAGGTCCCAGTCCTGCCCTTTGCTCTCCTGCTTTTCACTGAGTCCCGAGGCTCTAGAGGGTGGGCGTGAGGGTAGCCCTAGCTGAGGCTCGTAGGTCCTCCCGGGCTGTTCAGAAGGCCCCAAGCGGTAGCCACGTTCTGATACTGGCTAGAAGCCAGGGGAGGGAGCTTGGGGTAAGGGGAGGGCCCTGAGGGAGGGGTCAGACGCTTTAGGAAAGAGTTAATGCGAAGAGGGGGAGGGGATAGGACGAAGAAACCGAAGGGAAAGCTCAGGTAAGAAAAGAACGGAGGAGAGAAGCCTTGCGGGGAGAAGGGAACCCGCAGGATCAGGGGTCAGAGTTAGGGGGCTTCCCCCCTGCTGCACCCTCATCTCAGGGCCGCCAACTTCCAGCTGCAGCGGCGACTTTCAGTTTCATTTCCACGGACCCTCCTGCCTGGGCCGCAGCCGCCGCCGCGATGCCCAGTAAGTTCAGCTGCCGGCAGCTCCGGGAGGCGGGCCAGTGTTTCGAGAGTTTCCTGGTCGTTCGGGGACTGGACATGGAGACAGATCGCGAGCGGCTGCGGACCATTTATAACCGCGACTTCAAGATCAGGTACGGGCCGGCCCACTCCCGGCCCCGAATCGCGGGCCCAGCTTGCTGCCACGACCCCTGCGCGGGGGCCACATTTCCCGCCCCGGGGCGCAGAGGGACTCAGCTCCCCCAGCGGCTCAGGCCAGTCCTGGGGCGGCGCAGACCTCCCCTCCCGCGCCTCGCCCACGCCCCACCAGCGCCGCCCGGAGCCCGCCCGTTCTGCCCGAGCTGGGCCCCTGCGCCAAGTCCCCGCGCAGAGCCTCCCGCGCTGCCCGCGCCCCAGGCGGCCGGAACCCGGGGCTGGGAGCTGGGTCCCGCGTTCACGCGCCGCTCGCGGGGGCTGAGGGACAGCGCTCGCGGTGGGGGAGGGGAGCCTCCAGAGGGGTCCCAGGCATCGCGGGAGCGCGGGGAAGAGGCTGCCTGTTGGGGGCTGCGAGCCCGGGCGCGGGCTTTACGGGGACCTCTACCACCTTGTTGAGGCGCTGCTGCCTCGGGGGTCCGCTATCTGGGAGACCTGAAGAGGCCCAGGGTAGAAGGGAGAAGCTCAGGAAGCTCTGGAAAGAAGAAAAGGGCACAAACTACGTAGGTACCAAACCTCCATTAGCACCTGTGGCTTCTCCATGGAGAGCCAGGGGCAGGGCCAGCCTTCTGGAGGCTCCCTTTCACCCTGTGGCTGAAGGCTGTTTGGTCTCCTTTTCCTGTTACCACCCAAGTGAAAATCAAAGAGTCTTCTGTCAGACCACAGAATTGTGCTTCAAAAACACGTTTATCAACAGGCTGCTGCCTTGCATGGAAAACCAAGAAACAGTTTAACAAGGGTAAACGTAAAGGCTTGTACAAATAAACATAAGGTAGTGGGAATCTGGGCTTAATAACAGACCTCCCGAAAAAGACCTTGGGTTTTAACAGACCAGTGGGCCAGTATGGGTGAGATATTTCTGCTAAAACAGCTGAAGTCTAAGATTGAGCTAATAAAAGTGTGATTTGGGGTCGGGGGGAGAGGGTAGAGACTCTATATATTGGTCAAATCGTGTCTGGAATATCGTTTTCACTAATGGATATCACATTTTGAGAGGGATATTAACAGGCTTGAACAACATCTGAGAAGGGGCAAAGATGATGAGGCCCTATTTTATGTCACCATGCTGGACACTATGGGGACTCTTAAGATGAAAAACACAGTCCCCGAGGAGCATCAGAAGCTATGATGTGCATGCAATATACATGTACACAATATACGATAGTACATGGTAAATGGAGGATTATACTAGGGATGATAAGAAAAATGCTGGAGGAAAGAGCGAGCATTTGCGTCACATGGTATCAGCCCTTCAGGTATGTGAATTCACCTACGTCCGCAGAGTACAACATGGCTGTGAAACAAGTCACCTACTTCTTTTGGCTCTGTTAAGGAAAAAGTAATTGGTTAAAGCAGTAAGGAAGACTTGACTCAAGGCTATGGTAATAGGGCTATTGCAATAGGGAAGAGAGTTGGAGCTCAATTCCGAATACAGCAAAGACAGCTGGGGATTTATGACCAGTGAACAGAGTAAGGGGATCAATATATAGAAAATTACTAAGAGGAGCCATAAAGACTGGGAGGATTTTTGCTCACCTGACCTAACAAGACTCTTGTGAAAGGCAGACCAAGGACTTGTACATCCAAGGCGGGAATGAGGAACTTTATCAGATATCAAGCATGGTCATGCATCAAGGATGAGGAGTCTCACTAAAATGACTTCAGATTCTTGCTAAAACTGAACTAGATGGGCCTAAGACTGAAGGGTTTGGGGAGGCAAGGTCAAGGGCTAGTCAAAAAGAGGGCTCAGGGGAGCCTAACAAAAGTTGGATCAAGGAGAGTCTTTGTCAGCTCTAAACCAAAGGTACATAGTTTGTTTTAGTACCGGGGAAAAACTAGTTGTGTTGGATTACATACAGAAAGCCAGATATATTGTATATTATGGGTGAATGTAGGTGTTTTCAAAAGTAATTTTTACTGTATGCACTTGTGTTTATGCAGATAAGATACCACTCCTCTGTAATCATTAGGGGATGTGATGGAGAAGGTGGCATTGACCTTGGCCTTGAAAGAGATAAAATTTTAGTACATGGAGGGAGGAGGAAAGGCCTTCTATGTGGGTTCATATTCTATCCTGAGACCCAGTGAAAGAAACAGAAATATTTGCCTCAAAAATAGAAAAATCAGACAGAACAAGGTAACTATCCTTGACTATTTTGGACTGTTAAGATGGAGAGGATTGCACTGCTGTGTCCCTCCAGAAGGCAGAAGTGGGTTTCATCAACTGTCCCCACTCTGTACCCTCACCATGTTGGGGAAATATATGTTCAGATTAAATAACTTGCCTACACATCCTTTAAAAAGCCAGGCTGGAATGCTGTGAAGTCAACCTTCATTTCCTAGTAGGAATTACTTGCTTTTTCTCTGGGCTCTCATGGCTCATTCTTTACACCTTGGGTATAGCCTCGTATTATGGCCATGTTACACTCTGCTTTATGGCACGTGGCCATCTCCTCCTGGTACCAAATCAGTGTAATATACTAAAGCCAGTGTAATATGCTAGCCACGCAAATGCTAGCTCCTCTACCTCTAGTTAGGTTTACATATATCTTCAATCCCCAGCATAGAGCTTTGCATGTAGTAGATGCTTAATAAATGCTTGCAGAATCTAATTGAACTAGCAACTAGAGTTAACTAACAAGAGAATGGGCCATATAGCAGGGGGTATAGCAAATCACACTCTTTAGGAATTCTAGGAGATTCCTATACTGGAAGGGGATAGGTCTCTCCAGCTAGGTTATTTTATGATGTTATAAAGTGCTCTGCTCTGAACTCTTGCCTTTTCCCACCTACCTTTATTCATTTAGCAAGTATATTTAATGAGGCTCTACTATGTGCCTGTGCCTTGGTCCTTACCTCTAAAGAACATAATCTAGTAGAGAGCAGCAGATATGTGTAGACAAACAAATGCAATACAGTAGTATAGGTGCTAGTAATGGTGTTCAGATAGCCCTGCCATTTAGTGGTTGCATTTAACTTCGAACAACTCTCTAAATCTTCCATTTCGCCAACTGTAAGAGTATGGAAAATAATACATTTTTCTCGGGGTTGTGAGAGACCAAAATGAGCTGTCCTAGGCAAAGCATTTGCATGGCTAGCATATTACACTGGCTTTGTACATGGTACCCCTCATTAGTGCAATGATGATTAGGAGTCCATTGTATGGGGTAAGGACTGATGTCACGAAAGGTTTCTGAGAGAAGATGATTCTTGCTTTGGACAGGAGACTCATTCTTCTACTGGCTGAGTGCTTCCTATGAAGCTGAGTGTACTGGCTGAGTGCTTCCTATGAATGGCAAAGCAAAAGTGAGTTGCTAGAAAAACACAAAAGGAACCCAACTGACTAAGGAAGGAGGCAGCAGTTAGATAATTATTTAATTGTGGTTGTGATGAGTGCTCGTACGGAAAAGTCCAGGATGCATTGAGAGTATATAATTTGGAGATCTGACCTAGTCTAGCAACCTAGACTAGATCAAGAAACCTAGGCAGAGGTTTCTTGGGGAAAGTGATATTTGAGCAGAATCTTGAAGGATTAATGAGACTTAGAAGATGTAAAGGACAAGGGGAGAGTGTACAGACAGAAGGAACAGCACCTTCAAAGGCTTGGGATGACCTCAGAAGAACGGGAGGCCAGCAGGGCCCTGGGTAGGCATTGTGAGGTGTTTTGTTTTGTCTTTAATCTTAACGGAAATAGGAAAACACAGAAAATTTCAAAGTAAGAGGCTGACATAATCAGATTTAGAAAGATCATTGTGGCTTCTGGCATGGAGTGTGGCTTGGTGGTTGGACCTCTACCCACCGTAAAAAACACATTTTACTTTGGGACCTGGTATACACAACCTTCACAAAACAATGCCTGCCCTTGAAACAATACATAGTTTCACTCCCTGCTCTCTGATATTTTTTGTTCTATTTTATTTCAGTTTTATAAAAATCCTGGCTTTGAACCGCTCATGAGAATTGGAATCCACAGTCTGTAGATTATGAAACTAGATGTCTCTTTAAGATCACTTCCAAATCTGATCATATGTTTTGAAATACAGTTCCTCTAGCTTTTGGCCTTTCCTGAACTGGGTCTAAAAAGATTAGCCATTGTTCACCTAACAAACAGAAGGGACGGCCTAAGGCAGGGCAGTGCAGGCTAAGGATGTCCACAGCGCAGAAGTCTGCAGAGGGGCACAGTGATACAAGCAGTTGGGAATGGCTGAAATAAGGATGGATTGACAAGACACCAAGTGTGGGTGATGATGTGTACCTCAATTTCTTTTTCTCTAAAATGGGATGATAATAATTACTACCTTAAAGGGTTGTTTTGAGGATTGAATGAGATAATGCATTCAGGAAATGTTTTCTGTTGATGTTACTGTATTTGCATTATCGTTGTTACTGTGGAGGATCTTGAAGGTGCCATGTAAAAGACTTAATTTTGTGGACTATGGAGTTGTAAATTGGGGGAACAAGATCAGATTTGTGTTTGATGACAATTCTGCAGATATAGGCGGTGGCCTAGGGTAGCGGTATGAAGCCAGAGGTAGGGAGAACGGTTAATTGGGTCCTAGGAAATTGAGCAAAGGGTATATAATCAGGCAGCTCACAAAAGAAATACAAATGACTAATAGAGGAAGGACAGATCCTTGACTATACTGGTGATCAGAGAAATGCACAGGTAAAAAAGATAATATTTTTCGTAATCAAATTGTCAAAAATTTAAAACATTGAACGTTTCTGATGTTAGAGCCTTGGGAAAGGGGCATTTTCAAACTCTTGTTAGTGAAAACATAAATTTATACAACCTGTTTAAAGGACAATTTGGCAGAACTTATCAAAGTTGTAAAGGTTCATTCTCTTTGACCCAGGAGTTCTACTTTAAGGAATTTATCCCATTAGACTTGCCTACAAGTACAAGGGTTTGTGTGCAAGGATAATTATTGTAACATTTGGAGTAGCCAGAAATTTCAGGGAGCTTGTCTATCACTAGAGAAAAAAACACACCATGATGCATTCATACGTGCTATCTTTTGTAGCCATTCCAAAGGGCATGGTGGCTCTGTAAAGCATTGTTACGGGAGAACATCCATGGTGATGAAAACGCCTGCTGCAGAATAGTATATGTAGCATATATGATCTCATTATTGTGTTTTATATGCATAGAAAAAAGTCAGGAAAAACATACATCAAATAGCAGGTTTAATTAATTGTTCCTAATTAAGCAAGTAGTTGGGAGCAAGGGAATTAAGGGCTTTAATGTTTTATGTTAGATACTTGTTTAAATGTTTTAAAAATACTTTTGGTGACCACCTTTTCATTTATCTCTTTTTTTTTTTTTTTTTTTTTTAATCTCTCTCTGTCCCTTAGGCTGGAGTGCAGTGTAATGATCTCAGCTCACTGCAACCTCCGCCTCCTGGGTTCAAGCAATTCTCCTGCCTCAGCCTCCCAAGTAGCTGGGATTACAGGCATGAACCACCATGTCTGGCTAATTTTTGTATTTTTGGTAGAGATGGGGTTTCACCGTATTGGTCAGGCTTGTCTTAAATTCCTAACCTCAGGTGATCCATCTACCTTGGCCTCCCAAAGTGCTGGGCTTACAGGCGTGAGCTACTGCACGTGGCTCATTTATCACTTTATGCGGGCATGCTTATATCACACCTACATAAGTTTACACACGTGGGATCATTATCACATATCATTTTTATTGTGGACCCCTCCCCTTATGGGCATCCCACCTCTGTTTCCACATTCTGCCCTATACTCAGGTAACTCTTGATATCAATCAGGGTATTTTTTTAGTCATTGTTTTATTTAAAAAGAATCATGTTTGGCCGGGCTCAGTGGGTCAAACCTGTAATCCCAGCACTTTGGGAGGCCAAGGCGGGTGGATCACCAGAGGTCAGGAGTTTGAAACCAGCCTGGCCAACATGGAGAAACCCCGTCTCTACTAAAAATACAAAAAATTAGCTGGGCATGGTTGCAGGCGCCTGTAATCCCAGCTACTCGGAAGGCTGAGGCAGGAGAATTGCTTGAACCCCGGAGGCAGAGGTTGCAGTGAGCCAAGATGGCGCCATTGCACTCTAGCCTGGGTGACGGACCAAGATTCTTTCAAAAGAATCATGTTATTCACATCATCCATGTCCTACTCTCTCAACTACATGATGGGAATCACTCCTAGGCATCTGGCATGGACCTCTAATGCATTGTTGGGACTTTTTCCCCAATATTTTGCTATAATAAATTTTAAACATAAAGAAAAGTTGAAATGATTGTACAGTGAACATCCACATACCCTTACCTAGAATTCTTTTAACATTTTGCACGTATCTGCCCATAGATCCATCCCTCTGTTTATTTAGCAAGTCATCTTAATTTTCCTGATGCATTTCAGAATGTTACAGACATCAGTGCACTTTGCTCCAACAAATTACTATTATTAATTATTCAGCATGATTATTATCAGCTAGAGTTCAAAATTTATGTTATGTTTACCTAGAAATGAAAAAAAAAATTGTTTATGGGTTTGTTTGTTTGTTTGTTTGTTTGTTTAGACAGAGTTTTGCTCTTATTGCCCAGGCTGGAGCACAATGGCGCAATCTTGGCTCACTGCAACCTCTGCCTCCCAGGTTCAAGCAGTTCTGCCTCAGCCTCCCAAGTAGCTGGGACTACAGGCATGCACCACCATGCCCAGCTAATTTTTTTTGTATTTAGTAGAGACGGGGTTTCACCATGTTGGTCAGGCTTGTCTCGAACTGCTGACCTCGGGTGATCTACCTGCCTTGGCCTCCCAAAGTGCTGGGATTACAGGCGTGAGCCACCGCGCCCGGCCATGGGTTTTTTTTGTTGTTGTTGCTGCTGTTGTTGTTGTTGTTGTTTGGGTTTTGGTTTTTTGTTTTTTTAAGTCAAGGTCTTGTTCTGTTGTCAAGACTGGAATACAGTGGCATGATCACAGCTCACTGCAGCCTCAACCTCCCAGACTCAGGCTATCCTCCCACCTCAGCCTCCTGAGTAGCTGGGACCATAGGCGTGTGCCACTATGCCCAGCTAATTTTTCATTTCTTGTGGAGATGGGGTCTCTCTATATTGTGCAGGGTGGTCTCAAACTTTTGGGATTACAGGTATGAGCCACTGTGCCCGGCCTTTAAGCAAAATTTGCAAATAGCAAAATGTTCAAATTGTAAGTGTACTGTTCTGTGAGGTTTAACAAATGCATATATCTGTGTGCAAGCCCCTGTTGAGGTACAGAACATCACATTACTCCAGAAAGGTCCCTCCTGCCCTTTCCTAGTCAGTCCTCACTCTTACTCACCCAGAAGCAACCACTGCTCTGATATTTTTCGTGGTAGTACCTGTTCTAGAACTTCATTTAATGGAATCATATAGTATGTACTGTTGTATAAGGCAGCTTTCACTTAGCTTAATGTTTTTGAGATTCATCCACAATGTATCAGTAGTTTCTTTTTTAGCACTTAGTGGTATTCCATTGTATGAATCCAAATCACAGTTTGTATATTTATTCCCCTGTTTATGGACAGTGTTTTTAGTTTGGGGATCTTCTGAATGAAGCTGCTAGGAACAACTTTTTTTTTTTTTTTTTTTTTTTGAGACAGAGTCTTGCTCTGTTGCCCAGGCTAGAGTGCAATGGCACAATCTTGGCTTACTGCAACCTGCGCCTCCCAGGTTCAAGTGATTCTCCCGCCTCAGCCTCCTGAGTAGCTGGGATTACAGGTGCCTGCCACAACACTTGGCTAATTTTTTTGTATTTTTAATAGAGACGGGGTTTCACTGTGTTTGCCAGGCTGGTCTCGAACTCCTGACCTCAAGTGATCTGCCTGCCTTGGCTTCCCAAAGTGCTGGGATTACAGGTGTGAGCCTCCGTGCCCAGCCAGGAACATCTTATACAAGTCATTTTGTGGACTTACATTTTAATTTCTCTTGGGGAATGTATCTAGGAGTGGAATTTTTGGGTCATAGGATAGGCATATGTTTAGTTTCACAAAGAACTCTTAGACCTTTTCTTAAAGTGCTTAAACCATTTTACAGACCAGCAAACGAATGCATGAGAGTTTTGGTTGTTCTATTTTTTATTTTTTTGAGACAGAATCTAATTTTGTCACCCAGGATGGAGTGCAGTGGCACAATCGTGGCAGACTGCAGCCTCATGCCCAGCTAATTTCTTAAATTTTTTTGTAGAAACAGGGTCTTGCTATGTTGCCCAGGGTGGTCTTGAACTTCTCAGTTTAAGTGATCCTCCTACCTCAGCCTCCCAAAGTGCTAGGATTACAGGCATGACCCCATGTGCCTGGCCTGGTTGTTTGGTATCCTTACCAGTATTTGGTATTGTCAGCCTTTTAAATGTTAGCCATTTGAGTGGGTGTGATACATTTTTTCAATGACTGCATAATATCCCATGGTATGAGTGCTTACGATTTGTTCACCTATCACTCTGTTGATGGGCATTTGTTTAATTTTCAATTCTTGACCACTGTGAGTGATTCTGCAGTAAGTATCCTTGCACATATGTCTTTATACATTGGTACTTTCTTCCCATGGGACACATTTCAGGAACAGGGTTACTGGGTTTTGTGGGGTTTTATCTTTTAAATTTAAATTTTTTTTATTTTATTTTTTGAGTCAGGGTCTTGCTCTGTTGCCCAGGCTGGAGTGGAGTTCTGCAAAAATAACTCTGCATAACCTCAAAGGCCTGGGCTCAAGCAGTCCTCCCACCTCAGCCTCCTGAGTAGCTGGGGCTACAGGGGCGTGCCACCACACCTGGCTAATTTTTTTAAAAATTTTTTCTAGAGACAGGGACCTGCTATGTTTCTCAGGCTGATCTTAAACTCCTGGGCTCAAGTGATCCTCCCACCTCAGCCTCCTAAAGTGCTAGGATTAGAGGCATGAGCCACCATGCCCAGTCCCTGGGATTTTTTTTCTTTTTTTTTTTTTTTAAGATAGAGTTTCATTCTTGTTGCCCAGGCTGGAGTGCAATGGCGCGATCTTGGCTCACTGCAACCTCCCCCTCCTGAATTCAAGCAATTCTCCTGCCTCAGCCTCCCGAGTAGCTGGGATTACAGGCACCCGCCACCATGCCCAGCTAATTTTTTCTATTTTTAGTAGACATGGGGTTTCTCCATGTTGGTCAGGCTGGTCTCAAACTCCTGACCTCAGGTGATCCACCTGCCTCAGCCTCCCAAAGTGCTGGGATTATAGGCGTGAGCCACCGCGCCTGGACAGTCTCTGGGTTTTAAAGTACACCTGTATTTTAAATATTTGTAGATGTTGCCAGATTGTTTTCCCAAAAGATGGCAATACTTGACTCTTCTGCTAGTAATTTATGAGTTCACTTTTCCACATACCCATTGTAGCCATCATTTTTGTCATATTTCCACATACCCATCATTTTTGTCAGTCTAATGGGAATAAAATGATATCTCATTTATACTTTAATTTGCATTTCTCTACATTTGGAGCAGTCTTTCATACTCTTTTGGCCATCTGTATCAGTTCTTTTAATTGAATATTCAATTTTTCTGTTGAATTGTTCATCTTGTCAATTTTTAAGAAAATTTATGTATTATAAAAATTAGCCCTTTGCCTGTCATCTGCATAAGTATTTATCTGTTAAATTTGTTTATATTACCTTTTGCCAGACAAAATATTTTTTAGTAGTCAAAAATGTTTGTTTTCTTTTTTAGAGACAGGGTTACCCAAGCTCTGTTAACTAAGCTGTAGTGCAGTGGCGTGATCACAGCTCACTGCAGCCTTGATCTCCTGGGCTCAAGTGATCCTTCTGCCTCAGCCTTCCGAGTAGCTGGGACTACAGGCGAGCACCACCACGCCTGGGTTTGCTTTTTTTTTTTTCACTGTATTGCCCAGGCTGGTCTCAAACTCCTGGGTTCAAATGGTCCTCCCACCTCAGCTTCCCAAAGTGTTGGGATTACAAGCATGAGCCACCACACTTGACTTTGTTTTATTTTATAGCTGCAGGTTTCCAGTCTTGGTTAGAAAGTTTTTCTCAGAAATATAGGGGATTACAGCCGGGCACAGTAGTTCACACCTGTAATCCCAGCACTTTGGGAGGCCGAGGCGGGCAGATCATGAGGTCAAGAGATTGAGAACATCCTGGCTAATGTGGTGAAACCCCGTCTCTACTAAAAATACAAAAATTACCTGGTAGTGGTGGCATGCACCTGTAGTCCCAGCTACTCGGGAGGCTGAGGCAGGAGACTCGCTTGAACCTGGGAGGCGGAGGTTGCAGTGAGCCGAGATCGCACTGCTGCGCTCCAGCCAGGCAACAGAGCGAGACTCCATCTCAAAAAAAATAAATAAATAAATATAGGGGATTACATGTATAATACAAGGATTGGGGCTTTTTTTTGACAAAAATATAGTAAGTTTGTGATTTTTTTTTGTTTTGTTTTTGTTTTTTGTTTTTGTTTTTTTTTTTTGTTTTTTGAGACGGAGTCTCGCTCTGTCGCCCAGGCTGGAGTGCAGTGGCGCGATCTCGGCTCACTGCAAGCTCCGCCTCCTGGGTTTACGCCATTCTCCTGCCTCAGCCTCCTGAGTAGCTGGGACTACAGGCGCCCGCCACCGCGCCCGGCTAATTTTTTGTATTTTTAGTAGAGACGTGGTTTCACCGTGGTCTCGATCTCCTGACCTTGTGATCCGCCTGCCTCGGCCTCCCAAAGTGCTGGGATTACAGGCGTGAGCCACCGCGCTCGGCCAAGTTTGTGATTTTTTAAAAATAATTTTTGAATGACTGTCACCTAGACCAATGTTATGTGAATTTGGGTAGTAGTAAGAGACATAGAGAATAATTTGAGAAATATTTAGGGACAGCTTCCGCAGTAGAATTTGAAAAATTTGCAGAGATGAGTTCTGTCTGCCCTTGTGCCATGCAGGTTTCCAAAAATAGAAGGTTTCAGGTTAAAATTTTGATTTTGTCTTTTCTTGAAAGTCAGATCTGGCCATCTGGGGCCTGCATTCCCTACTGGCCCGGTTCAGAGATGAGCAGTTACCCCCTTCAGACAGGGCATGCACTTCCTAGTTTGTTCAGTCCCCACAAAGCCCTCTTTCTGCCCAGCATTGATCTGGGAGCCTGGAGCCACTTTTCTTGGAGGCTGCACTGTTGTTTTCTTAGCGTTGTGAGGGATATGCATGCAGTATTCTTACACTAGTGACTCAAAAATGGGACTGAACAGGTGTCCGAGAGGGCTGCAAGGATTAAGATACCTGTGGAGGGTAGCTGCTGTAGGCATTAGTTTGTGCCTCACTCCGTGGGACTTTGATGGACTCTAAGAGGCCCTTGTGAAAGTTACTGATGATCTCCTGATTTCAGTCCCTGTATTACTGGACCCTTCAGCAGCTTTTGATCCTGATACCTGGTTTTGAGACTTTGCTGATTCTCCTTTCTCCCTTGAGGGTTTCTTGTTTTTCCTTCTTCCCCGGGTTGTCCTAGTAGCTGCTCTCGACTACTCACACTCCCTGGGGAGATTCCTACGCTTCCTTGATTATAACCACTACCTGAGGACTCCCTAATACTAGGCTGACTTTGGCCTGAGTTCTCAGCTTCTGACTCGTGGAGCTGGTTGCCTCTGGACCACAGGAATCTCAAACGCAGCATATCCAAATCCAAGTGTCATGGTCAGTCCCTCCAATCCCTCCTCCTCTTGTCTTACATCCTATCTCAGAGATAGTCCTAGAAGCCAGGCCATTGATTTGGGGATCCTAGACTCCCCCATCTTCCCAGCCTTCATTCCCCCTTCTGTCAGTCACCAAATTCTGCTAATTTTACATTCTAAGTATTAGCAAATCTTGCCGCTCTCCTTCTATCTCTACCCACTGCCTTGCTCAGGCCTTTGTTATCTTTTAACTGGACAGTTGCAAGGGCCTTCTTCTAACTGGTCTCCCTGCCTACAGTCTTGCCTCCAGCAAATCCATCCTCCAATCCTGATGCCAGAGTGATCTGAAATGCAAATATGATCTTGCCACTCCCCTGCTTAAAACCCACCAACCGCAGTGGTTCTGTAACCACAGTGTAGCCTCTGACGTGGGCTGAAAGTAAGTTGTTACTACTCCTACTACTACTGCTACTATTAGTACTACTATTTCTACTAATATAAATACTAATAATAGTAGCTAACATTTACTGAGCATTTTCTATTATGCTTTCGAATGATTTATTACCTTTTTAAAACAAATCATAGCCAATTCAATGTTTTCCAAATTGTACCGGTCTCATTTGCTTGGGGTGAAGGAGAGGGGCAGAGTTACAGGCAGGGGGCACCTGAAAAATATTCATAACCATAAATGATCTTATCATATACCCTAGTGAGTGACCATGACGATTTAGCCTTAAGAGTTAAATAGGGATTACCGTAGTTCTCATAAACAAAGATTTGCTTTTAAGGGAGGGTGTCAGTCATCTAGATCTTGAATATGTCCCTGAAGTATGTGGCACGTGGGAATGTCCTCAGGCTCCTGGGTATCAGTAGAGCGGGAAAAAGGACTGCAGACATTCAGGGTCAAGTCCAGGCTTGGCCTGGTGTGCAAAACTGTCTATGATCTGGTCCCTGCCCACCTCTGCTCCTCCTGCCACTCCCTTCCTTATGCATTTCACTCTAGCACAATGAAACTGTATGTGATACTAATCATGGCTCACCCTTACTGAGGTCTCCTATGTGCCAAGCACTGGGCTAAGTGGTTCTCTGCCGTGTCAAAATCTCGTGTAAACCTCACAGCAACCCTACGAGGTAAGTCTCGCTTTCCTCCAATTTTATAGAGGAGGAAAGCGAGGCTCTGAGAGGTGAGGTCACCTGAGCTGACCTGGCTAGAGTTGTCAAGTGGGCAGCCCCCCTCCGCCCCTCTCAGCACATGTTCTTGCGTACCCCTCACATCTGCTCACACTTCACGCTCCCTCTTGTGCCCAGGTAATGCCCACTCATCCTCAGGACTCAGTTCTTATGCTGCCTCCTGGGAAAGCCTTCATGGATACCTCCTCTGCACCCAGACTGGGCTTGGTGTCCCTCTGTGGCACCGAGCCCCTCTGTGGCCGATGAGCTGCCCTCCAAGCACCACACTGGAACGTATGTGTTCAGTCTGTGTGCGCCTCGAGGCAAGCACTGAGTTTCTTGCATCTTTGAATCCCCAGCATCCAGCACAGTGTCTGGCACATAACGGGCCTCTGTAAGTGTTTGTTGAATTGACTGAACTGAACTCCAGGCACTGAGCCTTGAGGTTATTGTCCTTCTGACCAGTTTTCCCTGTCTTCACCTTCTCTAGGCACAAAGCCAGGCTATTTGATCTCTGGAGAAGGATCCTTTCCCTTCCTGCTTGGGGTCCACCTGCACCCTATGACTTCGGGTGGAAACTGCTGTCTGATCAGCCACCTTGCCCACACACTTGGACATCTGTACTGTCTCTGATCCCTTCTCTCCTCACCAACAGGCTGGACCCCACTTCCACCCCTCTGAATCAAATCATTCCGCTTCCCCTTAGCCTCAGCTCTTTCTTCTGGGTTGTTTGTATTTCTTCTCTGTCCCAATCAGTTTCCCCCACAAAAAGAACTTTATGCCTTTCTCTGTCTTCCCTTAGTCCTTCCAGTCAGCTGCCTGTGATTGGGCTTTTCCCCTCAGAAACGAACAATCCAGAACCCACTGTTTAAAACAACTGTATTTTGCCTTGGGAAGTCCCATTTGCCTTCCCTGAAAACATTAAACATTCCTCCGATCCCCAGCCTGAGTCTCTCTGTCTCTGGGCCCCATCCTGCTCCACAGCAGGGCTGGTGCGTCCAGCACAGAGTGACCCTCCAGTGCCCTTCCCCACCCGCCGCCCTGCCTCCCGCAAGCCCTGCCTTCCCTCATTTCCCAGTCTCCTCTGCTTCTGGCAGCTTTGGGACCCCCGCCCCTGGCTTCTCCTCCATGCTGTATGGAATGAAGATTGCAAATCTGGCCTACGTCACCAAGACTCGGGTCAGGTTCTTCAGACTCGACCGCTGGGCCGACGTGCGGTTCCCAGAAAAGAGGAGAATGAAGCTGGGGTCAGATATCAGCAAACACCACAAGTCACTGCTAGCCAAGATCTTTTATGACAGGTGTGTGTATGTTGTGTGTTGTGTGTACAGGGAGGCCCGCAGGGTGTGAAGGAAGGGGGCTGTCTGTGTGAGGAAAGAGTGAGTTACACAAGTGGGAGTAAGTCCCCCTCCTTTAGAGAATGGGGGAAGGGCAGGGGACTGGTCTGCTGGGAGGGGGTGAGTTTCCCAAGCACAGCTGGCACTTTGCCTGCCTCCCAAGCCTAAAGCTTTCCCCAGGGTAACTCCCAGTGAGACCGCTCCCACCCAGCCCCACCTTGACTCCCGTTCTGCCCAGGGCTGAGTATCTTCACGGGAAACATGGAGTGGATGTGGAAGTCCAGGGGCCCCATGAAGCCCGAGATGGGCAGCTCCTTATCCGCCTGGATTTGAACCGCAAAGAGGTGCTGACCCTGAGGCTTCGGAATGGCGGAACCCAGTCTGTTACCCTCACTCACCTCTTCCCACTTTGCCGGACACCCCAGTTTGCTTTCTACAATGAAGACCAGGAGTTGCCCTGTCCACTGGGCCCTGGTGAGTGGGTTTCCAAAGGAAAGAGCTGGTGGACAGGGGCTTGCCCCAGGCAGTGCTGGTGCTTTGGGAAGCACACTGTCACTGTCCAGTGGACTCTTGCCTTGGGATGGGGCTTCCTGGGAGAGTGTCCAGGATAAGGATATGGGTGGGAGGGTCCCTGCCCTACCCCTATTCACTCATCCATCCTCCTCCAGGTGAATGCTATGAACTCCATGTCCATTGTAAGACCAGCTTTGTGGGCTACTTCCCAGCCACTGTGCTCTGGGAGCTGCTGGGACCTGGGGAGTCGGGTTCGGAAGGAGCCGGCACATTCTACATTGCCCGCTTCTTGGCTGCCGTCGCCCACAGCCCCCTGGCTGCACAGCTGAAGCCCATGACTCCCTTCAAGCGGACCCGGATCACTGGAAACCCTGTGGTGACCAATCGGATAGAGGAAGGAGAGAGACCTGACCGGTAACTCCTCGCTCCAACTCAGCCTTTGCTGGGCTCGTATCTCAACCACATAGGCTAGGGCTTTGGGAGGAGCACAGAACTGGGAGCCAGAGCCCCTTTTCCTGCAGGCTCTTCACTCTTCTGGGTCTGAGAGAATTTTTCTGTCAAGGAAGAAAGTTGCAGATGAACTGCAGATCTGAGGACAGAGTGAAAAAAGTTTTAGGCATTGTCCCTGTGTGATGGATTATCAGGCAGATCATTGTAGACATCTCTGGGTTTTTTGTTTTGTTTTTTGTTTTTGTTTTGAGATGGAGTCTTGCTCTGTCGCCCAGACTGGAGTGCAGTAGTGTGATCTCAGCTCACTGCAACCTCCGCCTCCTGGGCTCAAGCAATTCTTTCCTGCCTCAGCCTCCTAAGTAACTGGGATTACAGGGATGCACCACCACACCCGGCTAATTTTTGTATTTTTAGTAGAGATGGGGTTTCACCATGTTGGCCAGGCTGGTCTCGAACTCCTGACCTCAAGTGATCCGCCCGTCTCGGCCTCCCAAAGTGCTGGGATTAAAGGCGTAAGCCACTGTGCCCAGCCAACATCTCTGTTTTTTTAAACAGCTTTATTGAGATAATTCACATACCATATGATTCACCCATTTAAATTACAGTTCAGTAATTTTTTTAGTATATTCACAAATATGTGAGACCATCACTACCATTGGTTTTAGAACATTTCATTACCCCAAAAAGCTATCACCCTTTTATCCTCCACCACTTCATTCAGCCCTAAGAAACTGCTCATCTACTTCCTGTCTCCGTAGATTTCTCTGTGCTGGACACTTCATGTGGATGGAAGCAAAGGATATGTGTAGACATCTCTTTTTGTTTTTTCTAGATGTTCACAAAATACTGAGTTATAAAAGCAAACTAGTTAGGCGCAGTGGCTCATACCTGTAATCCCAGTATTTTGGGAGGCTGAGGCGGGCCGATCACTTGAGGTCAAGAGTTCGAGATCAGCCTGGCCAACATGGTGAAACCCCATTTCTATTAAAAATACAAAAAAATAGCCGGGTGTGGTGGCACATACCTATAGTCCCAGCTACTCTGCTCAGGGGGCTGAGGCAGGAGAATCGCTTGAACCCGGGAAGTGGAGGTTGCAGTGAGCCGAGATCGCGCCATTGCACTCCAGCCTGGGCAACAGAGTGAGACTCCATCTCGAAAAAGAAAAAAAAAGCAAACGATGTAATAGGACCTTCACAGACCATTGTGCTCTTTTTGTTGACTATATAACAGAAATTTACAGGGAAGAAACTCTGGAAGTTAACATTGGTTATTCCTGGATGGTAAGAATGATATTTATTTATTACCTATTACCTGATTTTTTTCTCTAATGAACATGTATTACTTATATAATAAAGGTTTCCAAGTATGGCGCTTTCCAAAAATGAGAATAGTCCAACCTTGGAGCGAGGCTTCCGACTTCCTTTCAGCAGTAGGACTGCAGGAGGGCTTTGTGCATCCACCTGAGAGGGGCGTTCTCAGGGTCTTGGAGGGTGAGGGGTTTTCAGTGTTTTCTTCCCTCAATTCTGCAGCGCAAAGGGCTATGACCTGGAGTTAAGTATGGCGCTGGGGACATACTACCCACCTCCCCGCCTCAGGCAGCTGCTCCCCATGCTTCTTCAGGGAACAAGTATCTTCACTGCCCCTAAGGAGATCGCTGAGATCAAGTAAGTACTACCCCTCTGCACTCCACACTCTCCCCTGTCTTTTCCCTACTGGCTTCTTTGCATTGCCATGGCACGTCTGTCCTCAGCCTCTCGGGCTGTATTCATTCATTCCCTTGCTGAGCACGCACCATAAACCAAGCACCATTCAAGGTGAACCAGTCAAATGAAGGCCTGGCTCATTTAATTGGGGACCATGAGCATTTTTGTTACAATTTCATGGAGTGATGAGTGCTATGAAGAACTAAACAGGTCAGGTGCAAGTGGCTCATGCCTGTAATCTCAGCACTTTGGGAGGCTGAGCTGCAGGTGGATTATTTAAGCCCAAGAGTTCAAGACCAGCCTGGGGCAACATAGGGAGAGCCTGTCTCTAAAAAAAAAAAAAAAAAAATTTTAATTAGCCAAGTGTGGTGGCACATGTCTGTAGTCCCAGCTACTTGTGAGGCTGAGGTGGGAGAATTCCTTGAGCCCAGGAGGTCGAGAACACAGTGAGTGAGCCAGGATCATGCCACTGCACTCCAGCATGGGTGACAGCAAGATCTTGTCTCTAAAAAAGATAAAAAGAACTACACTGAAACTAAAGCAGGGTTAGGGGATGGGTTGGTGCTGCTTGGCAGAGGGCCAGTTAGTCCTGGCCTGTTTGAGGTGGTGATGTTTGACCAGAGAAGGACATTTGAATGAGGTGAGGGTGGGAGTCATGAGAGGAGGATCAGGGGAGAATGTTCTGGCCATAAGAGCCACCATGCAAATGCAAGTCAGGTGAGGTGGGGGCAGGGGCATCCAAGGAAGCAAGAGCCAAGGCTTCCTTCTTCAGGGCCTCTGACTCTGCATCCACTTCTGTATCCCTCTAGTCTTCTCTGCTTTTTGATGCTTAGTTCCAGAGCTTCGGGTGGGAAAAGTGGATACTCCTGGGCATAGGGGTTGTCTGGCCCATCCCGTTCCTGCCCCCACTCACCCCTCCCAACCATCATTTCCAGGGCCCAGCTGGAGACAACCCTGAAGTGGAGGAACTATGAGGTGAAGCTGCGGCTGCTGCTGCACCTGGAAGAGTTGCAGATGGAGCATGATATCCGGCACTATGACCTGGAGTCAGTGCCCATGACCTGGGACCCCGTGGACCAGAACCCCAGGCTGCTCACGCTGGAGGTCAGGGCTCAGATTGAGTGTGAGGAGGGTGGGCTCACATCAGCCAAGCTAGAGGCTGTGGGCAGAACTATTCCTGACAGCAGGGCAGAACAAGAGAAAGGCTGAAGTGGTTCCCAGGGCTCCGCAAGCAGCAGGGTGGGCATCCTGTGCCTGAAGACGGAGCAGGGGAATGGGGAAGATCTGGGTTCTAGTCCAGGCTTTGCTACCACCTTGGGTAAGTCCCTGGCTTTCTCTGAGCTTTAGTTCCCTTATCTGAAAAGCACAGAGCTGGACTGGATAATTCTTAAAGCAGCTCTTTCTGGCTCTTGGATTTTGAATGTCTGCATATAAGCCCATATTACACACGAGACTGGATTTCTACATACAAGTGCAGGTGAGAATTAGAGGGTGAGTTTGGTCAAGGAAAGATTACTGCAGGAAGTGAGTTTTGAACAAGTTTTTGTTTTTGTTTTTTTTGAGACAGGGTCTCACCATGGTGCTCAGGCTGGAGTACAATGGCATGATCTTGGCTCACTTAATCCCTGCTCCCAGGCTCAAGTGATCCTCTCACCTCAGCCTTCCGACTGAGTAGCTGGGACCACAGGCATGCCCCACTATGCCCAGCTAATTTTTGTATTTTTTGTAGAGATGGGGTTTTGCCACATTGGCCAGGCTGGTCTCACAACACCCGGACTCAAGTGATCCGCCTGCCGTAGCCTCCCAGAATGCTGGGATTACAGGTGTGAGCCACCATGCCTGGTCCAGTTTTTTGTTTGTTTTTTTTTTTTTTTTTTTTTTTTGAGACGGAGTCTTGCTCTGCCGCCCAGGCTGGAGTGCAGTGGCCGGATCTCGGCTCACTGCAAGCTCCGCCTCCCGGGTTCACGCCATTCTCCTGCCTCAGCCTCCCGAGTAGCTGGGACTACAGGCGCCCGCCACCTCGCCCGGCTAGTTTTTTGTATTTTTTAGTAGAGACGGGGTTTCACCGTGTTAGCCAGGATGGTCTTGATCTCCTGACCTCGTGATCCGCCCATCTCGGCCTCCCAAAGTGCTGGGATTACAGGCTTGAGCCACCGCGCCCGGCTGTTTTTTTTTAAAAATTTTTTTTTTAGCAACCCGATTAACTGATGAACAGGATTTTTTACAGGCAGAGCAGGAACTGAGCTGGCCAAGAGGGCAGCTGCACTGGAGGCTCTGGGTTCCTGGGCTCGGCATCTCTGTGCAGCTTCGGAAGATTTGTCTTCTTCCTCTTCCCCTGGCTCCTGCTGGTATGAAAGGAAAGAGGGGTGCAGGGATAGCATAGCTCCCTGAGTCTTAGGTTAGAAGGCCAGTCTCAGTCCTTGTTCCTTAAAGGTCTGGAGAACCTGGGGGCTGGGCCCTCCAGCGTCCATCCCTGGGACAGAAGCTTGCTTGTGTTCACACCCCATAGGTTCCTGGGGTGACCGAGAGCCGCCCCTCAGTGCTGCGGGGCGACCACCTGTTTGCCCTTTTGTCCTCGGAGACACACCAGGAGGACCCCGTCACATATAAGGGCTTTGTGCACAAGGTGGAATTGGACCGTGTCAAGCTAAGCTTTTCCATGAGGTGGGTGCTGGGGGAACCCGGAGCTGCTGGAAGGGTCTGCAGACTTCTGACCCCAGGGGAGGAGGAATGTTTCTCCCTGAGATAAATGAGGCCCCAGGGGCAGAACAGGAGACTTTTCCTCAGCGGTACCCTGCGATGCTACGGCAGCTTCCTCTTCTAGAGAGCTTCCGTCAAGGTCTTGGAAAGAGGGGTTAAGACTGCGGTTGGTGGAGAAGGTTGTGGCCCATTATTGCCTACTCCCCTGCCCCAACAAACTCTTCCCCCCTCTCTCTGCCCAAAGCCTCCTGAGCCGCTTTGTGGATGGGCTGACCTTCAAGGTGAACTTTACCTTCAACCGCCAGCCCCTGCGAGTCCAGCACCGTGCCCTGGAGCTGACGGGGCGCTGGCTGCTGTGGCCCATGCTCTTTCCTGTGGCACCTCGGGACATCCCGCTGCTGCCCTCAGATGTGAAACTCAAGTGAGACTGTGGGCAGGGAGCCTCTGGAACCACTCGGAGTGTGGGCACAGGGGATGGAGTCAGGGAGGCCTCTGGGTCACCAGATGACTTCAAGTTCACATTCCTGGTCCCTCTGCCAGGCTGTATGACCGGAGTCTGGAGTCAAACCCAGAGCAGCTGCAGGCCATGAGGCACATTGTCATGGGCACCACCCGTCCAGCCCCCTACATCATCTTTGGGCCTCCAGGCACCGGCAAGACCGTCACGTTAGTGGAGGCCATTAAGCAGGTGGGGTCTGAGCACAAACCTGGGGCCTGCACTCTGACTCCCCCAGCATCAAGCACTTGTCCTCAGATTCTAGTTCCTTCCCACTCCCGAAATGCTCCTGCATCTGAGCAGCCATCAGAAAGAGAGGTAGGGGCCAGGTGCAGTGGCTCATGCCTGTAATCTCAGCACTTGGGAAGGCCTAGCCTAAGGAGTTTGAGAGCAGCCTGAACAATATTGCAAGACCCTGTCTCTATGAAAAAATATAAAAAAATAGCTGGGCATTTGAGGCTGCAGTGCACTGTGATCATGCCACTGTACTCCATCCTGGGTGACAGAGTGAGACTCTGTCTCAAAAAACAGGGTGGGGATTGGGGAAGTAGGGAGTTAGGGTAAATGTGGCTGTGGAACACTGTTGTACGGGTAGGGCACGGCATGACCCTTGGAGTCACCATTCACATTTCAGTCATCGTAGACTTGCGCTGCCCCAGACTGAGTACGGCCGCGTCTCAGGAACCTGCCTCCCACACTGTGCTTATCTGCATCTCAGGTGGTGAAGCACTTGCCCAAAGCCCACATCCTAGCCTGCGCTCCATCCAACTCAGGGGCTGACCTCCTCTGTCAAAGGCTCCGGGTCCACCTTCCCAGCTCCATCTACCGCCTCCTGGCCCCCAGCAGGGACATCCGCATGGTACCTGAGGACATCAAGGTACTAGGGAAGTGCAGAGGGCCAAAGAATGGCAAATGCCGGGGAGACTCTCAGGGCAGACACTCAGGCAAGGAAGCTAGGAGACCTGGATTCTGATACTTGCTATGTGACCAGGCAGGACCCCTCTCTGGGCCTCAGTTTGTAAGTGAGGGGGGTGGATAAAACGTTTGGGGGACTGGGCGCAGTGGCTTACACTTGTAATCCCAGCACTTTGGGGGGTGAGGCACGTGGATTACCTGAGGTCAGGAGATTGAGACTATCCTGGCTAACATGGTGACACCCTGTCTCTACTAAAAATACAAAAAATTAGTAGGGCGTGGTGGCAGACACCTGTAGTCCCAGCTACTCGGGAGGCTGAGGCAGGAGAATGGTATGAACCCAGGAGGGGGAGCTTGCAGTGAGTCGAGGTCGCACCACTGCACTCCAACCTGGGCGACAGAGCAAGACTCCGTCTCAAAAATAAAAATTATGATAATAATAATAAAAACAATTATTTGGGGGGCCTACAACCAGAATCACGGTGGGAATGAGTGGAGCCAAGCTGATTCCTCTGGTCCCTTCACAATCCACAGCCCTGCTGCAACTGGGACGCAAAGAAGGGGGAGTATGTATTTCCCGCCAAGAAGAAGCTGCAGGAATACCGGGTCTTAATTACCACCCTCATCACTGCTGGCAGGTGGGGAGTGTGTGTGGGTGTCTCTCTGAATCGTAAGTGTAATCAAAGGGGTAACGGGCTGGGGAAATGGGGAAGAATGGTTTCTGGGGCTGGGTGCGGGGGTGGTGAGGAGCCAGCCTGGGAAAGCATTCAGGTTTGGTAGTTGGGTGCCTGGATATGACCCCTGCCTGGCCTGACACCTCCCAGGTTGGTCTCGGCCCAGTTTCCCATTGATCACTTCACACACATCTTCATCGATGAGGCTGGCCACTGCATGGAGCCTGAGAGTCTGGTAGCTATAGCAGGTGAGGGACTCAGGTGGGGCTGCAGGTATACACCCTGTGTGGGTCAGAGAGGTTGCACCACTTACCTTTCTCCCCACACCTCTTCTGCTTCCCAGGGCTGATGGAAGTAAAGGAAACAGGCGATCCAGGAGGGCAGCTGGTGCTGGCAGGAGACCCTCGGCAGCTGGGGCCTGTGCTGCGTTCCCCACTGACCCAGAAGCATGGGCTGGGATACTCACTGCTGGAGCGGCTGCTCACCTACAACTCCCTGTACAAGAAGGGCCCTGAAGGCTATGACCCCCAGTTCATAACCAAGCTGCTCCGCAACTACAGGTATTCCCACGCCCTTGCCTCCCCTGCCATATCCTGTGCCTTCACATCCTGTGTGCAGCCCCTGCTGGAGAGTCTGGCTTGCAGTCCTGTTGCTCAGAGGTTGTGTGATACAGAAAGACTAAACCGGAAGGTAGGAGGTTTTTCTAGCCCCAGCACTGCTGCTTGTTGTCTGTGTGACTTAGCCAGTGGTTTCACACGACAGCAGTCAGCTTATCTGCATCTTAGCGGGTGGGCAGTGGTTCCTAGAGGCTCGGGTGTGTCTGGTACCAATCCCAGATGAAGTTTTCAGGCAATCCAAGGAGAAATAAGAAAAACAGGGAGGAAGCCAGGCACAGTGACTCATGGCTGTAATCCCAGCACTTTGGGAGGCCAAGGTAGGTCAGGCTCCCACCCCTGATCACTTGAGGTCAGGAGTTTGAGACCAGCCTGGCCAACATGGTGAAACCCCATGTCTACTAAAAATACAAAAATTAGCCAGGCATAGTGACGGGCACCTGTAATTCCAGCTACTTGGGAGGCTGAGGCAGGATAATCGCTTGTACCTGGGAGGCGGAGGTTGCAGTGAGCTGAGATCTCGTTACTGCACTCTAGCCTGGGTGACAGAGCGAGACTCCATCTCAAAAAAGAAAGAAAGAAAGAAAAATAGGGAAGATACAGTTTTTTCATAAACCTATTGTTATTCAAATTAAAGAGCTGTATACTTTTAGTGAATGAGTTAAGCCATCTAAAATGCTTAGATGAGTTTTATGCTATCACTAAGAGCTCAATAAATGTTAGCTATTGTGTCATCACTACTTATATTTTTGGATTTAACACACTGTCTCATCAAATAACATGATAGTCAAGGATAATTTGGTTTCGTACTGTCCTTGGTAAATTTGAAACCTGAAAATGGGCCCCTAATTTTTTAGTTTTAAATGTCATGGGTCTGTGGAGTCCCTGGACTAGATGCTCTCTGGACCAGAAAGCAGGACTCTGGTTCTGCTTTCTGTGGTTTACAGTGCCTGGCAGCAGATACTATGGATGAGTGTCCTGCTATCCAGGGAGCCAGGGGGGCAGCAGGCTAACGTGTGGGGGCCCAGAGTGGGTAGAGCGGAGCCCCTGTGGGGCAGAGGGAATCTGACCCTCGGTCTTGCTCTTCCTCCTCCGGCCTCCCAGGTCTCATCCCACCATCCTGGACATTCCTAACCAGCTCTATTATGAAGGGGAGCTGCAGGCCTGTGCTGATGTCGTGGATCGAGAACGCTTCTGCCGCTGGGCAGGCCTGCCTCGACAGGTGAGGCTAAGCAGGGCAGGGGCACAGGCTCCCACCCCTGTACCCTGACTTCCCTCCCACTGAAGGTGCAGCCCCTCCCTTTGTCACCTTGGCCTGGGATCTCTTACTCTCTGGAAGGGTTTGGGAAGGGAGGAAATTGAGGGAGGGTGGTCTGGCTGAGGGTTTCCCTTGACCCCATGTCCAGGGCTTTCCCATCATCTTTCACGGCGTAATGGGCAAAGATGAGCGTGAGGGCAACAGCCCATCCTTCTTCAACCCTGAAGAGGCTGCCACAGTGACTTCTTACCTGAAGCTGCTCCTGGCCCCCTCCTCCAAGAAGGGCAAAGCCCGCCTGAGCCCCCGAAGCGTGGGCGTCATCTCCCCGTACCGGAAACAGGTCAGGTCCTCAGTTACCAGCAAGGGTGGGGCCCCTCCCCCAGATGGTACCTCCTTAATATCCAGACCACTAGGCAGAGGCTTCAGGAGCTTAGGCCTCTGCTGGCTCCGTATCTCAGAAGAGCACCGAGGTCAGCCGTCCCCTCCCTTTGTTCCCCAGCTCTCTGGCCTCCTGCCAGGCTCCCTCGTGCATGAGGTTAATGGCAGGAGAGAAAGGCACCTGTCCCCCTCCTTCCAGGTGGAGAAAATCCGTTACTGCATCACCAAACTTGACAGGGAGCTTCGAGGACTGGATGACATCAAGGACTTGAAGGTGACACGCTGTTCCACACTCACTCCCTCCCCTCCGTGTGCTCCCACTTGCCCACTTCCAAAGACTTTCTCAAGCTTCCACTCCAGTCCAGCCCACATCCCCGTCCCACCCCTGTTGCCTTGAATAGAGCTGGAGCTCTCCCCAAGCCTCTCACTCCTGGAGATTCCAACTTAATGGTCTGGGATGGGATCAGGAAGCCTGGATGTTTAACAAGCACCTCCTGTCATTCTTAGACTCAGGCAGGTTTGAGGCCTCTGCCCTACGGATAAAGTCCAAATTCCGTGGCCTGTCATGTGATGCTCCCACCCCCACCCCCACCCCCAGTAGCCTCTGTAAGGTTGTGGTCTCAACACTGGCTGCAGATAACAATCACCTGGAGAGCTTTTAATACCCCCCGTGCCAGGGCCCCGCCCACCAGCTCATACAGCTATGGGGCAGAGCCAGGGCACTGGTAGTTTTTATAGCTTCTCAGGTGATTCCAATGTGCAGCCAGGGTTGAAAACACTGCTCTAAGACTTACAGGCCTCTCTCTCGGAAATTCTGATGGGGGGGTCTGGGTTAGGGCCCAGGGTTGTATATTCTTAACAGATACTTGGTGATTATTTTCCGGAAAGTGTGAAAGTCACTGCTCTGAGTTCCAGTGTGCTTTGCAATGCTGTTTTCTTTCCTTAGAACACTTTGCAGGCCCCACCCCTCAACAGGATTCACCCTTCAGGTTTCAGCTTCCATTGCCTACCTCCTGTGCCCTTTCCCTGGGCCGTGTCGCAGCACTCACTTGTTCACTCCACTGGTCTACAATTGCCCAGTGACCTCTCTGTACCCTCCTTGGATGGCAGGCTTGCTGGGGTAGGGCACCCCTTTGACACGCCTGGCTGGTCTCAGGCCCTGCCTCTTTCCCCGATAGGTGGGTTCAGTGGAAGAATTCCAAGGCCAAGAACGAAGCGTCATCCTCATCTCCACTGTGCGAAGCAGCCAGAGTTTTGTGCAGCTGGATCTGGACTTTAATCTGGGTTTCCTTAAGAACCCCAAGGTTTGAGGGCTGGTCGGGGTGGCAGGAATTCTTCCATCTTGGGGCCCTTCCCTCCCATGACCACACTTCTTCCTTCCAGAGGTTCAATGTAGCTGTGACCCGGGCCAAGGCCCTGCTCATCGTCGTGGGGAACCCCCTTCTCCTGGGCCATGATCCCGACTGGAAAGTGTGAGCATTCCCACCCCATTCTCCCTCTTGGTGGCCACAGCCCCTGCCTAAGGCAGGTGGATCTTTTTTAAGCGCTTGCTTATCGCTCAGTTAATCCTCAGATGTGTCCATTTTCACAGCACCCCTATTATATTTACAAGTTAAATGACATCCAGAGGTTGAGCAAGTACAGCTCAGATGTGACAGGACCGTGGCTTAGCCTCCAGTCTCTGCTGGCACTCCTCTGTACCCCACAGATTCCTGGAGTTCTGTAAAGAAAACGGAGGGTATACCGGGTGTCCCTTCCCTGCCAAACTGGACCTGCAACAGGGACAGAATTTACTGCAAGGTCTGAGCAAGCTCAGCCCCTCTACCTCAGGTATGGCTGGGCCAGGGTGGGCCAGGTTGGGGACAGTGCCAGAGGAGGTGGTAAGGAAGACAAAGTGTACTTTATTTCTTTCCAGGGTCCCATGGTCATGACTGCCTCCCCCAGGAGCAGGAGGGTGAAGGGGGCCTGTCTCTGCAAGTGGAGCCAGAGTGGAGGAATGAGCTCTGAAGACACAGCACCCAGCCTTCTCGCACCAGCCAAGCCTTAACTGCCTGCCTGACCCTGAACCAGAACCCAGCTGAGCTGCCCCTTCAAGGGACAGGAAGGCTGGGGGAGGGAGTTTACAACCCAAGCCATTCCACCCCCTCCCCTGCTGGGGAGAATGACACATCAAGCTGCTAACAATTGGGGGAAGGGGGAGGAAGAAAACTCTGAAAACAAAATCTTGTTCTATGCAAAAGCCTTGATAATGTCTCCTCTGCCTGGCCCCAGCTTCCTGAGCCCCCAAGTTGACCCAGTAGGGAAGGGTGGGACTTTCAGCCCTGCTCTGGGACACACCCCCTCCCAGCTGGAGAGGAAACCCAGTGGGAGGTGGCAGGGAAGCCACCCACAGGTTTCTAAGTTTAGCCCCCTGCTACAGACCACTCCCTTCACCCGCCTCCTTGGCCCAGAGCCAGGCATGACCTCATCCTTTGCTCTAAGACTCCACCCTGCCGGCCGCTGGCCTGCCTTGTAGGCAGTGGGCCAGGCTGGCAAGCAACTTGGACATGAAAAGAGATGGGACACTAAGCACCCAGAGGGAAAGACCAGAAGCTGCCACACACGTTGGAGCCTGTAGCCTTTATTCATGCCCCCCTGACCAAATGCAGTGAGAGACAAGGCCCCTGCCAAAAACAACTCCAGGGGCCTGGGACTCTGGGTCCCCTACTGCAGATACTTTCCTGTGAGCCAGAATTGTATAAAGTGCTGGTGTGTGACCATCCTTTGGGAAAGGTCAAAGGGGCAAGAGCCCCAGGGGCCCTGAGGAAGGGCAGGGCATAGGCCTGGTTCCCAGAGCACTGGGAGGGAGGGCCCGCACCACCCCACCACCTCAGGGCTAGGAAACCTCAATGCAGTCCTGGGCAGGAGGGAACGGAAAAGGGGAGCCTTCAGCATGGAGCCCTAAGGAGGCTGGGGTTGTAGGGGGATAATTTCTGTACCCCTGTTGAAGGGAGGGGGCATGTTTGGAAAGGCCTTGGGGATCTCAGATAATGGGACAGCCCCTCCGGCGCTTGTTCTTGCGGACCTGGAGGCCAGCCCGAGTGGCCATCTCAAACACCTCCCGCACTCCCTCTTTGGTCTTGGCTGAGCACTCAAGGTAGCCAAAGGCGCTGATCCGGTTCGCCATGTCCCGGCCTTCCTCAGACCTAACGGGCTCCTGAGAAGACAGAAGATGAGGGGTCAAAGGAAGCTGGTGACTACATGAACCTCTCCTGCCTCACCCATAAGTGTAGCAGCTGGAACAAATGCCGCCGCCTCCAGTCCTGACCCAAAAAAAGCACCCAGGCCCCAGCTACCCTGGGCAGCTTCTGGGCCAGGGATCCAAAAATCCCTCCGGTCCCTCCCTCCATTCCCATTCAGCCCCACCTCCTCCCACACACAGCCCCCAGTTCTCTTGTCTGAATGAGCGCCTCCCACCTCCTGACTGCTCTGCCTCCATCCTCACTCTTCCAGTCAGAATTATTTTTCTAACACACAGACCTAACATCTCCCCACTTTGAAACTTTGCCTTAATTATCTGCATTTCTTACCCTGACAGCTTTCTCTAATGAAGTCTAGTGCTCTGGCTAGAGAGCCACTTAGGTCCCTGAATAAGCCAGCTCTCTCATCCCTTCTTCCAGCCATTTACACAATGCTTGCCCTCGTTCCCACATCCACATCACCCTACACCTCCCCCAGGGGCACTGTGATGGCACAGCCTGGGTACCCGAACATAAGCTGTCTCCCCGAGGGCAGATTTTCTTAATCATCTTAATAGTCCCAATTCTAAACAGAATGGACAATTAACTGGAATAAATAAAAATGCCAAGTGACTTTGGACAAGTCACTTCATTCTCTGATGCCTCATCAGACACAACCCTACGGGTCCTCCCTCACCAGGAGATATTACCATCTCCCCTAACACATGGCAGTAGCTGGAAAGAAGCTCCCTTTGCCCGTCTGCAACCCCGCAGAGGGTGCCTTCTTCCCCAGGGGCTCCAGCCTGGCAGCCGCACCCACCTGCTTCATCTTGGCCAGCTCTCTCCTGGTGTGCTCATCTTGCCTCAGGTCCTTCTTATTCCCCACCAGGATGATGGGCACGTTGGGGCAGAAGTGCTTCACCTCTGGGGTCCACTTCTCAGGAATGTTTTCTGTGCAGACATGCCCCAACAGGTGTCGGTGCCTCCACTTAAGCTAGAAAGCTCCCCTGGGGGACCCTCATCTTCCCACAGCAGAATCTTAGAAGCCATTCAGCATGATGGTCCCTTTCACAGCTCAAAACCTCAAGAGCAGTATGCCTTCAGAGGGCCAGTTACCACAGTAAAGGAGACCAGCAGGGCCTGAGTGCTCCCCTGCATCCCCACCCCCCATCTCTGAAGATGACTGAAGACAGGCCAAGGCACGACACCTCTGGCTGATTCCGAGGGGTTCTCAGTCCCCTCCCTCCAATCTCCTCACCCAGGCTGTCGGGGCTGTCGATGGAGAAGCACATGAGGATGACGTCAGTGTCCGGGTAGGAGAGAGGCCGCAGTCGATCATAGTCTTCCTGCCCTGCTGTGTCCCACAGAGCCAGCTCCACCTGACACACAAGGCCAGTGAGTAGCTGGCCTGAGGGCCCCAACCCTGCCACCCAAAGGTCCTCTGAAACCACTGTTCTTTGGGCTCACTGAACTTCTTTATTGAGTACCTGCTATGTGCCAGGCATTGTATTAATCACTGTCCCACAACATAAATCAGGTCAGTTTGTTAAAGAAAGCTAAGACACGTGTTTGACCCTTGAGTTGCCACTGTGAGCACCATTATTTTGGTTAATTCTCACGACAACCCTTTGAGGGAGGTCTTACCATCATCCCCATTTTGCAGGTGGGGGAGCTTAAACCCAGAGGCAAAGGGACTCGGCCCAGGTTACAGAGCCAGTCTGTGGGAGAACCAGAAAGTATATCCAGGTTTTTTAAGACTGCAGATATACTTCCTAACTTTTACTGGTTCCAGCAGGGAGAATGACACAAGGACAGGGGTAGGAGTGGGGAAGGACATACTAGGTCATTCAGTGACTGGGGGCGGGGATCAGGGTCGGGTGGGAAGGGCATCTCTGCCTTCACCTGCTTGCCGTCCACCTCAATATCCGCAATATAGTTCTCAAAGACAGTAGGGACGTAGACCTCCGGAAACTGATCCTTGCTGAAGACGATGAGGAGGCAGGTCTTCCCACAGGCACCATCCCCAACGATCACCAGCTTCTTTCGGATTGCAGCCATGGTGGGGCTGCCAGGAAAGAGGTATTGAGGATTTGAGGAAAAGCCATTAAAGTCCAAAAACACTTCTCTAGGGCCCTCAAACCTTCCTGGAAACCGAGGCCTCTAGCAAAGGGACAGGGGGCTTGCTCAGGCATCTTCTGGCCAAACACCAATTGTGCAACAACAGAGCTCGAAATTCCTAATCTCTGGGTCAGGGACAGGTCTCCCTCGATGGGTTAGAATACAGTGGTGGGAGGTGGATGATGACCCCACTTGGGAGCTGGAAAACATGAGTTTCAATCTAATCCACTTGCCAACTTGGGGACTCCAGGTAGCTAAAGAGCTGCTCAGGGATGCGGGACGTCCAGGGAGCAAGCTTCTATCTACTTCACACATCAGGGTTTCAAGTCAGACTTCATTGGTTACCAGGATTTTGATGCATTTACAGTTTAATAATCTCTAAGGTCCAATCTAGAACAGATTGTCCCTCAGCACAAGTCATACCTGTCCAGTCACAAATAAGGAGTCCCTCTCTAGGACCAGAGTAGCAGAACCAGCTACCAGGTGGTAGGTGGGTAAAGGAAGAATAGTTATAGAGTCCCTAGGTGCCAGGCACTCTGTCGGGCATTTTGGCAGGAATTATCTCCTTTGGTCCCCAGATGCCTGGGAGGTAGATGGTGTACTTTCCATTTTGACAAACTAGGAAACTAAGGCTCAATGAGGTTAAGACAGATTCAGAGCTGTGGCTTATAAGCGGCAGGGATAGCATCCATAGCAGGACTGTGTGACTCAAAGCCGTGCCTCTTCGACATGTCACCTCAGCGGTAGGAAGGAGAGCAGAAGCAGGGAAACCCAGAGGACAGGGGCAGCAGCCAGCCAGCTTCCCTGGTCCACCCCACCCGGTCCCCAAAGCCCCAAGTCATACAAAGGAGGCTCAGTCCCAGCAGTGCCCACAGCTCGAGTTTGGGCAGGCTGCCTTCCTCCCCCCTTCCTCCTGGGCCTGCCAGCAACACTGGGTCACTCAGCCCCTGGCAGGGGACAATGACCACACTGTAGGGAGCCACACATCCACCACAGCACAGTGACTGAGAAGAATCCACCAGGGAATCACCTCCACCCACTCTGGAACAGTCCCTTCCTCCCTTGGTCCAGCTCACCCACAGGCCCTGCCCACCCCTCCCTGTGACTCAGGGCAAGGAGTCAGCTTCCCGGGCTTCCAAGTGTCCCCCACCCCCAGCACACACGGCGAGCATCTGCACAGTTCATCACACCTTCGCAGCTTCCCTCACTTCCTCCTTCCCTGGGGAGGGGAACCGGCCTCCAGCCGGCTGAAGTTCCCAGGCTGCAGGAAGAGAGGGCGGGCTCTGGAGCTGAGATGAAGTCAAGGCTGTTGGGAAGAGGGAGGGGGCTAGAGTCTGGGTTGGGAGGAGTCCCAAAAGAAGAGACAAATGAGGGCCAGTCCCAGCACCAACCAGGCAGGGAGCAGTTAAGAAAGCGACGGTAACCTGATCTCGGCTTCAAACCTAGCTTTTTCTCTCAGTCCCACATCCTGTCAAACTGGGCTGACTGAAGGCCTCTACTCCCCACACCCCGCCACCACCTCACACTGCCCTTTAGGAAACGAATCCTCCAGTCCCAGGCCTGTTCCCTTCAACAGCAGATCCTAGGTGGCCCTTCCCTTGCCTCCACACACATTCACAAAACTGTCGGTTTTGTGGACGTGAGTCAGAGAATTTACAGGAGTTCAAAGTACACAGCCACACTCTTCCCACCAGAAAATGGACTCTCTCTGATTCCCCAGAAGACAAGCAAGAAGGCTTTCACCCTGCCGGCAGATAGCCTCCAGAAATGGAAACCACCCTCCAAAAAGAGGGTTCCTCGGGAATTCTATCCAGGTGACTGACGCTAGGATTTCTTCCAACTCCTCCACCCACTCCATTAGTTCACCTTGCCCTGTTTTGTAAAGATGGGCTGGGGTAGCCCCACCCTGGGGTGGGCAGTGTTGATGGAGGGCAATCACTACTGGGGTGAAAGCCAGTCACTTAGGCATGAGTATGTCACTGCTGTCCCCCCAGCAGGGTAATTCAGATGGCACCAGAGTGGTAGGAGGCAGAGGACAGAAGCCCGGGGTTGAGGCATGTGTTAAGGGACCTGGAGCCTCCAGCTCAATTAGAAGACCTTCCCTCCAGGCTATGGTTGGGCCGGAACAGCAGGCAGCCCAGGCCAGGCCAGGACACTAGGCCCAAGGCCAAGATGGCATGGATAACTCCCTATGGGAGGCAGCCCCAGAGGGACTGTCCCACTGACCCCTTAAGAGGGGCAACTGAGCCCCACACAGGTCCTGGAATGGAGCCTGGAACTTCTGGGGCCTTCCCCAAGACAAGACAGTGTGGATACACCAGATCTCTCTCCAACCGCTCTCTTGAATTCCCAGATGATCCAGAGCGGCCGGTTGACTTTGCTGACCCACCCTACACCTAGGGAAGGAATCCGTTCTGGAGATACCAGGAGATACCTCATTCTCAACTTTAAAACCAGAGTGAGGGTGGGACTCGGCCTCAGGATCCCAGCCCCAAAACCCCAGGATACTCCTTGTTGGTTCGAGTATGAAGAAGGAGAAGGATTCTCATTCTCATTTTCTCTCTGTCTACACACACACACACACACACACACACACACCCCCCACAGACACACACACACACACACCCCCCACAGACACACACACACACACACACCCCACAGACACACACACACACACACACACACACACACACACACCCACCCACAGAGTTGGATCCTTCCCCATCTCCCTTATCCTCAACACAAGCGGGCTCCAGGAACCGTCTAGGGCGGCGTCCAGACCCTGCCGAACAGTGGCAGGTCCCAATGGTCACATCCCGCCCCTATTCCCGCCATGCCTCCCTCCTGGCCTGGAGGAATTCCCACCCCATCCCACTCTAGGTCCCCTGCGGCCGCCCGCCCTGGGGGCTGGAGCGTCTGAGTTGAGGCTCCCTCGCCCCTCACCCGGCGGGGCAGGTTCCAGGAAGCTGGAAGGAGAGGGGAAGGGGCTCCGACTCGGACCTCAGGAGGCGAGAGCCCCTGCCAGCAAGTCCGGGCCCCCTCGCTGCAGCCCGGGGAGGTGCCGACGCGGCCGACCCCCGCCCAGCCCGGATGCCGACTCCGCAGGGAGGGAACGGGGTCCAAGCCCAGGCCGAAGCCCCCTCCCTGCACGGGCCTCGATCTCCGGCCCAGAGAGGAAGGCAAAGTGCTCTCCCGGGGACGAGTTCCCAAGACGCCCCGCTGCCCGCAGACCCGGCCCAGGGTACCTTCGGTTCCGCCGCCTCCAGCTGCGCGGCCGGTGCCTGAGGCTCAGACTGACCCCAGGGCCCCGCCCCGCCCTCCTCCAGCTCCGCGGCGGGGAGGGCGGGCCCGGCAGGGGGAGGGTCGGCTGGGGGCGGCCCTTGGCTCGGCCCGCCCCGGCCCCGCGCAGGGCGGCCGCCGCTTCCCTGGTCCGCAGGCCTGGGGCCGGGGGCGTCCACTCCGCCAGGTAGGGGAGGGCCACGGGGTTATTCCGGGACTGCGGAGGAGCCGGGCGAGCGGGGCCAGCACTACCTGAGTGAACTCACTCTGCCCAACCTTCCAGCCCCTAGGGGAGGACCGGCGTCGGGAAAGTTAAGAGTGCTAGGGGTGGGGTCAGGAAGGGCCGCTGCTGCCCTCCTGTGGCCAAGCAGCCACCCGCTCTTGCTGCACCTGGGACCTCTCCGGAGGCGGGACTGGGAAAGGGCAGCCCCCGGCACGTCCCAGGGCCCGGCGTGGGTGTGTTGGTTGGGGGAGATGTTCACTCTCTTGTTCCTAGGATCGTACAGCCCAACGTCATCCCCCAAACTTGAAGACCTCTCAGAGCCGTTCAGACCCAGACCAGCGTTCCTCCTCACAATTCGCTTTCCTCCCTGGGCCTGGAATTTCCAGGAGTCCAATTCCTACCTACTCCTCAAAGGGTGCTCCTAGAAATGCTTCCGGATCCCAGCTGGGAATTCTGTTCCCACTTCTAGTTCTGACTTGGTGTATAGGATACTTACCTACACGCGTATCTCCTTTTCCTGTAAGGAAGCTGAGGAGGTGGGAGTAGAATGAGGACGTCCACCAACATTTCATTGGCTTGTGCTTGGGACACTACACAGCTTAACCCTTTCAATATTCATCACAGATCTTTGGGGAAAATATACCCATCCCTTTTTGCCCATAGGGAAGCTGAGGCTCAGAGAAATCAAGTGGCTTACACAAATGTTTTTGACTTGTGACAGCAAGAATTCACACAGCCGGGCCTGTCTGGCTCCAAACTGGTGGTCTGGCCCTGCTACTTCCCAGGCTCCTCCAGCCTGTCCCTTCCCCCGTTGTCTAGCACAGTGAGTGGCACGTAATAGGTTGCCAACAAATATTTGATGAATGAATGAATGTTAGGAGTCATACAGACTTTATCTGAAGTGCAATCCAGACATTTGACAAATGTGAAAACTGAGGTCCGCAGCAGTTTGGCCCCAGGCCTCTTAACTGGCTCAGTAAACATTTCTTGAGGGTGAACTGAGAGCTATGTTTGGAAGATCCATTTCTGCCTTCAAACAACTTAAGAGTCTAAATGAGGAATGCAGACAATTTCAAGATGGCTAACATTTATTGAATCCATATTACATGGACCTGGGTCCACATACATTAACTACAAAAATCTCATGAGGTAGCTATCTTCATTTTACTGAGAAGCAAATTGAGGTTCAGAGAGGTTACAAAGCTAGTGCTGGGTCTGACACTAGAACCCAAACAACTGAACTCTAGAGCCCCTGTTCTTAATTGCTACTCCCTACTGACTCCTAATGTAGACAGTTATAATACAGGAGGTCATTGCTGTAGTGTGGGCCTGTGTGGCTGTGGGATACCCAGTCCTGAACAGCAGGTGAAGTTTTCAAGATAAGGTGATGTGTAGATTTCTTTAATTAAAAAATTTTAATTTTTTCTTTTTTTTTTTTTTTTTTTGAGACGGAGTCTCGCTCTGTGGCCCAGGCTGGAGTGCAGTGGCCGAATCTCAGCTCACTGCAAGCTCCGCCTTCCGGGTTTACGCCTCAGCCTAATTCTCCTGCCTCAGCCTCCCGAGTAGCTGGGACTACAGGTGCCCGCCACCTCGCCCGGCTAGTTTTTTGTATTTTTTAGTAGAGACGGGGTTTCACCGTGTTAGCCAGGATGGTCTCAATCTCCTGACCTCGTGATCCGCCCGTCTCGGCCTCCCAAAGTGCTGGGATTAAAGGCTTGAGCCACCGCGCCCGGCCTTTTTTTTTTTTTTTTGAGACAAGATCTCTGTTGTCCAAGTGTGCAGGGCAAAATCTCAGCTCACTGCAGCCTCAACTTTCTGGGCTCAAGTGATTCTCCCACTTCAGCTTCCCCAGTAGCTGGGACTAGAGGCGTGTACCACCACACCTAATTTTTGTATTTTTTGTACAGATGGGGTCTTGCTATATTGCCCAGGCTGGTGACAGGCCTTTTCTAATTATTTTGCTCATCTTTATTTTTGCTTACTTAGCTTACTTTGGGTTTAATTTGCTGTTCTTTTTCTAGCCTCTTAAGGTGGAAACAGATCACTGATTTGAGATCTTTATTCTTTTCTACTATAAGCAATACTCTTAATTTCCTTGGATGCTTAACTGCTTCCCACAGGCACTCACCACTACATTCAGCTATTTTTTTATTTTTCTGTAGAGATGGGGTCTCACTATTGCCCAAGGTGGTCTTAAACTCCTGGGCTTAAGCAGTCCTCTCACCTCTGCCTCCCAAAGTGTTGGGATTACAGGTGTGAACCACCATGCCCGGCAGTAGATGTTGGATAAGTTGGAGCTACTAAAAGCCCACAGTTATGCAAACCCCAGGAAGGTGGTGGTGGTGGTGAAAAATGAGGCTGGAGAAGGAAGCAGTGGCTGGATCATGAAGGTCCTTATATGCCATGCACAGGAGTTGAGTGTTGATTTTGTTCTAGGCGCAGTAAGGAGCCACTAAATGTAGGAGGCCAATATAGTAAAAGGTGGTGGTGACTGAAGGCAGAGAGAGGTGGAGACAAGTAGAGAAATATTTTTAAAGGTCTATAGTCAACAATACTTAGTGATCAATTACCTTGATGGGAAAGAAATGAAAGCAAAGGGTGACCAACTCCAGGATTTCTAACTGGAGCAGCAGAGCTGGTGCACATTGAGGGGATATACCAGGAGAAGGAACATGTTATGGAGGGCAGTGGTGAATTTAGTTTGAGGTATTTGAATTGAAGTGCCAGTGGGCTGTCCAGGAGATGACTGGAATGTGTGGATCTAAAGCTCAGGAAGGGTCTGGGCAGATGGGTGAAGCCACAGAAGTGGCCAGTGACACTCACAGCAAATGCGTGGAGTGGAAAGAGTGGCGGGCGGAATAAAGAACCTGGGGAATACCACATTTCTAGAACTGTTCTGGTGCTCTTTCCACCACCCCACAGAGCTTTCTTCTTATCTTTCAGTTTCTAGTCAAAGCAAATAAAGACACACACCTTTATCCATCTGGTTTATTTGCCAATAGCTATAATTTTGGATATAGTGGGCATCCCTTCTTCAGTTAAGCTGCCACTAAAGAAGGGTCAGGGAGACAACTTCAGAATTTGGGCTGTGAGAAGAGTAAGTATGGAGAGGCTGGGATGGTGGTGGGAGGGATGATGTTCAGCCCCTCAGGAGTAACTGCCTGGCCCTCCCAGGGGGATGACGAAGACAGAGATGTCATCCCCGGAACCCAGCTTGTTGTTGGGGAGACGCCAGCCACGGTCCCGGGGGGTACCCCGGGCCCCCAGGACCAGAGCTTGGGCCAGAGCTGTATACCTGCCAGAAGCACACATGCACATTCATGTACCAACATGTATGTGGGAAGACAGATACACAGGCCCACATGTGGGGTCCCAAGCATTGCTTCCCTTTGACCCTTCCTTTACCAGTGCCATCCCCTTACCACCATGCCATGCAGCCCCTACCTGCTATGGTCATTGGGCTCATAGGCCGACAGCACCCTGTCCACAGTGGCAGCCACCTCATAGTCAGTAGTGACATCCCACAGGCCATCTGTTCCCAGGACTAGTACATCATCTGGGCAATGCTCATATTGCGTCAGGTCATATACTCGTACCTGGTGGGAGAAAAGGGCGGAGAGGATTGAGGTGTGGGGTTTGCTGGACAGGGAGCCTGGGGATAAAGGGACTGCAGATGAAAGCTGGCCTGAGACCCCCAGAGAAGGCAAGAGGTGGTTTAAGGGGGACCACCGTATGGCTCACCTCAGGGAAGCAGGAGAGAAAAGGCTTGATGGGCAGGGTGGAACTGCAGACCTTAAGATTGTGGTCTCCCAAGCCTCGGGTCACCCCAATGGTGGCCATCACCCGAGCCTGAAAGAAATGAGGAGGGAGTGCCACTCTAGTCCTCTGCCAGATTCTCTGAAACCAAAGATCCCTTCCACCCCTACCCTCAGATAGAACCTCCACCTCCCTAGACAAGTTGTGACAGGTCCTCCTGCCCTCTCCCACCTCTACCATGGAGTTTACCTTTTTGCCCTCCCCACAGACCAGAGGAAACCTGAGATCCTCCAGCTCGATCTTTTTGTAGGCCCTGGGGAGGGGGGAGTAGAGGAGGCATCACCCAGGCATCAAAGTCCCTCTCCCCTAGGAGCTGCGCACCCTCACACAAACCCCTTATAGAAAGGCCACATCCTCCCAACTCCCAGCCTCCAGCTTCCACCTTGCTGCGGGCGAGGGGCTGGTTGTGTTGCCATGGGAACGGGCCCCAGCTCTGAGGGAAGTGTTACCAGCCGGTCATGTTCTGGTCCCGGTACAACATCCTCTGCCCCAGCTCCTTGGGCAGAACTCTGCGGGGGAACTCAAGGTGGGTGAATTCACTGCCTAGCAGCTCTGGTTTCAGGAAGCCCTAGAGTTAGGGATGATCAGAATAGAGAGCCAGGGAGCATTATGCTCACAGCACACGCTGGTATATAGATGACATTAACTACAGCAGACCCTTAAATAGAGTTTACCATGTGCCACACATTATTCTAATATTAGCAGTATTAACTCATTTACTCCTCACAATAGCCCTTAAGGCAGGAACTATTGATGCACAGAGGTTAAGGGAGGGAATTGCTGAGGTCACACAATTAGCAAAGCACTCAGACCAGGATGCATCCTGGGCTTCCAGCTCCACAGCCACCTACGTTTAGGCACTAAGCCGTACTGCCTCTCAGGGGCCTTTGCTGTTCCCTTCCCCCACCTCAGTCTCTACTTCCAGCCTCAGCTGGGGCCACAGTGGGAGCACTGGATCAACCCAGTACTGCAGCCTCCCACCGGCTCAGCCCCGCACTCCATAGTCCACACAGCGGCCTTCCCAGTAAGGTGCTTTCTGTGCCTGTGGTGGGGGTGTGAGAGTTCTCAGGTCCATGGGGTGCAGGGAGGCACAAGACCCGACAAAGAATGAGGGTAGGGAGTTTGGTTCCTACTTACAAGCAGCTGAAGACGCTGGCGCTCAGTCTCCGGGGTAAACTCTCGGGACATTGGAATGATTTCACCATTCCGGACAATGATGGCCCTGCCCAAAGAAAGAAAAGGAATTGGGACCTGGTTCTCTTCAGACCCATTCATGAAAAATTCCAGAAAGATCAGACTATCTCCATAATGACCTTTCAGATTCCTTACCCAGACCCCCATATCTGCCCCCGACCCCACCCAATGGCTATTTCAGGCCACTCCTTATGTCTGTCACCCCTCTTGACTCCCTCCAGTCTTGATTTTTAGCCCCTGCCACCTCACTCTCCTGTATTCCCCCATCCCAGAGAGTGTGGCCCTCTGTAGCCACTCTCAGAGCCCCCTCCCCCATACCTGCTATCGCCTGCATTGGCCACGTACACCTTGCCTAGCAGGTAGACCACAACCAGTGCACAGCAGCCCCCCTCCACTTGGTGGCCACGCCGCTCCCGGGCCATCTGCTCATCCTGCCACACAAGGAAGGGTCAGAGGTGGGTAGAAGGAGAGGTTCCAGGCATACAGTCACCCTCCCCCTACCCCCTCCACCTGTAGGAATCAACGGGCCCAGCCAGGCTACACTGGAAGACAGGAGGGAAGACTGGGGCATAACTGCCCCTTCTCCCTCCCCTCTGAACCAAGCTCTCAAAGGTGTTGTGGGTTCTCAGCGTAACCCCCTTAGGCCACCTGGCTTCCACACAGAGTTGGCCAGAGTGGTTGCCTAGCAGACCCTTGGCCCAGGTCACCCACTCACCATGAGCTGGAAGGCATTCTCAATGGCCCCCACTACCAGGCTCTCGTGGGTCACTTCCTTCTGTGAAGACCAGCAGGACTGAGGGCCAAGCAAGTGAGAGGGATCGGAGGAATCTGGGGTCCCCGGGGTGGTCGGGAGGCAGAGGGGTGGTGGCGAAGGGTCCTGAAGTATCTCTACCAGGTCCTTTAGCTGCTCTCGGATATGGCGATGCAGGAGCCGTGAGGCCATTTCAGCAGCTCCACCCCCTGCGTGACCATCAAATAGGCCCCAGTAGTAGAAGCAGAGTCCCTGGTGGAGGAAAAGTTGGAGGTGAGTTGTGTTTGTTTGTTTTGTGTGTGTGTGTGTGTGTGTGTGTGTGTGTGTGTGTGATGCCAGGAGAAGAACGAGACTCTGGGCATCCATACAAACATCTGAGAAGTCAGTATTTGCTACTGAAGGCAAATTAGGTTTATTCACTTATTCACATAAGGCTTCCTATGTATCAAGAGAAAGCAAAGGCTCAAAAAGCCAAACTCAGAGGATAACAGATCCAAAACTCAGCAGTGGCAATTAAATCATCCATAAATATGTGAGCCTCTACATTTTAGGTGGGAAAGTAACATGCATGCTTACATGGTGGAATCTAACTGATGAATGCCAGGTAAAGGTTCTGTGCCAGAAGGTAGAAAGCCAGTGATTTAGTCAGGTCTTCCACATGGCTCAGATTTAAAACCAGAGGCCTGAGTCCCTGGGGAGAGGTGTCACTGTGTCTCTGGAGTCTGGGAAAGGGGATCCGGGCTTACCTGGCCTCGGCTAAGCTCCCTAGGTGCCCCTGTAACACTCCTCCGACCTTCCACATACACCACTTCACAGCAAGCCTGGTCCTCATTGTGCCGACTCTTGCCAGCATTGATGACCCTGCCAGGCCAGAATGACCACATCAGGTTGGAAACCAGACCAGGTCCTGGAATAACCCCCACCTTAGACACACACCGTCTCCTGTGCCTGCTGGCCAAGCTGAGAAAGGTCACAGCCACCTGGGATCCAGGCCAGAGGGAGGAGGAGAAGGGAGGGCTGGCAAGGTGCAAGGAGTACTGTTTGGGTGGCCGGCCCTACCACCTCACAGAAAGGCCAGCAGGAGCTTCTGGCCAACCCCTATGTCCCCTGCCTGCCTCACTTCCCCCATCCCTGGCAAAAAAGAAAAAAGAAAATGAAAGGCATTCCTAGTGGTGCTTCTGGGGGAGGGGCTAGATGGTAGCAGAAGTTTTATTTCCCTGCTAGCTACACCCTACATCTCACCCTCAACCACTATCAACTCTGCCAGTGCCTTGTCCCCAGCACCTCATCCTCATGGGCACACCCACCCTTATCCTAAAACCATCCAGCGAAAGTTTCTGCTGCCTTGACAATGAGGAAGTTCTCCAGCCCAGATCGGGAAAGAGGAATTGAAATAGAGTAGAAGTGGAAGCCCACCTGGACTGGGCAGAAACCACATACCCACAAGCTCCTCCCACACCGGAGGCTAAGGGAGGTGGTGGTGGGTCCATGGGCCACCAGCCACCTTCCTCAGCGAACTCAGCGCCCCCAGCTCCCTCGGTGCTCTGCGTTCCCGACAGATGCATTAAAAATACACACAGCCTGGGGGCAAGCCGGCCGGTCCGGCCAGGGGGTCCGCTTCTTTGCCAGGCTAGCACGAGTTGGCAGGCTGAGAGGCATCTAAATGGGACCCTCCTCTACCCCGGGCGTCCCCTCCCCGCTTCCCCAGTTCCCCGCCCCTGGGGAAGCTGACGGCCTGCTGGTGTCGCGGGCTATTTCTGGGCGTGGAGGGGGAGGGGAACTACGGTAAGAGGGACAGGGAACTGGGGCGCTGGAGCCGGGAGGCGGGTGAGCGAATCTTCCCAACCGCTATGTCCCCTAATAAAAAGAACCCCGCTCCTTCGTGAAACCCCTTCTCCCCTAGCCTTTAAGCTGCCGGGCCGCCACTGGGAACTGGCCAACTCATCCTTCGCAGGGCCCTCCGCCCTCCGGGCTCTGGGGGAGAACAGGTCCTGAGGCAGCGTGAGCGAGGGCAGTCAATGAGCGGGAAGGACCTGAAGAAGGTGACATAGGCTGCGCCCGACTGGAAAGTGGGCTGGGAGGGGGTGCGGCACGAAGACCAGAGGATAGCAAAGGTCCTGGGAAAAGGGAGCTCCTGGCCTGGACGCGGCGTGGGGAACGCGTCCTAGCGCCGGGGATGCAGAGCTGGGGAGAGGGGTGGGAGTCCCATCCTGGTTTGGGTGCCCCAGGGGGCGCTCACTCGGCGTAGCCTGTGCTCCAGGGCAGGCGGCGGCCCGTGTCCGGGGGGCTTTGCACAGCCCGGCCCGCGTGGTCATCCGCGCGTCGCAGCCCCCCGGGGCTCAGCTGCAGAAAGGTCGGTCTGGAGAAGCTCGCTCGAGTCTCAACAGCCTTCGCGGGCGTCGCGCTCCCGCTCCCAGCCTTCGCAGGAGGGCTCCTGGGCGCTTCTGGAGCGGCAGCGGGCGGCGCCGAGGCGGCGTTGGGCAGGTCCGGGGATTTGGGGCGCGGAGGCGGAGCGCCCCCAGAGCTCACCAGGTGCGCCACGGCCGAGCGCACCCGGTTTAGCATGCTGCCTCCCTGCCCCGCCCTCGGCCGCGGCCCCGCCCCCGCCCAGGCCCCGCCCCCAGGACTCGGGGTGGGCGGTGCTCGCGCCAGCCGGCCCTTCCCGGCTACTGGCTCCCGGCCAGTTGGGCGGGTCCCGGGCGAAACTTGCCCTTGCTCTGGGCCACCCCAGGAACGGGCGCACGGACTCCCGGCCTCTGCCCCGCCCCATTTCGGCTTGGCCCCGCCTCCGTTTCTTAGGGGTAGGTTCTGTTGCTGTGGGAAGGGGGCGGAGAGAAGGAAACCTTATTTCAGCCGTGCGCTAGATTAGACATCAGCTAGAACGTCTCCATTGTGACAGGGGCTGAGGGACAAGGGGGTGCGGTCTCCTCGCTCTTGGTTCGGTGTGGCCAGCCTGCCCAGAGAGCCATGGAGCTAATGACCTCAGAGCAAAATAGGAGCTTCGGAGCCGCTGGTATGAGGCGCCAGGTGTGACACCACCTCTGGATGGGGCTGCTGGAGCGAGAGCGGGCAAGCTGGTACCGGGTGGGGGTGCGGGGATAATAACCAGGCTGCAGCCGACCACCCCGGAATCAGGAGCCGGGGTAGATTCCTGGGCTCCTGATGCGCTGTTCCCCATGAAGACCACCTCTAGATCCCTCTAGAGGGATCTAGAGGGTGCTACTCCTACCCTCCTTTCTCTCTCAGAACCCAGGTCTTTCCCACAATGTAGACCTTCCCTGATCACAGCAGGACTAGCTATTAATAGGATAAAAACAACATAACAAATACTATTTGTTGAAGACGTACTGCCTACTAGGCTCTTTATAAAGCACGTTCCATACATTATTAGGTTATTTATCCTGCACACCAATCCTTCAAGGTGGGTTTTTTTCTATCAGTTTCATGGATGAGGCAGGACCGGACGCTTCTTGTCATTTTACCGTGACTTGCCCCAAGAGGTCACACAGTCAGTGAAAGATTCACACCTATGTCTGCCTCCTGCCATTCAAACCTGCTCTGTCTTAAGAAACAAGCTTAGTTCTCCGGATCAGGGAGGAAGGGCTAGAAAAGAGATCAATGGCAGAGAGAGGAGTGGGGGTTCCTCCCCTCCCATCCTTCTCTTAGGGCCAGGGCTGAGAGCTGTCCGGGAATGCTAAGCAAGTTCTATGTCTGCCGCCAGGGGGAGACAGAGGCCAGGCTAAGCCTTTGTCTAAGAAGAGTAAAAGCCCACTCGCTGCAAGACCAGGACCGAGCCCAGCGACTGGTTGGCTGCCTGTTCTTCCTAATTTCTCCCCTCTAGGAGAGGGTGATACTGACCTGATGCCACAAGAGCTCTGTCTCTAAATCTCCTATCAGAAAGTTGATCACTGGGTATCCACAGACACCACCCACCCACACATCTCAAATGGGGACAAGGCTGTTGTGGCCATCGTGAAAGTTGGAGGTAGCCATTAGGGACTACTACATCCAGTTCACGGCTGGAACTTTTCTGGGCTCTGTCGGCCATGTGTTTCCTGACCACATCCCACTCTGTTCCCCAGGCTAAACTGTGTTCCCAGAAGGGATGACTTTCTTGGCATCTTCCAAATAAAGATCCCACAGTGGTCATTCAGGTTGGTAGACTTACTGTGCCTGCTATGTTGCACCTGAGCTTTGGGCAGACAGCCAGAGGAAAAGAAGTCACAGGAGAGAAAAAAAAAAACAAAAAACAGACCCCAAGGCAAACAGAGCAGCAAAGGCAGACAAGGACAAAGAACAACCTGCTTCTATAGGTTTTCCCCTGCTATTTGAGAAAAACTGAAACCAACTCTCAGATAAATAACAGCAGCAGCAAGCCAGCAACTGAAGAAACAAATATAACTCCTGGTTGTTTTTTATTATTCAGTGTTTCTGGGACAGTTTACTTACCGCTTCTTGGTGTCACCCAGCTTCCTATTCCCTGCCCTTTCTAGCACCATGGTGTGGCTGCAAGAGGTCCGCAGAGGTAAGCCCAGAGACCCCCCAGCCCCAGCACCAGATGACCAGCAGGGGATGACAGCTCCCTGCAGCTCCAGAACAGCCCCCAGCCATGGCCTCATCCTAAGGCTCCCCTCTCTCTGAACCTCTCACCTCCTATTCCTGACATCATTATGCCTCCTCCATCCTCAGACTGTCCCAGAACCTGGTGAGGTTATCACCTCTACTCATCCCTCAGGCAGCGGAAAGTGAGAGGGAAAAGGGGGTGGGGTACGAAGAAGCAGACTTGTGGGATGTTTTTCTCTGTGAAGAGCGAGACTCTGCTCAGTGACTGGCCCTGCCGGGGGAGCGTGAAGCTTGAGCCAAGGAGGGGGACTGGACAGCCTCAAGACAGGCCCCTTTATCTCAGGCCACGTTGGTGGCTCAGGGCCCAGAACTGGTCATCTTCTGTCTTGTCTCTCCCCTTCACATCACCCCAAACCCAAAGGCCTCTTAAACTAAGAGGAAAGTTCCTTCCAATTCACAGAACACAACTCCCTCTCATTTGTCTAATACTTTCGCATCCAGAATAGATCCCTGTAAAGAATTATTCAGTTGCAATTAATTACATTACAATTTTTCTGATAAAGAAACTGGGTCTCAGGCCAGGAGTCGTGGCTCACGCCTGTAATCCCAGCACTTTGGGAGGCCATGGTGGATGGATCAGTTGAGTCCAGGAGTTCAAGACCAGCCTGGGCAACATAGCAAAACCCTGTCTCTACAAAAAATACAAAAAATAAACCCTGGCTTGGTAGTGCACTACAGACTACGCCTATAGTCCCAGCTACTCAGTAGGATGACATGGGAGAATCATTTGAGCCCAGGAGGTGGAGATTACAATGAACCAAGATCTGGGTGACAGAGTGATGAGACCCTGGCCCCCCACAAAAAATAAAAATAAAAAAGAAAGGAAAAAGAATGAAAGAAGGAAGGAAGGAAAGAAGGAAGGAAAGAAGGAAAGTAGGAAGGAAGGAAGGAAGAAAGGAAGGAAGGGAAACAAGAAACTAGGTCTCAGAGTTTAGTTCCCATGTTGGTATTCACAGTTATCATCCATAGGGACCATTCATAGCCTACTACTGTCCTCCTGCCTAATGCCCACGCCCTTATACTTCCTCTAGCCCTCCCAGCCCCTGAGAGCACCACTCCTGGGAGAGGAAGAGATATTCACTATCCCTCCTAAATATCAATCTAGAAGAGTGCTGTCGAACAGAACTTTGCGCATTGACGGGAATGTTCTACATCTGCTCTGTCCAATACAGCAGTCCCTATCTTCGTGTGGCTATTGAGCATTTGAAATATGGTGCATGCTAATGAGGAACTGAATTTTGAGTTTTATTTAATTAATTTAGATTTAAATTTAAATATCAATATGCCACTAGTGGCTACAGTCTTGGACAATGCAGTTCTGCAATCTTCAAAGCTCAAAAACCCTGAGGGTATAGTCAATCACTGGTCACTCCCAGCTCCTTTTCCCCCAGCACCTCCAGCTCCCCTGAGCCAGGGCACTGAGGGCCACGAGACCTTGAGGGTTTTGAGGGACCTCCTCTGAGTTGCCTGGCCTGCACCAGGGAGGTGTCCAACCGCACTGAACTTGCGGGGGCCGGATGTCCTCTCTCCCTTCCTCTTGCCCTCGGCCGCCAGGGGCCGCTGCGTCCCGGCTGTGCCCATCCGCTCAGCCGAGCGCCTGGCGCTGTCCCGAAGGAGGCGGCGGCGCCCACGCCGGGCTGGAGGAGCCGGGATAGCCCGGGGCGAGGCGGCGGTTGCGGCGGCGGCTGCGCGCTCCCCAGCCTGCCGGCAGGAACCTTGGAAAAAACCCGGCTGAGTTCTGCAGAGCTGGCGGGCCGGGCCCGGAGCTCCCCTGTGCCCAGAGCCGGGCCCGCCCTGCGGATGATGCCAACCTGCCTGACCAGAACCCCGCTGTCCCGGGGCGCAGCAACTTGGTGAAGGGGACGGGGCTCCAGACTAGACAGCACCCAAGCTGGCCGCTCCCTCCCAAAGTCTGTCTTTCGGAGTGTTGGTCCCTGGCTCAGGGGCAAGGAAGACTTCAGGCCAGCAGGTCGAACCAGTGGCCACCACCGTGGAGCAGGTAGGTCCCAGGTGTGGGGCTCAGAATATGGAGGAATGAGTAGGTGTTAGGGGGGTTTGTGGGGAGAGAAGGTGAAGAAAGGTTGAAGGTTCTTGTGGTTCACATCCTCAAACCCTTATAATGCAGGCTGTTAACTCGGCCTCACTAAACCCCTGGATTGGGGTTTAGGAAAAATAGGCTAGGAAACTGAGGCAGGAGCATGGAAGTCGAAAAACAAATCCCAGAAGCTTCTATGTCCGGCAGTTTCCAGGGTGGGGGGAGGGAATAGAATGCCAGGGATGAGAGCCCAAATGAACACCCCCCACCCCTCTGCTGCCCATCCCACCGAGGTCTTTGGGGCCTTGGGGCTCCTAGGGGAGATGCCTGAGTTGGACTGGAGGATGTTGCAGCTCAGAGGAAAATAGGATCACCTGAGAGAAGACAAAGCTGCATTTGTGATGGTCAAAAGGAGGGTTCCTAGAGGGCAGGGAGAAGAGATGCCTACTCAGAAAAGAGGCACATCTAGAAGGGTGGGAAGCTCAGCCCACGGAGCACACCCATCCCCTGGGAGTTGGCACCTCTTCCTCTGTCTTCCTCCAGATCCCTCTTATGCTGTCACTCCTGGGAGCTAGGACTCAGGGGTCTCTGTCCTTATGGGACCCCACCATCCTATATATTTCAGTTCTGCCTCCCTTTAGAGCGGTGAGGGAAGAGAGGTTCTTAGGGAGACATGGAAAGCTATTGGAGGCTGCGGCCTTCAAAGGCTCAGGGACCTGAAGTGTCCCCATTCTAGTCCTCTGGAGTGGGAATGGGGGCGAGGATGGCTAAGCCAAGCCAGCTCCATGTGAGTCCAGGAAGCAGGGGCCATAGTGGGTAGGAGGTGGAAGCAGAGAGGATCAGGGCCTCAGGACTCTTTCCCACGTGCCTCTTCCAGCAGGAATCTGTCAGATTCTGCTCCTTCCTTGACCCTCAGCTCCCTCCCAAGGCCAGAGAGATGACAGCCGTGATTCTTAGACTCCTTCCTACCATCACCCTGCTTCACTCTTGGGATAGAGAAACTCCCTCAGGCCACCCTTCTCAGGTTCACCACCCTGTGTGATCCCAGAGTCTGCAAGGTCCCCTCCAGATTCCCAGGCTAGAAGAGACTGTCCCTGCCCTGGCACCTGAGAACAGCTTCAGAATTGGGCTGAACTTCAGTGCCCAGCCCACCCCCTTACCCTCTCCCAGGTTCTCCTTCACCCCCTGCAGAGCCATGGGCTCCCTCTATCCTTTGCAACCCCCTAAGAATCTTTCCTACTTGTCCAGGTGGAGTGAGTCTGAGGCCAGCAGATGAACAGACAGAAACTGAAAGATCCCCAAAAAGGTGAGTGAGGAGACATTGAAGATGGAGAGTAGCGGGGGTGGACAGAGATCAAGTACCCTATCCATCGAGCAACTGGGTCCTGGCAGTTGGTTTGGCCTCTGGTATTCCCAAAGCTGCACTGGCACTAGTGGGGGCCCAGTAGTGCTCCAGGCCCACCCCTGAGCTTGTGGCCTTGCTGCCTCCTGGTACTGTTCCCACCCCCTTCTGTGACTGGGCAGCTCCTAGCTACTCTGTGCCTCTTGCTTCCTTAGGATTCCCTCCATTTCCAGCCTGCCCTTCGGGGTAGCTTTGGGAGGCCCAAACCATCAACGATGAAAGAGGAAAAGGAAAGGGGAAGCGAGCAGAGGCAAGGTGGTACAGTGGGCAGAGGGCAGGCTTCTAGGCTCTGGACTCTTCCACCCACATGCTGCCTGGCCTTGGGCAAGTCATTTAACTTCTATTAGCCTTGGTTTCATCTCTTCCTTTTTAAATTTAAATTCTGTTTAAATTGAAGTGCTACTGCATTCTCGTGGTTGGAAGCTCAAAAAGCAAGAAATAAATCAGGAGAAAAATGCCTCTCTTCTACCTCCATCTCCCAGCCAACCAGTTTCCCTTTTTGATGGCAAATAATTTTTTTTTTTTTTTTTTTTTGAGACGGAGTCTCGCTCTGTCGCCCAGGCTGGAGTGCAGTGGCCGGATCTCAGCTCACTGCAAGCTCCTCCTCCCAGGTTTACGCCATTCTCCTGCCTCAGCCTCCTGAGTAGCTGGGACTACAGGCGCCCGCCACCTTGCCCGGCTAGTTTTTTTGTATTTTTTAGTAGAGACGGGGTTTCACCGTATTAGCCAGGATGGTCTCGATCTCCTGACCTCGTGATCCGCCCGTCTCGGCCTCCCAAAGTGCTGGGATTACAGGCTTGAGCCACCGTGCCCGGCCACTAGTTTTAAAACACATTTTTGAAAGCTAGTTTATGCATATCTGAGCAACATAGATAATCCTTCCTTTATACACATTTTATTATATTTATTTTTGAGCTGGGGTCTCACTCTGTTGCCCAGGCTGGATTGCAGTATCTCAGACATAGATCACTGCAGCCTCAAACTCCTGGGCTCAAGCAATCCTCTCACTTCAGCCTCTGGAGTAGCTGGGACAATAGGTGTGCACCACCATGCCTGACTAATTTTTAAATTTTTTGTAGAGATGGGGTCTTGCTATGTTGCCTAGGCTGGTCTCGAACTTCTGGCCTCAAGTGATCCTCCTGCCCTGGCCTCCTAAAGTGCTGGAATTAGAGGCGTGAACCACCACTCCTGGCCTGTCTTATACACATTGTATACACACCATTCTACACTTTGCTTTTTTTTCCCCCCTTAACAGTGGATTATCACTGGAGATCATTGCATGTGTCAGGACATAAAGCATTTCCCCATTGGTTTTTTTACAGCTATCTGGATGGGACTGCATTTGTACAGACTCTTTATGATGTATTCAGCCAGTCTTTTAATGATGGTTGTTTAGGTTATGTCCCAGCTTTTTGAGCTTTGGTTTGCTCATCTGTAAAACAGGTAATAATAATCTTACTTTGTAGGACAGTTGTGAAGAATTCAAGAGTGTGCATGTGAAGTGCTGGAACCAAGCACTCAAAGAGTAGGAGTCAGCATGATAGTCCCTCCCATGTCACAGCCCTCCATGGGCCCATATCTAGTTCATCCTCCAAGATGCGTCTTAAATGTCGTCTCCTCCAAAGGCTCTCCTTTTCTTCCTGTAGCACTCATTACTGCCTGCATGACTCTGCGCCAGGTTGAAAGATGCCTGGGGACAAGGTGTGCCTCCTCCCCATCTTTGTGCCTCCCAGAGTGTGTGGCACAGAGAAGGTGCCCAGGCTGGGCACAGGGGAGCTTCTGCCTGGAGCTGAGCAGAATGTGTGCTTCTCTCCACAGGATGAGTGAGAGGGTTGCGCGGAACTGGAGCACAGGCGGCTGGCTGCTGGCACTGTGCCTGACCTGGCTGTGGACCCGCCTGACCTTGGCTGCCTTGCAGCCTCCCACTGCTACAGGTTTGGAGGAGGTGGCAGGGCCCAGGGAGGGAGTTTCCCAGGACACCTGGGGAGCTGGACACCACTCCACCGTATTCCATAGCAGGCAGGTCTCCGAGGCAGAGTAAAATCCAGAGATTCTAGGGGTTCCTGTTCCTCCTCTGCTCTTTACCCAGGGAACTCTGCCCATCCCTGCTGTCCTGCCCCAGAGAAGGTCTGGGCAGACCCTTTGCTCACCTCTCCTTCCAGGCTGGAAGGTGTTCTGTAGTGAGAGAGGCCCTCGGGCGGGGGCTTAACTCTAGCCTCCTGGCCTAATTCTGTGGTTTTCCTTCTGGGATGGCTAAAGCCTGTGTAAGCGGATGATCCTCCCCACGCATTGTAAGCCCTGGGGCCCTTGCCCTCACCCTGAGGAAGCTGGGGAGGCGGGGCTGGTGCGGGACTCTGTCTTCTGCCCAGAGGCCGTGCTCTGCCAAAGGGTGAAGAGCACGGTCTCACCGGGGAGGGAGGAAGAGTAGGAGCTCTGTGAAGCGGCCGGAAGATTTCATCCACTTCCTCCTCCCCCGCCACTGGCCATCTCTTCCATTCTTCCATAGCCCTCCTTGAAGCAGGAAAGAGGGGCTGGAGGCCAGCCCGGGTGGCGGGAGGGAGCGGGTCGGGTGTGTTGGGCGTCTGATCCTGGGCGGCTCCCCTCAGTGCTTGTGCAGCAGGGCACCTGCGAGGTGATTGCGGCTCACCGCTGCTGCAACCGAAACCGCATCGAGGAGCGCTCCCAGACGGTGAAATGCTCCTGTTTTTCTGGCCAGGTGGCCGGCACCACGCGGGCAAAGCCCTCCTGCGTGGACGGTGAGTGAGAGGCCAGGACCCGGGCAGGGCCCTGAGCCGAGCCATAAGGAGGCCTGTTCAGGCCTCGCCATCTGCTGGGGATACAATTTCATACCCGTCTCAGGGCTTTCATGATTAGTCTCAAATGGTGGGGCCCCCTCTGGGAGAAGAGGGCAGATGTGGCCATCCCTGTGTCATAGATGAGAAAAACTCTATGCGCGCAGCCTCCCACACTCGCGTGCCCTCTGCCTGGTGCACACACAGGCGCGTTCCCTCACACAGCCCCACTCCTCTCTCCACACACTTCCTCCAGCTCCTTCCCCTGCTGCTCCTTTCCCTGGCCACCTCCGTGTACCCTCATCTCCTTCTCAGCCCTCCTCTCACACTTTCCTGTGTGGACACATGTGATCCTTCACACCCACACTCATACGCTCACACTCATTTGGCACCCCATACACGTGCCCACTGTGTCATGCGCATACCAGCTATGCCAGCTATGCACTCCTGGTCTGTAGACCCCTCCAGACGACTCACACCCTTGCTCACACACCACAGAGGGAGTATACTGGTTGTGCATCTATGGTAGTGACATGGTCACCTTAGAGTCACTTTCGCCTGCCTTCGCCCCTCACTGTCTGGGGAGATTCAGGGATTGGTGGGATTAAAGTTGGGGTTTATGTCCCCAGACCTCAGCCTGAGTACTGCCTCTCTAGGCAGCCTGGAGTAGGGGAAAGACGAGGGAAATGCATGCCTCAAGGCCAGGGGTGTGTGGAAACGTGCACCTCATTCGCAGACCTGCTCTTGGCTGCCCACTGTGCTCAGAGAGACCCTAGAGCTGCACTCCGCCTCCTGCTCCCACAGCCTCCATCGTCCTGCAGAGATGGTGGTGTCAGATGGAGCCCTGCCTGCCGGGGGAGGAGTGTAAGGTGCTCCCGGACCTGTCGGGATGGAGCTGCAGCAGTGGACACAAAGTCAAAACCACCAAGGTACCCTGGGTGGGCACCTCATCCCACCCTCCCCTTCCCCCTCTACCAGGGGCAGAAAAGGGGGCACAGGAGCCTTGGAGGTCTAGGATGTCAGTGTCCCAAGGTGAGATCGTGAACCATGAAATTCACAGACAGTCCTCCTAGGTCTGTTCTCACTGGGACTGGAGTTAAGGGGGTCAGGACTTGAAATCCAGTGTGTGCTGGGAAGATTCTTGATGTGCATATACCCTGGTTTCCTCTTCTCTGCCTGGAATTAGTTTGCCTCCAGAAAATATCAGGCCTATAAAAGCATAATAGAGAATGGGAAAAATTTTCTAGATAATTGAGGGAGGAATTGCTACTTCTACCTGAACTCCAGGTACAGTAGCCACTCTGCCACTCACCTCTGCCATGACCGTCCCCCACCTCCACCCCATTCTCACTGTTGTTGACTCCCTACAGTTCATACCTACCCTCCTCTAGTCAGATTTCTCTGTCTACTCTCACAGCACCCAAGAGGATTATTACTCTCATGGTTTGCTGCCTGCCCCACAGAACAAGGGGTAATTAAATTTTTATCAAACTCGTTAGCAGCTCCATGTGTGTCATGGTTAATCAGCTGCATTGCTCTGTCATCACCATTGGTACAGAAGAGTGACACTACGGAGCGAGCCAGGGCTCTGCCTTTGGCTTTCCCTCCCTGCCACCACACGCAGCAAACAAGCAAACACAGAAGAAAATAGAGAAGGAGGGCCGGGTGCAGTGGCTCACGCCTGTAATCCCAGCACTTTGGGAGGCTAAGGTGGGTGAATCAAGAAGTCAGGAGTTCAAGACCAACCTGGCCAACATGGTGAAACCCCCGTCTCTACTAAAAATACAAAAATTAGCTGGGCATGGTGCCACGTGCCTGTAATCCCAGCTACTTGGGAGGCTGAGGCAGGAGAATCACTGGAACCTGGGAGGCAGAGGTTGTGGTAAGCAGAGATCATGCCACTGCACTCCAGCCTGGGCGACAGAGTGAGACTCCTTCTCAAAAAAAAAAAAAAAAAAGACAACTTTCAGCTTCTGAAGACAGCAACCATTTTCACAGAGCACAGAACAAAAGGAGCTACAGCAAGAAAAAGTTTGACTGGCTCTAAAGTAGAGCATCTTCTTTCTGTCTGTAGGCAGGGATGAGGGACAGCCATTCTGAGTATATTTAACATCAGAAGACAATGAGACCCACTACAGAGCTTGTGACATTTGTCACCGTGTTATAAGTGTGGGTTTGGAGCCTGTAAGGAAGTGCTTGCAATTTGGGTAGCTACTCTGAAGCAAACAGTGGGGAGGCTTGTGTGATGTATGTTTGCATCGGTCACCAGGCCATGCTTTCCCAGTCCGGCCTGCTTTAGGGCGAGAGGATCAGCAGCAGTGGCCTCTAAGTGACCTGCATATTCTGGGTAGTCTCTGGCATGCTGGAATGGAATAGGCATTCGCTTCTCTAACCTTACCTTATCGCTTCTTCACCAGGTCACACGATAGCTCTTGGGGGTCACGGCCTGGACAAGAAAGGCTTGATTGAGCCATGGACTGAAGATTGGTATCCAGTCATCAGCCAGGAAAGATGGGGATTCACTTACATGCCTCATGCCAAATGCAGCATCAGTCTTTCCGGGGCATTTCAGTTAAGCCGCTCAGCAGATATGGATGGATCTGCAACCACATACCTGGTGTGGAGCTGGGCTTCTCTGGAGATACGAAGGTCAACACACAATTCCTGCCCTTAAGGAATGTCCAGTTGAATTGGAGAGTTGATGACAGACAATTTAGATAATTTAGGTTAAAGTACTTGATACCAGACCGTGGCTTCTGGGCCACATGCTATGGCATGATGGGGGTTTGGGAATGAGATTCCCACAGTTCTTCAGATACCCCGTGGCCACAGGGCATAGAGACAAGAGGTCACATTCAGCACCCACCACCTCCCTCTTTCGCATCAGTTCTGTCCCCAGCAAGCTGCTAACATGTTGCAGGAAAACATTCTCCCCTTATCCCAGACCAGCGGTATCTCATTTGGATGGGATTGGATTGACTTGGGGAAGGAAAGTAAAAATAAAGCCAAATAACTTCCCAGCAAATCTTCGGCACAGATATGGCCTGGTTTGGGCCATTCATTAGGTATGGGATGGACAGGACTTTCAAATCACCTCCATCCAAGCACCTCAGATTTTTTGTTTGTTTGTTTGCTTATTTTGACAGATGAGGAAACAGCCCCAGAGAGGTGAGGCAGTTTGCCCAAGATCTCATAGCCTGGGCTCCCAAACCTCTAAGACTGATGATTTTCCACTAGCCTGAATAATAGGATTCCAACATAGGCCTCCCGTGTTAATTTTATCTCAAGTTACTGGAACCAGCAAAGTACAGGCTAGACAGCAGCAACATTTTTCTTGGGAGATGCTAGAGCAGGGACTTTTACTAAGGTCACTGTTCTCCTGTATGAAATAACCCAGAATATCCACACATAGGGATGTGGGACCATCTGGTTTCCACTCTACTCTCATCCTCCAAAATATCAAGCAGGTCTTATGACACCCAGAGGTCACTCAACCCAGTTACAGCTGGGGCTCAGCTGGCATCTCCATTGCCACTCTGACCCATCTCTTCTGGGGTCTTTGGGCTATAATTCTCAAAGACTCTGGCTCCAGGAGAGATTCTAGGTGGGACGTAGAACTGGTTAGAGTCTTCTCTTTTCAAAGGGCCCTGCCGGGCAGCAGGGGTGAAAGGCTAGAACCTCTGTTTAGAATTAAAGGTCAGTGCAGTCAGGCTGACACTCTAAATGGCTCAGGGATGATACACAGGCTTCAGGGCCTCAGAGGCATGGGCTACTTAGATATCTCATCAGTAAGAGAATTGCAGCCTCTGAGACTGTGGGCATTGAGATCACCAAGGCCCTAGGGAGGGGAGTGTCAGTAGAGACCAACCTGGACAATGCTGAATTCTGAGCCTCAGAGAAACAAATCAGATTATAGTTTGTGGCTGAGTCTCAGCTTCTCCCTTCCTCCCCGCACAGTAGAACCAAGACTGATATTCCCCCTTTCTCGCCCTACTCCAGTTTATTTTCTTGTTTTTGGCAATGGGGTGAACAATGGTGCCAGCTTCTTACTAGACTGTAAATACCAGAATTCACAACTCAGAATCTCTGCAGATGGTGGGCTCATGGGGTAGGGTAGTCAGGGAGTTGATCAAAGATCATCATTGCCTCCTTTAAGGTTGGAGAATGGAGGGTGGGGATGGATTAAGGGATTGGCAAGCTTTTTCTGGAAAAGGCCAGATAGTAAATATTTCAAGCTTTGCAGTTCACATACAGTCTCTGTTGCATATTCTTTGTTTTTGTTGTTGTTGTTGTTGTTTGTTTTATTTTGTTTTAAAATGTCTTTAAAATGCAAAAGCTAGTCTTATTAATAGCTCAAGTCTTAGCTGCACAGAAACAGACTCTGGGTCTTTTTTCAGAAGGGTGCCAACCCCATGAACCTTTGAAGGCAGGCCATCTCTGCAGTGCGGGACTGCCTCCCAGCCTCCTGGCCTGCCTTCTGTGCAATGGGAACCTGAGCATGAGGGCTGGGTCAGGTTTTGTTTTTCTCCTAATGCTTCTTGAGAGATTGGTGAGTGAATTATTTAGGCTACAAATGAGACAGCTTTAGCAGAGTCAGATAATAACAACCTGTTCTTCCGGAGGCCAGAAGGGGGGCTTATCTCTACTCATGCTGCACCCTCAAGACTGTGTCCAGGAGGGAGGGAGAGGGCTCGAGCCCCCTGCCCATCTGCTGCATCCACAAGCTGGTAGGCTCTGAGCTGGGGATTGGGCCTGATAGCGGGGATGATGCTATGCAAACTCTCTCCTGAGTTGCCAACCACTGCCAGCCTTTGCCTCAGCCAAAGTCTGGGTTCTCCAACCTTCCCTGACCTCGCCCATCCCTGCTACAGAGAAGACCTCTTTCCTTTGACACATGCTGGAATTTGCTAACTCCTAATTCATTTTTTTAGCTCCTCAAAGCCTTCATTTCCTCCTTACCTTTTCATATATTTTTTTGGTGGGATTTGAGGGGTATGTATCTTTTAGGTAGCCAGACGACCCCTACGTAGGAGGGTCTGACGGAGAAGGGAGAGTGTCCCACCTCCCCGACAATAGCATCCTAGGGTCCAGTTTCCAACTGAATCAATATTTGTGTGCATTTTGTAGCTACAGTTTAAAAATGCAAATGAATTTTCCTGGAACATAAGGTTCCTGGAGTCATTTATCTTCCTCTTCTCCCCTTACTGGATTGGAATCTCAGTCTGAAGTTAGCCGTGCCCACACTGCCCTCAGCTGTGAAGGCCTTAGGAAGGTTACCAACCACAGGAGATCATGTGGCTAATTTCTGTTGGCATCCTAGCAGTTTCGTTAAGGTCTATGAGTGACATCCTAATTAATGGCCTCAGACAGTTGCCTGGATTGAGGCTGCAACTTCCTAAAATCACAAGCTTACAGCTACAAGGGATTTTAAAGTCTTTCTTTTCTTTCTTTCCTTCTTTCCCTCCCTCCCTCCCTCCTTTCCTTCCTTCCTTCCTTCCTTCCTTCCTTCCTTCCTTCCTTCCTTCCCTTCCTTCCCTTCCTTCCCTCCCTTCCCTTTCTTTTTCTCTCTTTCTCTCCTTCTTTCCTTCTTTCCTTCCTTCCTTCCCTCTTTCTTCCTTTCTTTCTTTCTCTCTCTCTCTTTCTTTCTTTCTTTCTTTCTTTCTTTCTTTCTTTCTTTCTTTCTTTCTTTCTTTCTTTCTTTCTTTCTTTCTTTCTTTCTTTCCTTTCTCTTTTTTTTATTGAGACAGGGTCTCCCTCTGTTG